>NC_045438.1:136542659-136569092 GCF_002776525.5 Piliocolobus tephrosceles | reverse complement strand
GCCGATGCCCTGCTGTCTGCTCCGCTCTGAGATTCGGGACTGGAAACGGCGGACGGGATCCGCGACAAGAGCTCAGTCCTCCGGAACGCAGGAAACTCAACGGCGCTGGCGCCTGCAGCCGTACAGGTTAGCTCTGGAAAGGCAGTAATCTCTCTCAGCCGCTCCTCAGGCTGGCGGTTTTCCGGACCGCTCGCCCCTCGGCGTTTATAAGTCGTCGCGGAGACCCGCCTTTTCCCTTCTGAGCCAATCACCGAGCTCGATGAGGCTGCCAGGTCGGGAATATTCCAGGGGTTTCGCCTCCCGTCCCACCGCCCAGCCTTCCTTGGACCAATCAGAGGCCAGGGTGCCGCCCTCTGCTCAGAACTCTCCAGAGTCTTCTGGGATTCACTGGAGAGAACAGGGACCCTGAGAGAAAGGGGGAGTGGCGGTGGGAAGGGTAGTGGTCTCCATGCCGATGCTGGCCGCCTCCGCTTCAGCGCCTAATTGACAGGAAGGGTCGGCGCTGGGCTTTTAATTGTGGGGGCTCATGCAGTTGTGGGCTGGGGGATGGTGCGGGGAGCGGGTGACGCGCGTCCAGGGGAGGGTGGGGGCGTTTGTGTTGACACCGCCCGGGCACGTTACAATGGAGACACTGTCTCTGACCTCATGGGCCAGTTTGGAAAAAGATGACTGAGTTGGAGTCCGCTCAAATTTGCCGGGAGGGACGGGGTGGGGGGTGGGGGGACGCCGGTTGTGCAGTTTTATTTTGAGGGAGCCCCACCTACTCGCCGGGGCTCCATAATCTGAACGTTTCCAAACTGAAGCGAAGGCCTCGGGAGACTAGGTGAGCCAGTTAGGGATCTGATTGATTGTGAACCTGCAAGGCCCAGTAGGTCCTTGTTTGGGAAAGTAGTGGAAAGTTCCCTAGTTGGTTTAAGCCTGAGGTATGTGGGCGTTGGCTGATCCGGGTAGGAGGAGCAGTTGGGGAAAGCTAAGATGGCTCCAGATTGATTGGTCAGAGCAGCCAGAATGGGGGAGGTGGGAAAAGGGGGAGGCGGGGAAGGAAGCGGAGTAATTGGGAGGCGGGGGAAGGGAGTGCGGCCAGGTGGGGACGGGGGGAGGCGGGGTGAGGGGGAGGCGGGGGAAAGAGAGTTCGGCCTAGGAATCTGAGGTGTGGAGAGGGGTAGACCCTAAACCGTTTATTTTATTTTTATTTATTTATTTATTTTTTGAGAGGGAGTCTCGCTCTGTCGCCCAGGCTGGAGTGCAGTGGCACGATCTTGGCTCACTGCAAGCTTCGCCTTCGGAGTTCTCACCATTCTCCTGCCTCAGTCTCTGGGGTAGCTGGGACTGTAGGCGCCCGCCACCACGCCCGGCTAATTGCTCCGCCTCCCAGGTTCAAGCTATTCTCCTGCCTCAGCCTCTGGAGTAGCTGGAACTACAGGCGCCCGTCACCACGCTGGGCTAATTTTTTCTTTTTTTAGTAGAGACGGGGTTTCACCGTGTTAGCCAGGATGGTCTCGATCTGCTGACCTCGTAATCCGCCTGCCTCGGCCTCCCAAAGTGCTGGGATTACAGGCGTAAGCCACCGCGCCCGGCCCTTAAACCCTTTATTGATTAGTTATTGACTCCAGAAAACGGGGGTTTTCTTTAGGAGACGGATAGAGATACTGTCTGGAGCGCATGTCTTTTGAGAAAACTCCAGGGCTTCTGGATTTCTAGCAGTCATCTTCAGGCTGACTGGAATTTACTGCCAATGAACCCCTAGTTGAGAATAGTATCCCCTGAAGGCAGCAGAACTCAAGTGTGGAGGCTGATGTCTCTTGAAGAGACCAGAATGTACACTACTCTTGGGTTATAAAGAGACAGAGTCCCACAATAAAATACATCACAGACATAGGAACAGGACAGTATTAGGTCACTTGGGAAATTGAAAACAATATACAGCTACTTGCTTCCAAACTCCTTTGAGTAGCCGAGAATACTTTACCCTGTCCAAAAAGCACTCTGCCATGACAGTAGCGTCTCCATGTATTTGTATAGGCTTGTTCATAGCAACATTATTCTGTAACCTATGTCCATCGAGAGATGGATAAGCAAAATGTGGTATATAGGCCGGGTGCGGTGGCTCATGCCTGTAATCCCAGAACTTCGGGAGACCGAGGCGGGTGGATCATTTAAGGTTAGGAGTTTGAGACCAGCCTGGCCAACATGGTGAAACTCTGTTTGTACTAAAAATACAAAAATTATAGGGGTGTGGCAGTGCATGCCTGTAGTCCCAGCTCCTGGGAGGCTGAGGCAGGAGAATTAGCTTGAACCCAGGAGGTGGAGGTTGCAGTGAGTCAAGATCGCACCACTGCACTCCAGCCTGGGCAACAGAGTGAGACTGTGTCTCAAAACAAAAACAAAAATAAAGTTGTATATAAATATTGTGGGCCGGGCACGGTGGCTCACGCCTGTAATCCCAGCACTTTGGGAGGCTGAGGCGGGCGGATCACAAGGTCAGGAGATCGAGACCACAGTGAAACCCCGTCTCTACTAAAAAAAAATACAAAAAATTAGCCGGGCGCGGTGGCCAGCGCCTGTAGTCCCAGCTACTGGGGAGGCTGAGGCAGGAGAATGGCGTGAACCCAGGAGGCAGAGCTTGCAGTGAGCCAAGATCGCGCCACTGCACTCCAGCCTGGGCAACAGAGCGAGACTCTGTCTAAAAAATTAAATAAATAAATAAATAAATATTGTGAATATTACTCAGCCTTAGGAAGGAAATTCTGACATGTTACAACATGGATGAAACCTGTGCACATAAGCTAAGTGAAATAAGCAAAGTCACAAAAGGACAAATACTGTATAATTCCACTTATATGAAGTTACAAGAGTAGTCAAATTCATAGAGATAGAAAAAAGAGGTCAGGTGCCTTGGCTCGGGCCTATAATCCCAACACTTGGTAACTTGGAGGTGGGAGGAGGTTTCCTTGAGTCCAGGAGTGAGAAACTAGCTTGGGCAACATAGGGAGACCCTGTCTCTACAAAAAAATAAAAAATTAACTGGGTGTGGTGGCATTCACCTGTGGTCCCAGCTACTTGGGAGGCTGAGACAAAAGGATCCCATGAGCCTGGGAGGTCAAAACTGCAGTGAACCATGATCACACCACTGCAGTACAGCCTGTGTGACAAAATGAGACCCTGTCTCTAAAAAAAATGAGAAAAAAGACTGGTAGTTACCAGGGGCTACAGGGAGGGGAAAATGGGAGTTGCTTAATGAGTATACAGTTTCAGTTTTGTGAGATGAACAGAATATTGGAAATCGGTTGACCAATTTCAATCACCACTGTGATTGAACTCACTACCAAACTCTACACTTAAAAATGGTTAAGATGGTACAATTTGTGTGTATTTTACCACAATAAAAAATAAAAAATAGGCTGGACAAGATGTTCACTCCTGTAATCCCAGTACTTGGGGAGGCTGAGACTGAAGGATCATTTCAGCCCATGAGTTTGAGACCAGCCTAAGCAACATAGTGAGACCCCATCTGTACACAAAATTTAAAAAGTAGCCAGGCAGAGGGCTGGTCACGGTGGCTCACACCTGTAATCCCAGCACTTTGGGAGGCCGAGGCGGGCAGATCACCTGAGGTCAGAAGTTCAAGACCAGCCTGGCCAACATAGTGAAACCATGAAACCCCATCTCTACTAAAAATATAAAAATTAGCCAGGCGTGGTGGCACCCCCATAATCCCAGCCACTTGGGAAGCTGAGACAGGAGAATTGCTTGAACTCAGGAGGTGGAGGTTGCAGTTAGCCTAGATCATGCCACTGCAGTCCAGCCTGGATGACAAAGTGAGACTCCGTCTAAAAAAAAAAAAAATTAGCCAGGCATGATGTCTCCAGTTACTCTGGAGGCTGAGGCAGAAAGACTGCTGGAGCCCAGGAGATCAAAGCTGCAGTGAGCTATGACTGTGCCTCTGCACTCCAACCTGGGTGACAGGGGAAGACCCTGTCTCAAAAAAATAAATAACATTGAAAAGCATTCTGCCAAAACAGTATCTCATTCTTTCTCCATAGGCCTCAGAGAACTATGGCTACTGCCAAGGGGATCGCCATAGGCATCGACCTGGGCACCACCTACTCCTGTGTGGGGGTGTTCCAGCACGGCAAGGTGGAGATCATCGCCAACGACCAGGGCAACCGCACCACCCCCAGCTATGTGGCCTTCACAGACACCGAGCGGCTCATCGGGGATGCGGCCAAGAACCAGGTAGCCATGAATCCCCAGAACACTGTTTTTGATGCCAAACGTCTGATCGGCAGGAAATTTAATGATCCTGTTGTGCAATCAGATATGAAACTTTGGCCTTTTCAAGTGATTAATGAAGGAGGCAAGCCCAAAGTGCTTGTGTCCTACAAAGGGGAGAATAAAGCTTTCTACCCTGAGGAAATCTCTTCGATGGTACTGACTAAGATGAAAGAGACTGCTGAGGCGTTTTTGGGCCACCCTGTCACCAATGCAGTGATTACCGTGCCAGCCTATTTCAATGACTCTCAACGTCAGGCTACTAAGGATGCAGGTGTGATTGCTGGACTTAATGTGCTACGAATCATCAATGAGCCCACAGCTGCTGCCATTGCCTATGGTTTAGATAAAGGAGGTCGAGGAGAACGACATGTCCTGATTTTTGATCTGGGTGGAGGCACATTTGATGTGTCAATTCTGACCATAGATGACGGGATTTTTGAGGTAAAGGCCACTGCTGGGGACACTCACCTGGGTGGGGAAGACTTTGACAACAGGCTTGTGAGCCACTTCGTGGAGGAGTTCAAGAGGAAGCACAAGAAGGACATCAGCCAGAACAAGCGAGCCGTGAGGCGGCTGCGCACTGCCTGCGAGAGGGCCAAGAGGACCCTGTCGTCCAGCACCCAGGCCAACCTAGAAATTGATTCACTTTATGAAGGCATTGACTTCTACACATCCATCACCAGAGCTCGATTTGAAGAGTTGTGTGCAGACCTTTTTAGGGGTACCCTGGAGCCTGTAGAAAAAGCACTTCGGGATGCCAAGATGGATAAGGCTAAAATCCATGACATTGTTTTAGTAGGAGGCTCCACCCGCATCCCCAAGGTGCAGCGGCTGCTTCAGGACTACTTTAATGGACGTGATCTCAACAAGAGCATCAACCCTGATGAGGCAGTAGCATATGGGGCTGCGGTACAGGCGGCCATCCTGATGGGGGACAAGTCTGAGAAGGTGCAGGACCTGCTGCTGCTGGACGTGGCTCCGCTGTCGCTGGGGCTGGAGACGGCCGGGGGTGTGATGACTGCCCTGATCAAGCGTAACTCCACCATCCCCACCAAGCAGACGCAGATCTTCACCACCTACTCCGACAACCAACCCGGGGTGCTCATCCAGGTGTACGAAGGTGAGAGGGCCATGACGAAGGACAACAACCTGCTGGGGCGCTTTGACCTGACTGGAATCCCTCCAGCACCCAGGGGAGTTCCTCAGATCGAGGTGACGTTTGACATTGATGCCAATGGTATTCTCAATGTCACGGCCATGGACAAGAGCACAGGCAAGGCCAACAAGATCACCATCACCAATGACAAGGGCCGCCTGAGCAAGGAGGAGATTGAGCGCATGGTTCTGGATGCTGAGAAATATAAAGCTGAAGATGAGGTCCAGAGGGAGAAAATTGCTGCAAAGAATGCCTTAGAATCCTACGCTTTTAACATGAAGAGTGTTGTGAGTGATGAAGGTTTCAAGGGCAAGATCAGTGAGTCTGATAAAAAGAAAATACTGGATAAATGCAATGAACTTCTTTCATGGCTGGAGGCCAATCAACTGGCAGAGAAAGATGAGTTTGATCATAAGAGAAAGGAATTGGAGCAGATGTGTAACCCCATCATCACAAAACTCTACCAGGGAGGATGCACTGGGCCTACCTGTGGAACAGGGTATGTGCCTGGAAGGCCTGCCACAGGCCCCACAATTGAAGAAGTAGATTAATTCTTTTTGGAACTGAAGCATCCTAGGATGCCTCTACGTGTATTTCATTCCCCTCATCTTCAAACATCATTATTATTCTTGACCAGACCTGAACCTAAGTTACCATCCCTTGGGAATTCTGGAGGAGAAGTCTCATGCACCACCTATCACACTCCCTCATATCCTGTTTCTGACTCTGGAATGGACTCAGGAAAACTAGGCCCCTCTTTAAACCGTGTGATGTGTTTGAATGTCTGTTATTTCCAGCCACCCTAACATTCTTCTTCCTGTGTGGATGCTTATTTGTCAATCAGTAAATTTGTTCCTAAAGGAAATTACTTGTGGTATTTAGGCTGTGAATGTACCTCGAAGGGGAGAGTTCATGGAGAGAGCATGTGTTCTCTGATTGTGAGCTCACTGTGAATGATTAAATTGGTAAGGGTAAAGTATTTGAATTTTCATGAACTCATCGGGTTTTTTTTTTTTTCTTTTGAGATGGAGTCTCGCCCTCTCGCCCAGGCTGGAGTGCAGTGGCACAATCTCAGCTCACTGCAAGCTCTGCTTCCCGGGTTCACACCATTCTCCTGCGTCAGCCTCCCGAGTAGCTGGGACTGCAGGCGTCCACCACCATGTCCGGCTAATTTTTTGTATTGTTTTAGTAGAGACGGGATTTCACCATGTTAGCCAGGATGGTCTCAATCTCCTGACCTCAGGATCTGCCCGCCTCGGCCTCCCAAAGTGCTGGGATTACAGGCATGAGCCACCGCGCCCAGCCCATGAACTCATTGTTTCAATCAGCACGTAATTTTTGATCCTCAGACACCTTTAGCACAGATGGAACACATTGTAAACTATAACTGCTTTTAATTAGCTACAGGCTGGTTTTGGTGTTTAGGACTCAGCTTGGGGTGGAGGGACAAATCCTGCTTGATGTCCTGATGTATAGCTAAGGTCCAGGAGGTTCAGCATCTGTACACTCACAGAATTCATTGTTTACATTCATTATATGGAGAAAATTTTTCTTTTCTTTCTTTCTTCTTTTTTTTGGAGACAGAGTTTTGCTCTTGTCGCCCGAGCTGGAGTGCAATGGCACGACCTTGGCTCACTGCAACCTTCGCCTCCTGGATTCAAGCAATTCTTCTGCCTCAGCCTCCTGAGTAGCTGGGATTACAGGCGCTCACCACCACACTCGGCTAATGTTTGTATTTTTAGTAGAGACAGGATTTCACCATGGTGACCAGGCTGTTCTGAACTCCTGACCTAGGTGATACACCCACCTCAGCCTCCCAAAGTGCTGGGATTATAGGCGTGAGCCACCATGCCCAGCCCCAGAAAATATTTCTATAGCAAACTCTTGACAAATAAATACTTCTATGCAAGATGACAAATATAAGTTTATGAAGTCTTAGCCCATGAAAAAATATTTTTACCGGCCGGGCGCAGTGGCTCACATCTGTTATCCCAGCACTTTGGGAGGCCAAGGCAGGCAGATCATGAGGTCAAGAGATCGAGACCATCCTGCCCAACATGGTGAAACCCCGTCACTACTAAAAATACAAAAATTAGCTGAGCATGGTGGTGCACGCCTGTAGTCCCAGCTACTTGGGAGGGTGAGGCAGAGGAATTGCTTGAACCCGGGTTGTGGAGGTTGCAGTGAGCTGAGATCGTGGCACCGCACTCCAGCCTGATGACAGCAAGACTCCATCTCAAAAAAAATTTTTTTCTTTTACCTGTGTCCTAATATACATTTATAAAAACCTGGGGGACATGAGTTAGAATGATATGTAACTGTGCATTTCTGTCTGTGTTTGAAACATTTGGCAGTGAAATGTTAGACTGGGTTATTTGCATCTGTGAGCCACAGTCTCTTTATTTTTACTCAGTCCTTTACAGGACAGTCTTGGCAAAAGTGTGTAAGAAATGTGGAGATTGAGGTTGGCTCCTTTGGAGAAATATATTTATTGGTAACCTTTGATAAAACCAAAATTTGTGCTCCAGCTCCTCCTTATCTCTGGGACTCCTCAACATTTTTTTGTTTTTTATAGTTTTCTTTTTTATAGAGAGAGTCTCGCTATGTTGCCCAGGCTGGAATGCAATGGGGAGATTGTAGCTCACTGTAACTCTTGGGTTCAAATGATCCTCCTGCCTCAGCCTCCCAAAATGCTGGGATTTACAGGCCTTAACACTTTGTTGTTGTTGTTATTTTGAGACAAGAGTTTCGCTGTTGTTGCCCAGGCTGGAGTGCAATGGCATGATCTCCACTCACTGCAACCTATCCCCTCCTGGGTTTACAGGTGCGTGCCACCGCACCCGGCTAATTTTTGGGTTTTTAGTAGAGACAGGATTTCGCCATGTTGGCCAGGCTGGTCTCGAACTCCTGACCTCAGGTGATCCACTTGCCTTGGCCTCCCAAAGTGCTGGGATTATAGGCGTCAGCCACTGCGCCCGGTCGATTTTTTTTTTTTTTTTTTTTGAGACGAGTCTCGCTCTGTTGCCCAGGCTGCAGTGCAGTGGCGCGATCTTGGCTCCCTGCAACCTCTGCCTCCCGGGTTCAAGCGATTCTCCTTCCTCAGCCTCCCGAGTAGCTGGGATTACAGGCGCCTGCGACCACGCCTGGCTAATTTCTTTTTGTATTTTTAGTGAAGACGAGACTTCACCATGTTAGCTAGACTGGTCTCGAACTCCTGACCTCACACAATCCACCCACCTTGGCCTCCCAGAGTGCTGGGATTGAAGGCGTGAGCCACCGCCCTCGGCCTTTTTTTTTAATCAGCTGAAGTTAAGATTAAAAACATTTTTTAATTTTATTTTTTGAATTTTATGTTTTTACTTTAACAAATATAGAAAAGTGCACACTTCATAATCTTCACAAACTCCCCACAATTCTCGATAGGATGTGTGTAGAGGGCACGAACACATAACGCTGTGGACGGCAGGGTTATGGGAAAGAACAAAATCCTTTGAGCTCAGGCGCTGAGTGCCTCCACCCGCCTAGCAGCCCAGGCTAGGGTCCGCGCCTGCGCAATGGGAGCCGGCCGGCCAGGGAAGAAATCGGAACGAAGGAAACCCCGCCCCTTTCCCGGCTTCCTCCTCCCTTCGGTTTTACCCAGCTTGCGCTCCCCAGCCGCAAGTCGGCCGCGCTTTCCCCTTCAGCGCTTGGAGGTTTCTGCGTTCCTTCCCGCTGCGCCTGCGCGGTCCCGCCTCGCCCCACGCGCGGGCTCGCGCTTCGGTTCCCCCAGACCTGCTCGCAGCATCCGGCTCTCTTCCCGCTCCGGCCCGCTGCCCGCTGCGCCAGCACCATGGTGGGTACCGTGACGTCAAAAGGGGGCGCCCTCGGGGATCTCGGACAGTTGGGGCAGGGGGGTCTGGCCTTTGTTCCCCTAGGCTGGAGTTAGGTCCGGAGTTTTTATCTTCATCGTTAGTCCTGTTCCTCAAGTTCGTTGAAGAGACACCTGAGAGCAAATGGGATTTTTTTTTTTTTCCATGATAAGGAAAAAACCCCCAACCCTGAGAGAGATTCAGTGGGGACAGCGGGAGACGGAAAAGTTAGACCTTAGAGCACTTCTCTGCCAGGCAAGCTTCGGCAGGGTGCGGGTGGGATGTTTTCTGTAATTCATTGAAAGGAGTGGGCAGGTACCCGAGAAGGGTGGTCGATTGAGAGAGCACACTGGGGAAGCCGAGGTATGCAGGGCAGAGCCTCTCTGGGACTTTAAGTGATGGACTCAATGCAGTGTGCAGAATAATTTGGGCTCCAGCCTTTCACCTCTGTCAACCAATTATTCTTTCCTGTGAAATTTTGAGAACTGTCAGGGATGCAATGGAGTTCACAATACCGGTATTTGGTAATACTGTCAAGGGACACTCCTCCCTACCATGTTCCTTCCCACATGATGGTTTTCCCCCTCTCTCCCAATAGCTCTTCTATTCTTTTTTCAAGTCCCTTGTGGGCAAGGATGTGGTGGTGGAACTCAAGAATGACCTGAGGTAGGTACCTGTTCGAAAAGTCTGTTGGGGGTGGGTGTGCCCAGGGCCCTGGAATCTCTTTAATTTGAGAAATATTTCAGGGCTGGGTGAGGTGGAAGATGTACAGAAGAAATAAATGGCCGGGTGCGGTGGCTCACGCCTGTAATCCCAGCACTTTGGGAGGCTGAGGTGGGCGGATCACGAGGTCAAGAGATCAGGACCATCCTGGCCAACACGGTGAAACCCCATCTCTACTAAAAATACAAAAAATTAGCCAGGCGTGGTGGCGGGCGCCTGTAGTCCCAGCTACTTTGGAGGCTGAGGCAGGAGAGTGGCGTGAACCTGGGAGGCAGAGCTTGCAGTGAGCCAAGATCACGCCACTGCACTCCAGCCAGGGTGACAGAGCGAGACTCTGTCTCAAACAAACAAAAGAAATAAATGGGTGGGGTGCAGTGGCTCACTCCTGTAATCCCAGCACTTTGGGAGGCTGAGGAGGGAGGATCACTTGAGCCCAGGAGTTTGAGGCTGCAGTGAGCAGTGATTACTCCATTGCACTCTAGCCAGGACAATAGAGCAAGACCCCATCTCTAAGAAAAATTTTAAAATTTAACGATAAATAAATGCCTTGTGCCTTAAATTTACAGATAAGCTTGGGGATTGTATTGTGTATTGGAAAACAATACAAAGCAATATACAGTTTAAAGAGTAAATACTGGTCAGGTGTGGTGGCTCATGGGCTGGACATGTGGCTCATGCCTGTAATCCCAGCACTTTGGGAGGCCGAGGTGGGTGAATCACGAGGTCAGGAGTTCAAGACCAGTCTGGCCAAGATGGTGAAACCCTGTCTCTACTAAAAATACAAAAATTAGGCGGGCATGGTGGCAGGTGCCTGTAATCCCAGCTACTTGGGAGGCTGAGGCAGGAAAATCGCTTGAACCTGGGTGGCAGAGGTTGCAGTGAGCTGAGATTACGCCACTGCACTCCAGCCTGGGTGACAGAGTGAGACTCTGTCTCAAAAAAAATAAAGAGTACTGCACTCCAGCCTGGGCGACCAGAGCGAGACTCCGTCTCAAAAAAATAAAACAAACAAAAAAACAGAACAGGCCATAGGCTGGGCACAGTGGCTCATGCCTGTAATCCCAGCACTTTGGGAGGCTGAGGCGGGTGGATCATGAGGTTAAGAGATTGAGACCAGCCTGGCCAACATGGTGAAACCTATGTATTAGATACGCTACTGTGTATCTAATACCTAGTATAGGCCAGTTGTATGATAGGTGCTTAAGGAAAGAAAAATAATATCTGAAGACCTATTGACTAAGCACTATTCTGAATACATTTATTGATTGATTTCTCAGACACTCCTAAGTAATATATACTATTGCTCTTATACATATGAGGAAACTGAGGCTTAGATCAGCTATACCACTTGTTCAAGTCTACAAAACTAGTAAGTGATACAGAACAGAAATATGATTATGTCCAGCTTTTCTCTTTTTCTTTTTTTTTTTTTGAGATGGAGTCTCGCTCTGTCGCCCAGGCTGGAGTGCAGTGGCGTGATCTCGGCTCACTGCAAGCTCTGCCTCCAGGGTTCATGCCATTCTCCTGCCTCAGCCTCCCCAGCAGCTGGAACTACAGGCGCCTGCCACCACGCCTGGCTAATTTTTGTATTTTTAGTAGAGACGGGGTTTCACCGTGTTAGTCAGGATGGTCTCGATCTCCTGACCTTGTGATCCACCTGCCTCGGCCTCCCAAAGTACTGGGATTACAGGCGTGAGCTACCACGCCTGGCTTTTCTTTTTTTTTTTTTTTTTTGAGATGGAGTCTCACTCTGTCACCTAGGCTGGAGTGCAGTGGCGCGATCTCAGCTGACTGCAGCCTCCGCTTCCTGGGCTGAAGCAATTCTCTGCCTCAGCCTCCCGAGTAGCTGTGATTACAGGCGTCCACCACTATGCCCAGCTAATTCTTGTATTTTTAGTGGAGACGGGGTTTCACCATCTAGGCCAGGCTGGTCTTGAACTCTTGACCTTGTGATCCACCCGCCTTGGCCTCCCAAAGTGCTGGGATTACAGGTGTGAGCCACTGCGCCTAGTCCTATTTTCTTTCTTAAAATAATATTTATTTATTTAAAAATTAGAGACTGTCTCGCTTTGTTACTCAGGCTGGTTTCAAACTCTTTGAGTTCAAGCAATCCTCTTGCTTCAGCTTTCCAAAGTGCTGGGGTTACAGGCATAAGCCCGCATGCCTGGCCCTGTACTTATCTGTACAGTCCTTTAAATGATATGTACATTTAGGCCAGATGCAGTGGCCCACACTTGTAATCCTAGCACTTTGGGAAGTCAAGGCGGCCAGATGCCTGAGGTCAGGAGTTTGAGACCAGCTTGTCCAACATGGTGAAACCCCCATCTCTACTAAAAATACAAAAATCAGCCAGGCGTGGTGTTGTGTGCCTGTAATCCCAGCTGTTCGGGAGGCTGAGGCAGGAGAATTGCTTGAACCCAGGAGGCGGATGTTGTAGTGAGCTGAGATCAGGCCACTGCACTCCAGCCTGGGTGACAGACTGAGACTCCATCTCAAAAAAAAAAAAAAGTACATTTAAAATATTGATACCGATTATCTCGTTATCCTTTAGAAAGATGGGATCAATTGTATTCTCTTCCCAAAAGTGTCTTCCACATTTATATTTTTGAGATGGGGGTCTCACTGTGTTATCCAGGCTGGAGTGCAGTGGCACAGTCATAGCTCATTCAGCCTCCTGAATAGGTGGGGCTACATGCCACCATGCCCAGCTAATTTTTTAATTATTTGGAAAGGCAGAGTCTCACTATGTTGCCCAGGCTGGTCTCAAATTCTTGGGCTCAAGCAGTCCTGCCACCTTGGCCTCCCAAAGTGCTGGAATTACAGGCGTGTGCCATGTGCCTGGTTGTCTTCCACATTTCTATGTGATTTAATTTCTTCATGGGTTACACGTTGACATGGCAGGGAATGGTGAGGAGAGGAACTTAAGGGCCGTTGCATTTTAGAACAGAGGTTTCCGTTTGTGGCATTGGCAATGCAGGTGGTATTGATGTGTATAGATTGGGGCCACAGAGCAAGACAAGTATGGAAATCACTAGCAGTCCTAGGCAATTTGGTGTGATGACTTGTTTTTGATTCTCCTCTTTTCTTCTTACTGGGCCTTTTATATGGGAAGCCTGACTGTTGTGTTATAACCCTAGGCCCTAAAGTACCATTTTTTTTTTTTTTTTTTGAGACAGAGTTGTGCCCTGTCACCCAGGCTGGAGTGCATGGTGCGATCTCGGCTCACTGCAACCTCCACCTACTGGGTTCAAGCGATTCTCCAGACTCAGCCTCCCTGGTAGCTGGGATTACAGGCACATGCCACCACGCCTGGCTAATTTTTTGTATCTTTAGTAGAGACAGGGTTTCACCACGTTGGTCAGGCTAGTCTCCCAACTCCTGACCTCGTGATCTGCCTGCCCCAGCCTCCCAAAGTACTGGAATCCCAGATGTGAGCCACCGTGCCCGGCCCCAGTAACATTTCTTTTTCTTTTTTTCCTTTTTTTTTTTTCGAGACGAGTCTCGCTCTGTCAGCAGGCTGGAGTGCAGTGGCGCTATCTCAGCTCACTGTAACCTCTGACTCCCTGGTTCAAGTGATTATCCTGCCTCAGCCTCCCAAGTAGCTGGGATTATACGCATGCACCACCACGCCCAGCTAATTTTTGTATTTTTAGTAGAGAAGGGGGTTTCACTATGTTGGCCAGGATGGTCTTGATCTCCTGACCTTGTGATCTACCCACCTCGGCCTCCCAAAGTACTGAGATTACAGGAGTGAGCCACTGTGCCCAGCCTTCTTTTTTTTCTATTTTTGTTTGAGATGGGGTCTCACTCTGTCGCCCAGGTTGGGGTGCAGTGGCGCGATCTCGGCTCACTGCAACCTCTGCTGCCCGGGTTCAAGTGATTCTCCTGCCTCAGTCTCCCAAGTAGCTGGGATTATAGGCGCCTGCCACCATACCCAGCTAATTTGTGTATTTTTAGTAGACCTGGGGTTTTAGCATCTTCATCAGGCTGGTCTTGAACTCCTGACCTCATGATCCACCCACCGCAGCCTCCCAAAGTGCTGGGATTACAGACGTGAGCCACTGCACTTGGCCTTTTTATATTAACTTTAAAATGTTTCGTAGAGACAGGGTCTCGGCCATGTTGCCCAGGCTGGTCTTGAACTCTTGGACTCAAGTGATCCTCCCACCTCAGCTTCCCAAAGTGCAGTGACTACAGGTGTGAGCCAACACGTGTGTGGCTCTAAAGTGACTTTTCTGTTGGGATGAGAAAGAAGATCTTTCTCCTTTTTTTTCCTTAAGACAGGGTCTCACTCTGATGCCCAGGCTGGAGCACAGTGGTGCAATCTTGGCTCACTGCAACCTCTGCCTCCCAGGTTCAAGTGATTCTTCCACCTCAGCATCCTGAATAGCTGGGATTACAGGTGCACACCACCACTCCCAGCTAATTTTTTTGTATTTTTAGTGGAGATGGGGTTTCACCATGTTGGCCAGGCTGGTCTTGAACTCCTAACCTCAAGTGATCCTCCCGCCTCGGCCTCCCAAACCACTTTGTGCAATTCCTAAATGTTATTTCACTGCTGGAGATGGTGGGGTGCTGTCACATGTTTTTCAGCAGCTAGCAATATGGTGAGAACATTACTGAGGCAGTGGGTTTCAGATACTGGGTGTTTGTTTTTGTTTTTAGGCAGAGACTCACCCTCTATCTCAAAAAAAAAAAAAGATTGCCCAGTATTATACTAGTTCATTTAAATTAATTTCCTATAGCATATTTAGGTGGGTCTTTCTTTTCTTTTTTATTTTTATTTTTTTGAGACGGAGTCTCACTCTGTCACCCAGGCTGGAGTGCAGTGGTGGGATCTCGGCTCACTGCAAGCTCCACCTCCCGGGTTCAAGCGATTCTTCTGTATCAGCCTCCTGAGTAGCTGGGACTATAGGCACATGCCACCACACCTGGCTAATTTTTTGTATTTTTAGTAGAGACAGGGTTTCACAGTGCTAGCCAGGATGGTCTTGATCTCCTGACCTTGTGATCTGCCCGCTTCTGCCTCCCAAAGTGTTGGGATTACAGGCGTGAGCCACCACACCCGGACAATTTTTGTATTTTTGGTAGAGATGAGGATTCACCGTGTTGGCCAGGCTGGTCTGAAAGTCCTGGCTTCAAGTGATCCACCCACCTTGGCCTCTTAAAGTGCTAGAATTATAGGCATGAGCCACTGTGCATGGCCCGGACGCTGGGTTTTAAAGACTTTCAGAATTTTACAAAAATTGGAGTCCCAACAGAGAACTGCTAACTTTATTTTTGGCAAGATAAGGACATTTTTTAAACTGCTATCTATTATGATTATTTTTATTTATTTATTTATTTTGAGATGGAGTCTCAGTCTGTCACCTGGGCTGGAGTGCAGTGGCTTGATCTCGTCTCACTGCAACCTCCGCCTACCTGGTTCAAGTGATTCTCCTGCTTCTGTCTCCCAAGTAGCTAGGATTACAGGCATCCACCACTATGCCCAGCTAATTTTTTGTATTTTTAGTAGAGATGGGGTTTCAAGATGTTGGCCAGGCTGGTCTCAAACACCTGACCTCGTGATTCACCCGCCTCAGCCTCCCAAAGTGCTGGTACTATAGGCGTGAGCCACTGTGCCCGGACACAATTATTTTATTTTATAACTTTAGAGATGAAGTCTTGCTGTGTTGACTGTTCTGCAGCTCGCTTCAAGCAATCCTCCTGCCTCAGCTTCCCAAAGTGCTGGGATTACAGGCTTGAGCAACGGTACCCAGCCAAAGGGTGTTTTTTTAAATTTTTGCACCATTCTCTCAAAGAGCGCTGGTGTTTTGATAGCATTCCTCAAGTAGCATTTTAAGGGGCTCGAGGATTGGGGAATGGAGAGGACATCACTCGTGCCTGCATCATCAAGAGTCATGCTACCTACCTTTATCTACATATGGGGAAGCAATAAATGTTTGAAAATAGCTAGCCTGGGCGACATTCACAGTGAGACCCTATCTCTACAAAAAAAAAAAAAAAAATCAGCTGGGCATGGTGGCTCACGCCTGTAATCATAGCTAATCAAGTGGCCGCAATAAACCATGATCACGCCATTTCACTCCAGCCTGGGTCATAGAGTGAGACCCTGTCTCAAAAAAAAAAAAAAAATAGCGGATGGTTTTGGGAGTCAGACAGACTTGGACTGAAGTTCCTGTTTGTTCTAAACTCAGAAAGTTTAAAACAACCTCTCTGAGCCCCTGGAAGGTAGTAACTACTTCAAAAGATGCTGTAAAGATTACAAATACTATATAGAACACACGTCTAGCCTTTACCAGTTGTTTAATGGTAGCTATTAAGAATAGGTTGGTTTGGCCGGGCATAGTGGTTCACACCTGTAATCCCAGCACTTTGGGAAGCTGAGGTGGGCGGATCGCCTGAGGTCAGGAGTTAAAGACCAGCCTGGCCAACATGGTGAAACCCCATCTCTACTAAAAATAAAAAATTAGCCGAGCATGATGGCGTGCACCTGAAGTCCTAGCTACTCAGGAGGCTGAGGCAGGAGAATCACTTGAACCTGGGAGGCTGAGGTTGCAGTGAGCCAAGATCACACCACTGCACTTCAGCCTGGGCGACAGTGAGACTCCATTTCCAACAACAACAAAAAAGGGCCGGGCGCGGTGGCTCACGCCTGTAATCCCAGCACTTTGGGAGGCCGAGGTGGGCGGATCACGAGGTCAGGAGATCGAGACCACGGTGAAACCCCATCTCTGCTAAAAATACAAAAAATTAGCAGGACGCCTGTAGTCCCAGCTACTGGGGAGGCTGAGGCAGGAGAATGGCATGAATCCGGGAGGTGGAGCTTGCAGTGAGCCGAGATCGTGCCACTGTACTCCAGCCCGGGTGACAGAGTGAGACTCCGTCTCAAAAAAAAAAAAAAAAGAATGGATTGGTTTAGGGAGAGATGTCGGGTTGAAAATAAACTACTCTGTTAGCCGTCTTTCCTACTCCAGAGCTTAGGAATTTCCCCTTTTGGTTGTACCTTTTTCTGACTTCCTCAAGTCCTTGACTTCTCCCAGTCATGTTCTCATCCCAGTTCTGAAGTTACCTCTATGTTGACTTTGTTATAAACTAATTTGATTCTTCTCTCCCTCTGCCCTTGACAGCATCTGTGGAACACTCCATTCTGTGGATCAGGTGAGATATAGTAAAGGCCCAGAACTGGTTCTTGGGGAAGGAGAGGGTTGGGTTCTTACATCATGTCTTTAGGGTTAATAATGGTGTTCTTCGGCCAGGCGTGATGGCTCATGCCTATAATCCCAGCACGTTGAGAGGCTGAGGCCTGAGGTCAGGAGTTCAAGACAAGCCTGACCAACATGGTGAAACCCTGTCTCTACTAAAAATACAAAAAAGTAGCCGGGTATGGTGGCGCATCACTATAATCCCAGCTACTCCAGAGAGGCTGAGGCAGGAAAATCGCTTGAACCCAGGAGGCGGAGGTTGCAGTGAGCCAAGATGGTGCCCTTGCACTCCAGCCTGGGCAACAAGAGCAAAACTCTGTCTAAATAAATAAATAAATAAATAAATAATGGTGTTCATCTTCCTTTCCTAGTATCTCAACATCAAACTAACTGACATCAGTGTCACAGACCCTGAGAAATATCCTCACATGGTGAGTTGGGGTCTGTGGAGAAGAGGAAACACCTTTAAAGCAGGAGGCCTCTGGGTGGTTAGAGGACATTTTTAAGGGTGTTTTCACATTTGTCCATCTTTGTCTAGTTATCAGTGAAGAACTGCTTCATTCGGGGCTCAGTGGTCCGATACGTGCAGCTGCCAGCAGACGAGGTCGACACACAGTTGCTGCAGGATGCGGCAAGGAAGGAAGCCCTGCAGCAGAAACAGTGATGGCTCCTCCTCCTCTTCCCCTCCCTCTTTCATTGGTGACCCATAACCCCAAGTCCCAGCCCAGAACCCCTAACCCCGAATACTTGAAGGGGTTTTGTTTTTTTACTAATGATGGTTTTGTGGCGTTTTTTTAAGGGATGAGTGGATGAGAGGAATAATAGGGAACAGCTATCCTCTCTTGAGAAGGGGAGGATAAGTAGGCTGGGAAACTTCAAAGCCTTCCCAGTTCCCAGCACCTGCCTTTCTCACTACTTCCCTGGAGATGGTAGGAGAGTTTCCTAGGTCTTTACAGGGCAGCATGTGATTCATTTGGGGATGGAAGGAATCTGTCCCGCATCGGGAATAAAATTTATGATGCAGATTCGTGTTTTGGTTCTGTTACTATGTGTTGGGCAGGGTGCTGGGATGTGGAAAAGGATGTCGAATTCATCCAAGTCCCTGTTACTCTCCGTTAACCCAGCCAAGAATCCAACTCAGCTTCCCACTACTCTCCTTGGTATAAAGCGTATAATACAGTTGCTGTACACCATGTTTCCCCAACATGCCCCTACCTGCATGTTCTCCGTCTGGCCTTTTGCTTATACCATACCTGCAATTGGAATGCTTGCTGTCCTTCCATTAATGTGACAGTGTTGTAAGATGCACTTCATGCTACCGGACTTCGCCAATCCAACCAAATCAGTACATGTTTTCTGAACATGTACAGAAGATAAATACAAGTGATGTAATTTATATTTTGGAGAAAAGTTGTGACTGGGAATTACTAAACTTCATTCATTCAGCAAATAAGAGTTCATGGTAACAGATGAGACTTCTCAGCCTTAAGGGACCGTTAGAGACCATCTAGCATGACCCTCCTTTTCTTGTTTTTGAGATGGGAGTCTTGCTCTGTTGCCCAGGGTGGAGTGCACTGGTGCGGTCTGGCTCACTGCAACGTCTGCCTCCAGGTTCAAGTGATTCTTCTGCCTCAGCTCCAAGTAGCTGGGATTACAGACGCCCACCATCATGCCAGGCTAATTTTTTTTTTTTTTTTTTTTTTTTTGAGATGGAGTCTCACTCTGTCACCCAGGCTGGAGTGCAGTGGTATGATCTTAGTTCACTGCAATCTCCGCTTCCAGGTTCAAGTGATTTTCTTGCCTCAGCCTCCCAAGTAGCTGGGATTACAGGTGTGTGCCACCATGCCTGGCTAATTTTTGTATTTTTACAAATACTCCAGCTCTGTCTTTAGGCTGGAGTGCAATGGCACCATCTTGGCTCAAGGCAATCTCCACCTCCAGGGTTCAAGCAATTCCCTGCCTCAGGCTCCGGGGTAGCTGGGATTACAGGCGCCCGCCACCACGCCTGGCTAATTTTTGTATTTTTAGTAGAGATGGGGTTTCACCACCTTGGCCTGGCTGGTATGGAACTTCCGACCTCAGGTGATCCGCCCGCCTTGGCCTCCCAAAGTCCTGGGATTGATTATAGGCGTGAGCCACTGCGTCCGGCCGTCACCCTTTTTTCATACATGAGAAGATGAGGCTCAAAGAGGAGGCTGGACGCCAGGGCCTCGGCAAATGGACCTCCCCTTCGGTCCTCATCAGGCTGCTCCCTCCTGGGCTCTTCACCAATACCGGGTAGGGAACGCCCTCCACCGGCAGGGCCGGCTGACCCTCTTGGGCCAGTTCCCTAGCTGCCCGCTGGGCGCCGCCCTCGCCACCCGGCCCGAGGACCCGTACAAGGTGCCCGTGGCGGCGCCTGACGGGAGCGGGGTGCCCGGGGGCGTCCTCTCGTCCTGCGTCCGCGCCCAGCGCCCCGCGCCCCGCGCTGTTCCTCGTGAGAGCGGCAGGCGGCTGGCGGCGGGCGGTGCGGCCCCCGGGGCAGTGTCGGACACGGTGGTGCGCGTACACGCAGGCGGGGCACGGCCGCCCCCGCCAGGACCCGCAGGCCCGGAAACTCCCTGTCACAAAGGGGGGAACACGTGGGCGCCGGCTGCCGGGGCGGCGATCTCAGGGAACTAGGGTCACCTGGAGAGCCGCCCACCGTCTCTGCCCGCTCGACTCCTCCGCCCCGGCCGCCCGGCCGGTCCAGCCGCGGCCGGCGCCTGGCTGTGAGGTGGATTCCCGGCCCACTCTTACCATCTCCCTCCAGTACGTACACGCGGCTCGAACCCGCGTCCAACCAGACGCCGACCGGCTCCTGAGAGCCTTCCACACTCCCCGAAGCCTCGCGATCATGGATAGTCCCTCTTCCCCAGGAGCTCCCTACTGTCACTGCCCCTCTGAGAGCCAGGTCCTTGGCTCCTGACAGCCTGCCTGGTCAGACCCTCAGTCCTGGGGGACTCGGGTGTCTGCGGCGGAGAAGCTCCCGTGAGGGTCCCCTCTCTACTCAAACATAGGACCCACCTGGATCCCTCAGTCATCCCCTGTCTCTCTTTCTCCTTAGGTTTTTCTACTTCGTTCGGACCCTCTCATAACTATGTCCATCCTCTACGTCTCCCCTCACCCAGATGCCTTCCCCAGCCTCCGAGCCCTCATAGCCGCTCGCTATGGGGAGGCTGGGGAGGGTCCCGGATGGGGAGGAGCCCACCCCCGCATCTGTCTCCAGCCTCCCCCGACTAGCAGGACTCCCTTTCCCCCACCCCGCCTGCCGGCCCTGGAGCAGGGGCCCGGTGGACTCTGGGTGTGGGGGGCCACGGCTGTGTCCCAGCTGCTGTGGCCAGCAGGCCTGGGAGGCCCAGGGGGCAGCCGGGCTGCTGTCCTCGTCCAACAGTGGGTCAGTTACGCCGACACGGAGTTAATACCAGCTGCCTGTGGAGCAACGCTGCCGGCCCTGGGACTCCGAAGCTCGGCCCAGGACCCCCAGGTGAGGGGGTTGTACAGAGGGGGGAGGGGAGAAATTCAGAGGAGGGAAGCGAGGACTGGAATGGACAGTGAGACAAGAAGGTAGCACATCAGATGTGGGAAAAGAGTGATCAAATCCCAGATTGCCAACTGGTATGGTAACCCTGGGCACGCTTCATAAACCCGCTGTGTCTTGGTCGTCCTATGTCTATGAACACACAGGCAAGTTGATGTAATGCTTGCCTCACTGAGTTAATAGGATTAAAAGATGTGCGCAGAGCACATAGTTTAGTGCCCGGCACTTTTAAAGTCTCTTAGTAAAAGTTTGATGAGTCTGAAATTGATGAGAATAGAAGTTGTTTGAATTGTAAGAAAAGGCTGGGTGAGGGAGATATGACAATTGCTGAGAGGAGATAAAAGAGAAATGAAATGAGGAAGGGAAGTGAGAGGAGAGAGAACCCTGCCAGATTGTAATTATCAGTCCTTCCAAAGGAGACCTGAGCCTTGGTGTACTTTCAACTCCGCCTCCTTGCATGGTGTTGAGCACATGATAGGAAATTAGTATTTATTGAATGGATGAATGAATGTGACAGACCCTGACTTGCTCCCTCATGTTGTGATCACCCTATAGAGTCCTTGCATTCAGAATGTCTGTCCAAACAAACAAATAAAATAGAGTCCCTCTCTCCTGGAATTCCCTGTTCCCCTCATTTTTTTCTTTTCTTTTCTTTTCTTTTTTTTTAGACTGAGTCTCCTTCTGTTGCCCAGGCTGGAGTGCCATTGTGCGATCTCAGCTCACTGCTCAGGCGATTCTCCTGCCTCAGCGTTCTGAGTAGCTGGGATTACAGGCGCTTGCCACCTCGCCCGGCTAATTTTTTGTGTTTTTAGTGGAGATGGGGTTTTGTCATGTTGACCAGGGTCTTGAACTCCTAACCTCAGATTGTCTGCTCGCCTCAGCCTCCCAAAGTGCTGAGATTACAGGCGTGAGCCACAGCACCTGGCCCCTGTTCCCCTCATTCTGCTTTATTTTTCTTCATAGGAGTTAAGAAAAATATGGCATTTTTTTTTTTTTTTTTTTGAGACGGAGTCTCGCTCTGTTGCCCAGGCTGGAGTACAGTGGCGTGATCTCAGCTCAATGCAAGCTCCACCTCCCGGGTTCACGCCATTCTCCTGCCTCAGCCTCCCTAGTAGCTGGGACTACAGGTGCCTGCCACCACGCCCGGCCCATTTTTTTGCATTTTTAGTAGAGACAAGGTTTCTCCCTGTTAGCCAGGATGGTCTCGATCTCCTGACCTCATGATCCCCCCGCCTCGGCCTCCCAAAGTGCTGGGATTACAGGTGTGAGCCACCGGGCCCGGCCCGAGCACTGCATTTTATATTTGCTCATTTTGATGTTCCCTTACAAGAATATTAACTCTACCAGGTCAGGGCTCTGTCCATCTGTTTGTGTTGTCCTCTCATTCCCTGGAGAAGTACTTAATAAATATTTATTGATGTCCTGGACCTGGCACTTACTGAGTTGCCTCATATAATCTTTACTTCTATGCTTAACATATTGCATCTAACACATAAGTATTGAGTTTCATTTGCTGGATGAGTCAGAAGTATTTTTATTATGACTATTTGAGTGAAGAAATGGGACTCAGAGGTGGTGATTTGTTGGAGTGGGGTGGAGGGAGGCCAAAGGGAGGGTTGTGGTGGGAGATGGAGGCGGGCCAAACCTTGTCTCACACCTGTTCCCCTTCCTGCCAGGCTGTGCTGGGGGCCCTGGGCAGGGCCCTGAGCCCCTTGGAGGAGTGGCTTCGGCTGCACACCTACTTGGCCGGGGAGGCCCCCACTCTGGCTGACCTGGCGGCTGTCACAGCCTTGCTCCTGCCTTTCCGATACGTGAGTCACCAGGCCTGGGGAAGAACAAGACTGCTCCCCTCAGACCTCACTGTAGGGTGACTGAGAATAGTCACTTATTTCCTGTTCCAGGTCCTAGACCCACCTGCCCGCCGGATCTGGAATAATGTGACTCGCTGGTTTGTCACGTGTGTCCAGCAGCCAGAATTCCGAGCCGTGCTGGGAGAAGTAGTTCTATGCTCAGGGGCCAGGCCTCTCTCTCATCAGCCAGGTGAGGCAGGGCGAGGAGTTGGAGGATAGGGGCTTCCCTGGGGCCTTCCATGCAACTCACTTTCTTTTTTTCTTAGAAATGGCAGAATCAGGCCGGGCGCGGTGGCTCAAGCCTGTAATCCCAGCACTTTGGGAGGCCGAGACGGGCGGATCACGAGGTCAGGAGATCGAGACCATCCTGGCTAACACGGTGAAACCCCGTCTCTACTAAAAAATACAAAAAACTAGCCGGGCGACGTGGCGGGCGCCTGTAGTCCCAGCTACTCGGGAGGCTGAGGCAGGAGAATGGCGTAAACCCGGGAGGCGGAGCTTGCAGTGAGCTGAGATCCGGCCACTGCACTCCAGCCTGGGCCGCAGAGCCAGACTCCGTCTCAAAAAAAAAAAAAAAAAAAAGAAATGGCAGAATCACTGGGGCAGGGTCCTGCGGGAGAGGAGGGGGAGGGGGGAGGTCAGCATGGGCGAGACCTCGGGCATCTGAAATAGCCCATCTGAAACCTAGTAGTGCCATCCCAGAGGGTCCCCAGCTGGCTGAGTCTGAATTTCTGTGCCTCTTTCTAGGCCCCGAGGCTCCTGCCCTCCCAAAGACAGCTGCTCAGCTCAAGAAAGAGGCAAAGAAACGGGAGAAGCTAGAGAAATTCCAACAGAAGCAGAAGATCCAACAGCAGCAGCCACCTGCAGGGGAGGTGAGAGGCGAGGGTGGAGCTGGAAGGAAAGTTGATGTGTGCAGTGATGGGGTAGCTGATGCCTCGGCCTATGTCTTCTCCCTCCCAAGCAGAAGAAACCAAAACCAGAGAAGAGGGAGAAACGGGATCCTGGGGTCATTACCTATGACCTCCCAACCCCACCCGGGGAAAAGAAAGGTACCAGGAGTGGGAAGGGGCTCACCCCTCAGCAGCCCCTTCCAAGTTTTCACCCTATCTTGCTCTGTTCTTGCTCTCACCACTTTGTTTGGTGAGGATTTGCAGACCCCCTCCCCTGCCCCTAGGCCCCTCAAATGCTTGTCCTGTGATGTAAGTGACATCCAGAGAGGGAAATCCTGATCCCTCTCTGCTATCATGTCTCCTTCCTGGTGCTCTCAGCCACGGCACTGAGCCCTCCCTTCCTCTCCCCTAGATGTCAGTGGCCCCATGCCCGACTCCTACAGCCCTCGGTATGTGGAGGCTGCCTGGTACCTTTGGTGGGAGCAGCAGGGCTTCTTCAAGCCAGAGTATGGGGTGAGTGGGCACTGCTGCCCAGGCCCAGAGTAGGTGGGGTGGGGAAGGGCAGGACTGAAGGACGTGTTGCCTGGGAGGGGCTGGGAGAGGTGACCTGAGGCCTTAAACATGTGCCATCCTTCTCCACCATCAGCGTCCTAATGTGTCAGCCGCAAATCCCCGAGGTGTCTTCATGATGTGCATCCCACCCCCCAACGTGACAGGCTCCCTGCACCTGGGCCATGCGCTCACCAACGCCATCCAGGACTCCCTGACTCGATGGTGAGCTCCTGTCCGCACCTCCCTCTGGTTCCCTCTGCCTCATCTGGCTCTCTCCTCTTGGCTGACAGCCCCACAGCCTCTCTCCTTCTGGGTTGGTGCTCACCTCTGCCCCCAGAGGCGCTACACTTCTCTCTGTCATTCCCATCTGATCATTTAGCTTCCTCTCCTAGTCCAGTACTCCCATGCAACACCGCCACTTGCAGACTCTCTTCTCTCCCTTCTTTCTTTATTTAATTTTAATTTAATTTCATTTACATTTTTGTAAAGATGGGTTTTTGCTTTGTTGCTCAGTCTGGTCTCCAAGTCAAGTGATTCTCCTGCCTCGGCCTCCCAGGGTGCTGGAATTATAGGTGTGAGGCACCACACCCAGCCTATCCCTTCTTTTTCTAGTAACAATAACATTATTTTGAATTTAATTAAAAATATATGAAAATACATATATATATATATATATATATATATATATATATATATTTTTTTTTTTTTTGGAGACAGAGTCTTGTTCTGTTGCCCAGGCTAGAGTACAATGATACCATCTTGGCTCATGGCAACCTCCGCCTCCTGGGTTCAAGTGATTCTCCTGCCTCAGCCTCCCAAGTAGCTGGGATTACAGGAATCTGCCACCGCAACTAACCAAAATATATGAATATATATATATATATTTTTTTGAGATGGAGTCTCGCTCTGTCGCCCAGGTTGGAGTGCAGTGACCGGATCTCAGCTCACTGCAAGCTCCGCCTCCTGGGTTTACGCCATTCTCCTGCCTCAGCCTCCCCAGGAGCTGGGACTACAGGCACCCGCCACCTCACCCGGCTAGTTTTTTGTGTTCTTTAGCAGAGACGGGGTTTCACCGTATAGGCCAGGATGGTCTCGATCTCCTGACCTCGTGATCTGCCCACCTCGGCCTCCCAAAGTGCTGGGATTACAGGCTTGAGCCACCGCGCCCGGCCTATGAATATATTCTTATAAGAAATTTAAATTTTCAAATCCTCTTGACCACCCCCCCACACCTACTTCCTCCCAAGATTTAGCCATTGTTATCACTTTGATGTGTATCTTTCCAGATCTTTCCTATTTACTTACATATACATGTACCCAAAGAAATTTATAGTTCTCCTTTTGGGTGAGTCTTTTCTATATTTTAACATAAAGGGTTCACATTACACATGTTATGCTCTAGCTTTCTTCTTACACTTAACACTTTCTCTTGGAGATTTGGAGATCTTTTTTTTTTTTTTTTTTGAGACGGAGTCTCGCTCTGTTGCCTAGGCTGGAGTGCAGTGGCCGGATCTCAGCTCACTGCAAGCTCCGCCTCCCGGGTTTACGCCATTCTCCTGCCTCAGCCTCCGGAGTAGCTGGGACTCCAGGCGCCCGCCACCTCGCCTGGCTAGTTTTTTTTTGTATTTTTTAGTAGAGACGGGGTGTCACCGTGTTAGCCAGGATGGTCTCGATCTCCTGACCTCGTGATCCGCCCGTCTCGGCCTCCCTAAGTGCTGGGATTACAGGCTTGAGCCACCGCACCCGGCCCTCTTGGAGATCTTTCCTTGTCCTGGCACACATACCACACATACTGACTTCCTTCTTTTTAATGGTTCCATAATATCCCATAGTGTGGCTATACCATAGTGAAGTCACTTTTTTTTTTTTGAGACCGAGTTTCGCTCTTTTTGCTCAGGCTGGAGTGCAGTGGCACAATCTCTGCTCACTGCAACCTCCACCTCCTAGGTTCAAGCGATTCTCTTGCCTCAGCCTCCCAAGTAGCTGGCATTACAGGCACCTGCCACTACACCCGGCTCATTTTTGTATCTTTAGTAGAGATGGGGTTTCACCATGTTGACCAGGCTGGTCTCGAACTCCTGACCTCAGGTGATCTGCCTGCCTCAACCTCCCAAACTGCTGGGATTACAGGCGTGAGTGAGCTACTGCTCCCAGCCTGGAGTCACTTTTTAATTAATGGTTCTTTCTGGTTTTTGTTGTTGTTGTTGTTGTTGTTGAAAACCTTACTCTAATGCACATCCCTGTATATCAAGCTTGTCCAACCTGCGGCCTGTGGGCCACTTGTGGCCCAGGAAGGCTTTGAATGCAGCTTAACACAAATTTGTAAAGTTTCTTTTTTTTTTTTTTTTTTTTTTTTTTTTTTTTTTTTTTTTTTT
>NC_045438.1:136507704-136542259 GCF_002776525.5 Piliocolobus tephrosceles | reverse complement strand
TTTTTTTTTTTTTTTTTGAGGCGGAGTCTCGCTCTGTCGCCCGGACTGGAGTGCAGTGGCCGGATCTCAGCTCACTGCAAGCTCCTCCTCCCGGGTTTACACCATTCTCCTGCCTCAGCCTCCCCAGTAGCTGGGACTACAGGCGCACGCCACCTTGCCCGGCTAGTTTTTGTATTTTTAGTAGAGACGGGGTTTCACCGTGTTAGCCAGGATGGTCTCGATCTCCTGACCTCGTGATCCGCCCGTCTCGGCCTCCCAAAGTGCTGGGATTACAGGCTTGAGCCACCGCGCCCGGCCTGTAAAGTTTCTTTAAACATTTAAGATTTTGTGTGTGTGTGTGTTTTAAGTTCATCAGCTATCGTTAGTGTTAGTGTATTTTTATTTATTTATTTTTACTTTTTTTTTTTTTCAAGACGAGTCTCACTCTGTCGCCCAGGCTGGAGTGCAGTGGCGCAATCTGGGCTCACTGCAAGCTCCAAGCTCCGCCTCCCAGGTTAGCGCCATTCTCCTGCCTCATCCTCCTGAGTAGCTGGGACTACAGGCACCAGCCACAACACTCAGCTAATTTTTTTTTTTAATTTTTACTAGAGACAGGGTTTCCCCATGTTAGCCAGAATGGTCTCGATCTCCTGACCTCGTGATCTGCCCGCCTTGGCCTCCCAAAGTGCTGGGATTACAGGCGTGAACCACCACGCCCGGCCAGTGTTAGTGTATTTTATGTGTGGCCCAAGACAGTTCTTCCATGTGGCCCAGGGATGCCAAAAGATTGGATACCCCTGCTGTACATGCTTGCTCAAGCATGTGTGGAAGGGTTTCGCTGGTGTAGCTATCAAGAAGTGAAACTGCTAGGTCGGCAGGCACACCTGTATTAAGTATGCACAGAAGCTGCCAAGTTGCCCTGCAGAATGGCTTTGCTGATTGATACCTCCAGGAATTGCTGTGAGAGGATTCATTTCCCCACCCTTTCCAAGCCTGAGCATTAGGGTTGCCTAATTAGTTTTGCCAATCTGATGGGCAAAAAAATGATACCTCTGTTACTTTCCTTTGTACTTTTCTGATTACTATTGAAATTGTACCTATTTCCATGTTTCTTGGCCAGTCAGGTTTACTCTTATGTGAATTGTCTATCTATCTTTTGCCTGTTTTTCTATTGATTCTTTGTTGTTTTTCTTTTTAATTTTTTTTGAGAATTCTTTACCTGTTCTGGGTATTGATTTTTTTGTTATATATTGTAAATGTTTCTGTTTTATTATTGTGTGGTAGTTTTCCTGTTATTGTAAATGTTTCTCCTGTTTTCTGTTACTATTTGTTTTCACTGTTAATATTTTAATTAGTAATAAATACAAAGTAATATTATAGGTGACAAATCTTTTTAAAAAGTGTTTTAAAATGACTTTACCATTTTTGGAAACCAGGGTTTATTATATTTAAATTTTGAGAATTTTTTCAGGTGTCTTAGGTACTAAATTAATGTGGTAAAAAGATATTTACTGGGCCCAACTATGTGTCCCCCCTGCACTGAGCACTGGGGATGTAATGTTTATGCATTTTGCAAGTAACTGAGAGCTGGGAAAACAGTTACTTGTTTTATTTTTTTATTTTTATTATTTTTTTTTTGAGGCAGTCGCCCAGGCTGGAGTGCAGTGGTGCGATCTCAGCTCACTGCAAGCTCCGCCTCCTGGGTTCATGCCATTCTTCTGCCTCAGCCTCCAGAGTAGCTGGGACTACAAGTGCCAGCCACCATGCCCGGCTAATTTCTTGTATTTTTTTTTTTTAGTAGAGACAGGGTTTCACCGTGTTAGCCAGGATAGTCTCGATCTCCTGACCTCGTGATCTGCCCGCCTCGACCTCACAAAGTGCTGGGATTACATACGTGAGCCACGGCACCTGGCCTGGTTTTTTTTTTTTTTTTTTTTTTTTTGAGTCGGCGTCTCGCTCTGTTGCCCAGGCTGGAGTGCAGTGGTGCATGCTTACTGCAACCTATGCCTCCTGGGTTCGAGTGATTCTCCTGCCTCAGCCTTCTGAGTAGCTGGGATTACAGGTGCCCGCCACCATGCCCAGCTAATTTTTCTATTTTTAGTAGAGACAGGGTTTCACCATGTTGGTCAGGCTGGTCTCAAACTCCTGACCTTGTGATCCGCCTGCTTTGGCCTCCCAAAGTGCTGGGATGACAGGCATGAGCCATCTCCCCCAGCCAAACAGTTCTGTTAAATACACATAACATACAATGGCCAAGTTGTTTGTGTTTGTGTTTGTGTTTTTGTTTCATTTTTCAATTTTTCAATTTTTTTTTTTTTTGGAAATGGAGTCTCGCTCTGTCACCCAGGCTGGAGTGCAGTGGCGCGATCTTGGCTCACTGCAAGCTCCGCCTCCCGGGTTCACACCATTCTCCTTCCTCAGCCTCCTGAGTAACTGGGACTACAGGCGCCCACCAGCACGCCTGGCTAATTTTTTTTTTTTTATTTTTAGTAGAGATGGGGTTTCACCGTGTTAGCCAGGATGGTCTTGATCTCCTGATCTTGTGATCTGCCCGCCTCAGCCTCCCAAAGTGCTGGGATTATAGGCATGAACCACCATGCCCAGCCCTGGTTTTCAATTTATTTATTTATTTTTTTTTGAGACAGAGTCTCGCTTTGTCGCCCGGGCTGGAGTGCAATGGCCGGATCTCAGCTCACCGCAAGCTCCACCTCCCGGGTTTATGCCATTCTCCTGCCTCAGCCTCCCGAGTAGCTGGGACTACAGGCGCCCGCCACCTCGCCCGGCTAGTTTTTTGTATTTTTTAGTAGAGACGGGGTTTCACTGTGTTAACCAGGATGGTCTTGATCTCCTGACCTCATGATCCGCCCGTCTCGGCCTCCCAAAGTGCTGGGATTACAGGCTTGAGCCACCGCGCCCGGCCTGTTTTTCAATTTTTTAACAAAACCAAGAGAGGGTCTCGCTATGTTGCCCCAGCTAGTCTCGAACTTCTGGGCTCAAGTAATCCTCCTGCCTCAGTCTCCCAAAGTGCTGGGACTACAGGCATGAACCACCATACCTGGCCTCCAAGTTTGTTTACATGAGAACAGAATGAATAATTTTTTGTTGTTTTTTAAATGAGACAGAGTCTCATTCTGTCGCCCAGACTGGAGTGCAGTGACTCGATGTTGTCTCACTGCAACCTCCACCACTCGGGTTCAAGCAATTCTCGTGTCTTAGTCTCCTGAGTAGCTGGCACTACAGGCGTGCACCACCACGCCCAGCTAATTTTTTTGCATTTTTATTAGAGAGAGTTTTGCCACGTTGGCCAAACTGGTCTCGACCTCCTAACTTGAAGTGATCCGCCTGCCTCGGCTTCCCAAAGTGCTGGGATTACAGGCGTGAGCCACCGCGCCTGGCCACATACTTCTTATAAAACTCTTTTTTTTTCTTATAAAACTCTTAAGGTAGCCACATTTTTTTCCAGTGAACATGGTTTAAATAAAATGTGAGATACTCCCATTACTTTAATGGAATAGAGTTATATCAACTTTTTATTTTTATTTATTTCTTTATTTTTGAGACAGAGGCTCTCAGCTGGGAACAAAGGTGCACACCACCATGCCTGGCTTTTGTTTTTTTTTTTTTTTTTTTTTTTTTTTGCAGAGACTAGGTCTCATTATGTTGCCCAGGCTAGTGTGCAACTCCTGGGCTCAAGCAATCCTCCCACCTTGGCCTCCCAAAGTGTTGGGGTTATAGGCTTGAGCCACTGTGCCTGGCTTGAATTCTTTAATCTATCTAAAGTTTCTTTTTGTGACTATTGATAAGGGGAAGATTTTTTCCAAATAATTAGCTAGTTGTTCCAAACAAATATTTTGAATAGTTTATCCTTATTTTACTGATAGGAAGTGCCACCTTTCACAAATACTAAATTTGCTTGTATCTGTTTGCAGGCACTATTTTGTTTCTATTTAGTAATTTATTTTAACAAGTAGAACTTTTGCTATCCTGTTTGGCAGGAGCCTCCTCTTTGTTCTTTTTTTTTTTCTTGAGACAGAGGCTCACTCTATCATCCAGGCTGGAGTGCAGTGGCCCAGTCTCAGCTCACTGCAACCTCCACCTCCCGGGTTCAAGCGATTCTTATGCTTCAGCCTCCCAAGTAGCTGGGATTACAGGCATGCACCACCATGCCTGGCTAATTTTTGTATTTTTGGTAGAGACAGGGTTTCACCATGTTGGTCAGGCTGGTCTCGAACTCCTGTCCTCAAGTGATCCACTCGCCTTGGCCTCCCAAAGTCCTGGGGTTACAGGTGTGAGCCACCACGCAGGCCTGTCTTTGTTCTTTTTCCATATTGCCTTGGCTCTTCTTGCAAATCTTTTCTCCTTGACTAGCTTTAGAATCATAAGGGTTCCAGCTCCACCCCTGCTTCTTTCTTTTTTTGTTTGTTTGTTTTTTGGAGATGGAGTCTCACTCTGTCGCCCAGGCTGGAGTGCAATGGCATGATCCTGGCTTGCTGCAACCTCTGCTTCCCGGGTTCAAGCAATTCTCCTGCCTCAGCCTCCCAAGTAGCTGGGATTACAGGCATATGCCACCACGCCCAGCTAACTTTGTATTTTTAACAGAGACAGGGTTTTACCATGTTGGCTGGAGCTTATCTTGAACTCCCCACCTCAGGTGATCCACCCACCTCGGCCTCCCAAAGTGCTGGGATTACAGGTGCATGCCACCATGCCCAGCTAATTTTGTATTTTTGGTAGAGAAGGGTTTTACCATGTTGGCCAGGCTGATCTCGAACTCCCCACCTCAGGTGATCCGCCCACCTCAGCCTCCCAAAGTTCTGGGATTACAAGCGTGAGCCACTGCGCCTGGCCTCCCTGCTTCTTTATTTAGAGTCCATTGACTCCTTGCCTAGAGCCTCTCCTTTCTTTGGTGCCAGGCCCCACTGGCCTGACTCACCCTCTGGTCCTCCATGCCCCCCAACAGGCACCGTATGCGTGGGGAGACCACCCTATGGAACCCTGGCTGTGACCATGCAGGTATTGCCACCCAGGTGGTGGTGGAGAAGAAGCTATGGCGTGAGCAGGGGCTGAGCCGGCACCAGCTGGGCCGCGAGGCCTTTCTACAGGAGGTCTGGAAGTGGAAGGAGGAGTAAGTATGCAGCATCCCTGTGGGCATCATAGCCCTGCCCCCCTGTCCCCTATCCAGAGGACCTCTGTCACCTATAACCCCTGGCCACAGGGTCAGACCCTCTCACAGAGGCAGAGTCAGTTGGCTCTAGGGACCAGGTAAATTTCAGGGGGATAGGTGATCTCCACACTGCCCAGTCAGCCACCTGATGTCTCCCTCCAGCCCAGGCATGAGTGCTGACCTCAGCCTGTCTGTCTGTTCCAGGAAAGGTGACCGGATTTACCACCAGTTGAAGAAGCTCGGCAGCTCCTTGGACTGGGATCGAGCCTGTTTCACCATGGACCCTGTGCGTGGGCGGGGTCTCAAAGCTGGGGCAGGAGTAGGAGTCTCCCCAGGGTGGGACCCCCACAGGAGAGAGCACAGGTGCTGCGGCCCTCTCTCAGGAGCTGGCCCACGTAAAACACCACGGAGGGCTCAGCTGCAAATGCCACTTCCCACCCCTCGCCATGGCCCTTTCCATATTGTGGCCCTTCATGTTCCCTGTCTTGGCTCTGGGAGCTCCAGATTCCTCCAGATGGCACATGATCAGGACCCCGTCTCCCATGGAGCCTGAACTCCCAGGGTCCTCTGCACCAGTACTTGTCCCCAGCTGAGTGTCTTCGTTGCCATCTACAGCATCACAAGACTTGTTGCCTGCTCTTGTGTTCCCTTAGTCCCCTCTCCCGCTCAAGGAAAGAAGAAAGTACTCCCCTCAGAGGGGTCTTTGTACTGGCCAGTGGGACTCTGTATGGGCCAGGCCTCACTGGAGCCCTGGGTGTCTGCCTGGGCCTCCAGCACAAGGCCCATCTCTCTGATTTCTCCCTGCTCCACCCCAGAAACTCTCAGCAGCTGTGACAGAGGCCTTTGTCCGGCTTCACGAGGAAGGTGTCATCTATCGCAGTACCCGTCTCGTTAACTGGTCCTGCACCCTCAACTCTGCCATCTCTGACATTGAGGTGCGCCCCCCAACCTGGCCTGTCTCCATCTCCAATCTGCCCTGGCCCTGGCCCCTGGGCCACCCCTCTAAATACCCATTTTACAGGTGGATAAGAAGGAGCTGACAGGTCGCACCCTGCTCTCTGTGCCTGGCTACAAGGAGAAGGTGGAGTTCGGGGTCCTCGTGTCCTTTGCCTATAAGGTCCAAGGCTCAGGTAGGAGCCAGGGGCACCAGGATCCTGGGCTGGGAGTGGCAGGAAGGGGCCAGGGCCAAGACCACAAGGCCTTCTGTCACCCCAGACAGCGACGAGGAGGTGGTGGTGGCAACAACTCGGATCGAGACAATGCTGGGAGATGTGGCTGTAGCTGTGCACCCCAAAGATACCAGATACCAGGTGGGGGACTGTCCACAGTTAGGGAAGGAATCCTGGCCAAAAAGGGCTCCCATCCTTATGGGGTGGAGGGGTTGGACTTAGGACCCTGGCTGAGGAGAGGAAACTGGGTTAGAAACTGGTCTTCAGCGTCTTTCCCAGCTCTGATGGTAGAGCTATTGGGGGCTGTTTGGGGAGTTCAAGTGTTGGGATAGTCAGGGCCCTGGAAAGGAAGGACTTGGGCCCAGCCCTTCGTGCATTTTTAAAAAGTTAAATAACTGGGCGTGGTGGCTCCTGCCTGTAATCCCAGCGCTTTGGGAGGCTGAGGCAGGCGAATCATAAGGTCAGGAGTTCGAGACCAGCCTGGCCAACGTAGTGAAACCCCATCTCTACTAAAAATACAAAAAATTAGCCGGTTGTGGTGGCAGGTGCCTGTAATCCCAGCTACTCAGGAGGCTGAGGCAGGAGAATCGCTTGAACCTGGGATGTGGAGGTTGCAGTGACCCGAGATCACTCCGCTGAACTCCAGCCTTGGCGACACAGTGAGACTCCATCTCAAAAAAAACAAAAGTTAAATAGAGACAAGGTCTTGCTCTGTGAACCAGGCTGATCTTGAACTCCTGGCCTCAAGGAAGCCTCCTGCCCCAGCCTCCCAAAGTGTGGGGATTACAGATGTGAGCCATGGCACCAGGCTCCTGCATGCATTTTTTTTTTTTTTTTTTTGAGAGAGGGTCTCTCTATCGCTCAGGCTAGAGTACAGTGGTGCCATCTTGGCTTATTGCAACCTCCACCTCCTGGGTTTCAAGCAGTATTCATGCCTCAGCCTCTTGAGTAGCTGAGATTACAGGCATGCGTCACCACACCTGGCTAACTTTTTTTGTTGTTGTTTTTTTGTAGTTTTAGTAGAGACAAGGTTTCACCATGTTGGCCAGGCTGATCTCCAACTCCCAGCCTCAAGTGATCTGCCTGCCTCAGCCTCCCAAAATTCTGGGATTACAGGTGGGAATCACGGCGTCTGGCCCCACTTCATGCTTTTTTGGTATCTTTTTCTGCCCCAGCACCTGAAGGGGAAGAACGTGGTCCACCCATTCCTGTCTCGGAGCCTTCCCATTGTCTTCGATGAATTTGTGGACATGGATTTTGGCACAGGTAGGCAAGGGGCTGGTCCTATGGGGACAGGAAAAGACTGGAGCTGCACCCTAGCTGTCCATCTTCTCTCAGAGAAAAAGAAAATAAGCTTCAGCCAAATAGGCAGAGCTTGGGGTGGTTCTCAAGGGACTGCATTAGACAAGTGGGGGCCAGGAGTGGTCTTGGAGCTACATCCTTCTGCAAAAGAGGTGAGTGTAGGAAGGAACTCCGTGGAGTCCCTCATGACCCAGGCGTCCCCATGTACACCCAGGTGCTGTGAAGATCACCCCTGCACATGACCAAAACGACTATGAAGTTGGGCAGCGGCACGGGCTGGAGGCCATCAGCATCATGGACTCCCGGGGGGCCCTCATCAACGTGCCTCCGCCTTTCCTGGTGAGGCTGCCTGGAGCATGAGTGCCTGGGCCAGGGAGATGGAGGGGTGGCTGGGCATCGCCATGATGGGCATCGTTCCTACCCAGGGCCTGCCCAGGTTTGAGGCCAGGAAAGCGGTGCTGGTGGCGCTGAAGGAGCGGGGACTGTTCCGTGGCGTTGAGGAGAACCCCATGGTGGTGCCACTTTGCAAGTGAGGGTGGGGGCCTGAGAGGGGTGGAAGGTGGAGGGCTCCTTAGGGTTTTACCGCCTGGCCTTCTCACCTATGCGTACCCACAGCCGGTCGAAGGACGTGGTAGAGCCTCTGCTGCGGCCGCAGTGGTACGTTCGCTGCGGGGAGATGGCCCAGGCTGCCAGCGCCGCTGTGACTCGAGGCGACCTCCGCATCCTGCCTGAGGCCCATCAGCGCACGTGGCATGCCTGGATGGACAACATCCGGTGTGTAGGGCCCTCAGTGTGGGAGGGGCTTGCCAAGGGCTGAGCAGGGCTCGGTTCAGGCTCCTCTAGGCCCTCCCTGATTTCCCCTCCCCGACATTTGCAGGGAGTGGTGCATTTCCAGGCAGCTGTGGTGGGGCCACCGCATCCCAGCCTACTTTGTCACTGTCAGTGACCCAGCAGTGCCCCCTGGGGAGGTGAGCAGACGGCCAGAGCTAGCTGCTGGGTCACCCTGGGGGAACACTGTGTTTATTGGGTCCTTGGTGGGGGGAGGGGCAGGATGAGCCAGAAGCAGACACACCCCCTTGGGTAATCACTGCACCTGCGGCAGGACCCTGATGGGCGGTACTGGGTGAGTGGACGCAACGAGGCGGAGGCCCGGGAGAAGGCAGCCAAGGAGTTCGGAGTGTCGCCTGACAAGATCAGTCTCCAGCAAGGCAAGGAGGGGCTCTGAGGGTTTGGAGGGAGTTGTTGGGGGCAGAGTTCCACTCCCTCTGACCTCTGACCTTTGGCCTCTCTCAGATGAGGATGTATTGGATACCTGGTTCTCCTCCGGCCTCTTCCCCTTATCCATTTTTGGCTGGCCCAACCAGGTGTGTTCCTGGGGCCAGGGCTTGGCGGGACAGGGGACTGGAGGGTGGGTGTTGGCTCCCCTTCACACCCTGGTCTGCCCTCAGTCAGAAGACCTGAGTGTGTTCTACCCCGGGACACTGCTGGAGACCGGTCACGACATCCTCTTCTTCTGGGTGGCCCGGATGGTCATGCTGGGCCTGAAGCTCACGGGCAGGCTGCCCTTTAGAGAGGTGCGGAGACAGCTGAGACCCTCCCGTCACCCCCAGCCTCCTCTCCTGCTGTCCTGTTCTGCAGCACAGGCCCCGCGTGGCTGGGGCATGGAGTTAGCTATAGGCAGGCCTGACCCAGGGGCTGGTGGGGGGTTGAAATCCAGCCTGGGCCCTGCTCAGTGATTCCTGTGCCCAGGGCTTCGTCTTCCCAGAGGAGGGAGTGCTTCTGTTCACATAAAGGCACTGAACGAACTCTTGGGGACACTCAGTGGGACGTGAGGTTCACAGTGGCATAGACCAGACACAGTCCTGGTCGGGGCTGAGGCCGGGGAAGGAGAGGACTGAGCCTCATGGGCCTCCCCACCTGCTCTTCAGGTCTACCTCCATGCCATCGTGCGAGATGCTCACGGCCGGAAGATGAGCAAGTCTCTAGGCAATGTCATCGATCCCCTGGACGTCATCTATGGAGTCTCCCTGCAGGTGGGCTGGGTGCTGGGCCAGCCAGGAAGGGCCACGGGGCTGTGGCCACAGCCACCTGACTGCTTCCACTCCACCCTCAGGGCCTCCACGACCAGCTACTGAACAGCAACCTGGATCCCAGCGAGGTGGAGAAGGCCAAAGAAGGGCAGGTGTGGAGGGTTGGGCTGGGCTGAGCAGGAGCACAGCGTGGATGGGGCTGGCTGAGGACACTCCTCTCTCTGCCTCTTCCCTGTAGAAAGCTGACTTCCCAGCGGGGATTCCCGAGTGTGGCACCGATGCTCTCCGGTTTGGATTATGTGCCTACACGTCCCAGGGTAGGGCCCCCAAAGCTGCCCTCCCAGCCACTCCCTCCTTCTGTGAGGCCCATCCCTCTTCTCCACCCTGAGCCTCTGGTGGGCATGGGCTGGGAAGAGGATGATGAGGACTCACATCTTACCCCCGACCCAGGTCGTGACATCAACCTGGATGTGAACCGGATACTGGGTTACCGCCACTTCTGCAACAAGCTCTGGAATGCCACCAAGTTTGCCCTTCGTGGCCTTGGGAAGGGTTTTGTGCCCTCACCCACCTCCCAGGTAAGGACCTGGTGAGCAGCAAAGGCTGGGCACAGGAATCACTGAGCAGGGCCCACACAGGCTGCACCCCTGTCCAGAGTGGCCTCCATGTTGCCGGGGGGACAGATAGACACAGAGACAGTTAAAGGGAAAGCCCGGGGCACTGGGGGCTGGGGCCTGTCACTTCTTCCCAGATCCTGGCACATAGATGGTTGCTTTGGACTCATCAGACTCTGGGTGAAGATTTACCAATGACTCCTGCCCCCATGGGGTTCTGGCACCCTCCCCTGGCCCGCTGGCTGATACACCCTCTGTCCCCAAGCCCGGAGGTCATGAAAGCCTGGTGGACCGCTGGATCCGCAGCCGCCTGACAGAGGCTGTGAGGCTCAGCAATCAAGGCTTCCAGGCCTACGACTTCCCGGCCGCCACCACCGCCCAGTACAGCTTCTGGCTCTATGAGCTCTGTGATGTCTACTTGGTGAGAAGGAGCAGAGCGAGGCAGGGGACGGTGGGGGTGGGTAGGCAGCAGAGCCCTGGGCTCAGTTTTGCCAGAGTTGGCCTTGAGACCTAAGTCAACCCATCCCCTTCCCAGTCCTCACATGCACAGTGAGGGCTCAAGGCTAGACCTCCAGCCGTGAGCCCTGTACCTCTCGTCCCCTAGGAGTGCCTGAAACCCGTACTGAATGGGGTAGACCAGGTGGCAGCCGAGTGTGCCCGCCAGACCCTGTACACCTGCCTGGACGTCGGCCTGCGGCTGCTCTCGCCCTTCATGCCCTTCGTGACGGAGGAGCTGTTTCAGAGGCTGCCCCGGAGGATGCCGCAAGCTCCCCCTAGCCTCTGTGTTACCCCCTACCCAGAGCCCTCAGAGGTACGGCATGGCCTGGAGAGGGGAGTCTGACCTGCCCTCCAGGCCCCCTCACCCCCTCCTCCACCCCACAGTGCTCCTGGAAGGACCCTGAGGCAGAAGCCGCCCTTGAGCTGGCGCTAAGCATCACGCGAGCTGTGCGCTCCCTGCGGGCTGACTACAACCTCACCCGGATCCGGCCCGACTGTGAGCCTCAGGCCCCCATGTCCACCCCATCCCACTGTCCCCTCAGCCCACTCTGCGACCCAGTGTCCAGCAGTGACTGGTTTCCTGTTTCCATGGAGCTAGGCCTCACCTTTCTCCCTCTCTGGCAGGCTTCCTGGAAGTGGCGGATGAGGCCACGGGCGCCCTGGCGTCGGCTGTGTCGGGCTACGTGCAGGCGCTGTCCAGCGCAGGTGTGGTGGCTGTTCTGGCCCTGGGGGCTCCCGCCCCGCAGGGTTGCGCTGTGGCTCTGGCCTCTGATCGCTGCTCCATCCACCTGCAGCTGCAGGGGCTGGTGGACCCTGCGCGGGAGCTGGGCAAGCTGCAAGCCAAGCGAGTTGAGGCCCAGCGGCAGGCCCAGCGTCTGCGGGAACGCCGTGCCGCCTCAGGCTACCCTGTCAAGGTGCCCCTCGAAGTGCAGGAGGCAGATGAAGCCAAGGTGTGTGGCGTGAGTGGGCATTTCCCACACCATCCACTTCCTCCATCAAAACCCTGGTCTGGGCTGGTGCGAGTACAGTGGTGTTGACGACTAATTGATCGTAACCAGTTACAGATTTCTTTGTTCCTTCTCCATTCCCGCTAACCTGAAAAAACAAAACAGCCTGGTTCAGTGCCTTACACCTGTAATCCCAGAACTTTGGGAGGCCGAGGTGGGTGGATCACTTGAGCCCAGGGGTTTGAGACCAGCCAACATGGTGAAATCCCATCTCTACAACAAATATAGAAAAATTAGCTGGCCATAGTGGCACACACCTGGGGTCCCAGCTACTCGGGGGGGCTGAGGTGGGCGGATTGCTTGAGCCTGAGAGGTCAAGGCTGCGGTGAGCTGAGATCACGCCACTGCACTCCAGCCTGGGCAACAGAGAGAAGACCCTCTCTCTCAAAAAAAAAAAAAAAAAAAAAACAAAGCATCCAAAACAAAACCCAACCCTGGTCTGGAAGCTGGACTCTACCCAAACCTGGGGAATCCACTGGGAAGCATGGAGCCCGGGCGCTCTGAGCAGGGACCATAGAATGCCCTTCCCTTACACATGGGGAGCAGCTGGGGGCTGGGCACAGCCCAGGGTCACACAACAGGTCGGAGATGGAGGCTGACCTAGAACCGGGCATCCTATCTCCCAATCAGACCCTTCATACCCCACCCAGCTGCCTGAAATGTGGAAACCCGCATGCCTGAGGCTAGGCTTAGGGTCCACATGTAGTCGGGAGCCCTGGACCTCCCACCAGTTACTTTCAAGCCTACCGGGCTGACCCTGGAAGGCCAGTCTCATTTGTCCCCTGCCTCCTGGGTTCCACCAGAGAGGAGTAATGGAGTAAGTAAACTGCACAGACACAGAAAATCAGTCACGGAGGCCAAGAGCTAGAGAGCCTCGAGTGGACCTGGTTCATCTCACTTGGTTCTCCCAAGAGCCCTGGGAGGGGGTAATATTATCGTCATCTGACAAATGAAGTGACTGGCCTGGGACCCTGTGCTCTCCTGCTTACGTGGGGACACTGCGTGGGGAGCATGTAGGCTCTGAGTTTCCTTTGTTCTTGGGGACTGACCACTCTGTGGAAAAAGGCAAGACCCAAGAGGTGCTGGTGGAGGTGGGAATGGGGGTGGGGGTGCTGGCGGAAATGGGTGGGGAGCCAGGCCAGCCAGGTTCACGCCTCCTCCGAGCTACTGACCTTCCATGGTCCTCGCTCATCTTTCCAACTTTGTTGTCCTGGGTGTCTGGGGGTCTCTTCGCTTGGACGTGGGTCCTCACCCAGCCCCTGGTTCCACTCCAGCTCCAACAGACGGAAGCAGAGCTCAGGAAGGTGGATGAGGCCATCGCCCTATTCCAGAAGATGCTGTGACCCACCACCTGCTTCCCCGCTCACCCCAGCAGCTCACCATGGGGATGGCAGCAATAAAATATTTTCCCACAAAATCCTCTTGTCATCTGTGGTGGGGGCAGAGGGGCTGGGTGCCTGAATCCCGGGGGGTTGCAGGGTGGGAGTGAGGCCCTGGTTCTGGAGGGCAGAGGGGCGCGTCTGTCTGGGTCTGTCCCTGGCATTGTGCCAGGCCTGAGTCACGCTGCTCACTCCCCTCCTCCTCCCCAGCTTTCATTCACCTCCGCACTGCGGCCGAGGGAGGCCCGCCCTGGCGTGGGCTGCTGCCTGTGGCCTTGGGCAGGCATGAGCAAAGGGGCCGGGGGGTTGCCTGTCCTCCCCCACCCTGGGGGGGCCTCCCTCCCCCTCTACTGGGCCTCGGTTAATTATAACTCTGACCTAAGTGCCCTGTGACGTCGTGCCCGGGCCAGCCCTTCCTAGGAGACCCAGCAACCAGGTAGGGGAGGGCCTGAGAGGACTCGGGCTTCCTGTGCATGGGGAGTGTTTCTGCAGCAGGGCTGGTGACTCAGCCAGGGACTGGGGAGGGGGCCTGGGGGAGGAACCTTGGACCCCTCTCCTGGCAGCTGTGTGTGTCCCTAATGGTCAGATGAGGCCCTCAAGTTGTCTGGGTGACAGGGCGGGGAAGCCAGGCTGCAGCAGACGTGACTTTTGAGGTAAAGCAGGTGTCCATGGAGACCCGCAGAGCCAGCCTGCCCTGGAATCGCAGCTGCTTCCTCCTCCCTTGAGAGCCTTCTGTCTCCCAGGTCCATGTGTCAGCCATGCTCCCCATGGAAGTGCCCCAGTCCCACCTGGGCCCCTCAGTGTTGCTTCTGCTGCAGCTGCTGCTGCCCCCCACATCTGCCTTCTTCCCCAACATCTGGAGCCTGCTGGCTGCCCCTGGCTCCATCACCCACCAAGACCTAACTGAGGAGGCAGCGCTCAACGTCACCCTGCAGCTCTTCCTGGAGCAGCCACCCCCAGGCCGCCCCCCTCTTCGTCTTGAGGACTTCCTGGTGAGCATCCCAGGGTCCTGTCACACCCCTGCCAGAGTCCCCAATTCCGTGCGGCCTCTACTCCGTGAGGGCTCTGGTTGCCAAGAGAAGAGACACCCATGGCCCCACCCCTGCAGCAACAATACCCAGTAGTCTTGGTCCTGAAATTAGGAGTCCCCCTCCTTTGTGGGGCTCAGGCCCCTCATACCCAGCCTTGAGTGTCAGTTGCTGAGATAAGGTGGGCAACAGTCAATCCAAGGGGCCTCCCTGGAGCCCCGTCCCCCGCTATTCTCCCCAGGGTCGAACACTCCTTGCCGATGACCTCTTTGCTGCCTACTTTGGACCTGGTTCTCCTTCTCGGCGGTTCCGAGCAGCCTTAGGTGAGGTGTCTCGTGCCAATGCAGCCCAGGACTTCCTGCCGACTTCCAGGAATGACCCCGACCTGCACTTTGATGCTGAGCGACTGGATCAGGGACGCGCGCAACTGGTAGGGGCTCTGCGGGAGACCCTGGTGGCAACCAGAGCCCTTGACCACAGCCTGGCTCGCCAGCGCCTCGGGGCTGCACTTCATGCCCTGCAGGTGAGAACCGGGTTGGGTTGATGGTCAGAGGGGTCTTTGTGTCCGGGATAGAGAGCATCCTATGGTGCCTTCTTGATCATGCCTTCTCCACTCTGGAAGGGGTGGGCACTGGCACGTGGTGCCCTGAGGTTGTGTCCCAGTTCCCCACCTCCAAGCTGGCAGTGCTTCCTGTAGGAACAGCAAGGAGGGCACTGTGGCTGGAGAGAAGTGAGGGTGAGAGAGGACGGCTGTGAGGTCAGAGAGCTGAGGGAGCAGCATATGCTGCAGGACTGCAGGCCCAGAGAGGCCTTGGGTTAGACTCTGAGCTGGGAAGAGATGTGGGACAGTTTCCACCCGGGCAAAGCTCTGCTCTGAGCATGGAGAGGGGGCAGTGGAGGGGCCTTGGGGTGTCTGGTGGGAGTACTGGGGGTAGGAGGGGACTTTCCAGGTGGGGAACTCAAAGGAGTGGCATATCGTGCTGGAGATGGTGAGAAAGGTCAGACTAGTGCCTCATTCCCTTCTCCTGTCCTCTGGACCAGGATTTCTACAGTCATAGCAACTGGGTGGAGCTGGGTGAGCAGCAGCCACACCCTCACCTCCTCTGGCCAAGACAGGAGCTCCAGAACCTGGCACAAGGTACGGCTGTGACCCTGGCGGTGAGGCGGGAGTCCACAGGGCTACCTTAGTCCACCCGGCCACTGTGTCACATTCTGAGGTCCCAGAGGGTGTGATGTTACTTCATCTCCACAAGGACTGAAGTCCCCCAGTCCAAGCAATGCCTGGCTCGGTTAAGCAGCTTCCCCAAGGTCACACAGGGAAAAACAGCTAGGACCAGGTCTCCAGAACTCAGTCCCATCTGAAGTGTGGCTTCCTCCCCCCACTGACTCGCACGGGGCCTTCTCCCACAGCTCCCTCATCCTCTCGCCTGGGAGCTGCCTCCTGTCCACAACTCACAGAGGCCGCAATCCCCGTAGGATTGGTCCCTACACGTACTGTTTGTTTTTTTTCTTATTATTTATTTATATATTTATTTTTTAGAGATGAGGTCTCACTATGTGGCACAGGCTGGTCTCAAACTCCTAGACTCAAGCAATCTGCCCGCCTCTGCCTTCTAAAATGCTGGGATTACAGGCGTGAGCCACCGCGCCCAGCCTGTGCTGTGTTTTCTAGCACGGCCCCAGTTTCAGACATTCAGGCTCACTGCAGGCCCATGCTCCTAGGTTTTAGTTCGGAAAGCCTTGCTAGGGAACTTCTGGGCTTTCACTTCATCCCAGCTGGGAGGAAAAGCTGAAGAGGTTTGGGTGTGTGGGGATAAAGGCTGGGGGTAGCAGAATCTTGGGTTCTAGCCCTGCCCTCTCTTCCCAGTGGCTGATCCTACCTGCTCTGATTGCGAGGCGTTGAGCTGCCCTGGGAATTGGCTGGGCTTCACACTCCTCACCTCTGGCTACTTTGGAACTCATCCCCCGAAACCTCCAGGTACCAGACAACAAAGTTCCCCAGAAGTAAGGCGAGAAAGTCACTCCCTTACAGGATCTCTGTCCTATAGGCCCATATGCCTTTGCTATGGCATCTCCTCCTAGGAGGAGAGGATGCTGGGAACAGGGTGAGTGGAGGAAAGTCCCCTGAGGAGGCTGTGGTGGGGTTGAGGTAGGGGAGCAACTTCTTCCTCCACTGATAGGATTTCTCCCTTGCCATAGGCATCTTTGGGGGACTGGCTGGAGGGATCAGGGGATCCACCATGTGCTGTGCTGATTGACTACGGCGCCCTAAGATTTACTCCAGAATTCCCCTCCACAAAGCATCATCCTTTTTTTTTTTTTTTTGAGACAGAGTTTTGCTCTTGTTGCCCAGGCTGGAGTGCAGTGGTGCGATCTCGGCTCACCGCAACCTCTGCCTCCTGGGTTCAAGCGATTCTCCTGCCTCAGCCTCCCGAGTAGCTGGGATTACAGGCATGCATCACCGTGCCTGGCTAATTTTGTATTTTTAGTAGAGACGGAGTTTCATCATGTTGGCCAGGCTGGTCTCAAACACCTGACTTCAGGTGATCCGCCTGCCTTGGCCTCCCAAAGTGCTGGGATTACTGGTGTGAGCCACCTTGCCCAGTCATTATTTATTCATTTATTTATTTGAGACTGAGTCTCGCTCTGCCCCCCAGGCTGGAGTGCAGTGGCATGATCTCGGTTCACTGCAACCTCCGCCTCTTGGGATCAAGCTATTCTCCTTCCTCAGTCTCCTAAGTAGCTGGGATTACAAGCACGCGCCACCACACTTGTCTAATTTTTATAGTTTTAGTAGAGACAGAGTTTCAACATGTTGGCCAGGCTGGTCTCGGGCTCCTGATCTCAAATGATCTCCCTGCCTCGGCCTCCCAAAGTGCTGGGATTCCAGGCACTCACCCACCCCCATCATCATTTCTTGCTGAACCCTTGCTGAGGGGTGAGAGGGTCAGGCCAGGTCTGAAAGGGCCTCATTTTCTTAGGAGACAGTGGGTTTTTGACCTCCACTCTCCAGATCCCTTTCCCCAACCCAGGGAAATGTAGCCACGGGGGCCATTTTGACCTGAGCAGCTCCCAGCCACCGAGGGGAGGCATCAACAAGGACAGCACATCCCCAGGCTTCTCCCCTCACCACATGCTGCACCTCCAGGCTGCAAAACTGGCCCTTCTAGCCTCCATCCAGGCCTTCGGCCTTCTGCGAAGCCGCCTGGGAGACAGGGATTTCTCCAGGTGAGTGGCCTCCTGGGGATGGACCCCCTCATGGGTAGGCATTCCTGCGGGAACTGAGAAACCAGGCGCTGGGGACAAACGTGCAGACCCTTCACTGTGTCTCTGGCTTGCTCCCCAGGCTGCTGGACATCACCCCAGCCTCCAGCCTGAGCTTTGTCCTGGACACCACAGGCAGCATGGGCGAGGAGATCAACGCTGCCAAAATCCAGGCTCGCCACATTGTGGAGCAGCGGAGGGGCAGCCCCATGGAGCCTATCCACTATGTCCTGGTGCCTTTTCATGACCCAGGTAAGTGTGGTCTGGCTAGGACAGTAGAGGGGAGGAAAATTCAAGGTAAGGGATAGACTGGGCGCGGTGGCTCAGCCTGTAATCCCAGCATTTTGGGAGGCTGAGGCAGGTGGATCACCTGAGGTTGGGAGTTTGAGACCAGCCTGACCAACATGGAGAAACCCTGTCTCTACTAAAAATACAAAGTTAGCTGGGCATAGTGGCGCATGCCTTGTAATCCCAGCTACTCAGGAGGCTGAGGCAGGAGAATCGCTTGAACCCGGGAGGCGGAGGTTGCGGTGAACCGAGATCGCAACTTTGCACTCCAGCCTGGGCAACAAGAGCAAAAAACTCCATCTCAGAAAAAGAAAAGAAAAGGAAAGAAAAAAAGATAAGGGATAAAGGCCTGTGGTGAGGAAGTGGGCTTGTGGTGGCACTTCCTGTAGTCCTGAGTGAGCCTCTATGGTGTGCATACAGAAAATTAGCAGCAACCTGGGTGGGGTGGCTCACAACTGTAATCCCAGCACTTTGGGAGGCAGAGGTGGGAGGATCATTTGAGCCCAGAAGTTCAAGACCAACCTGGGCAACACAGAGAGATTCAGGTCTCCACAAAAAAATTAATAAAAATTATGTGTGGGAGTGGTGGCGCATGCCTATAGTCCCAGCTACTTGGGAAGCTGAGGCAGGAGGATCACTTGAGCCCAGGAGATTGAGGCTGCAGTGAGCCGTGATGGCACTACTGCACTCCAGGGTGGCCTGGGTGACGCAGTGAGGCCCTGTCTCCAAAAAAAAAAGATAACTAGCAGCCTTGTCTCCCACTGTTTCTAAAATGACAGCACTTTCCATTAGTTTAGTGCATGATTCATGCTTTGGCACGTGGCCTCTGCTTTCTTAGCCTTTCATGCTAATAAGCCATTTTCTATTTTTTTTCTTTTCTTTTCTTTTTTTTTTTTTTTTGAGATGGAGTCTCGCTCTGTCACCCAGGCTGGAGTGCAGGGCAAGATCTGGGCTCACTACAAGCTCCGCCTCCCAGGTTCCCGCCATTCTCCTGCCTCAGCCTCCCGAGTAGCTGGGACTACAGGCGCCTGCCACCATGCCCGGCTAATTTTTGTATTTTTAGTAGAGACGGGGTTTCACCGTGTTAGCCAGGATGGTCTCAATCTCCTGACCTTGTGATCTGCCCTCTTTGGCCTCCCAAAGTGCTGGGATTACAGGCGTGAGCCACTGCTCCTGGCCGCCATTTTCAATCCTCTCCATTTCCTATAGACAGAGATGGGGATGAAGATGGGGTTGGTGGGGCCAGGCTTCTGGGAAGCATCTGAGATAGCGAGCTACATTGTATTCCTTTCCCATTGATTAGAAGTTAGACTCTCTGGCTTGAGTCTGACTGTGTGTCTTTAGGCTGGTCATGTAAACTTTCTTTACCTGGATTTCATCATCCATAAAATGGGTCAGTATCAGTTACGTATCAGGGTGGGGCAGGAACAAATCACAATGGTGGAATGACATCAGTTAAAGCTATTTTCACTTCTTTTGTGGATCTTCAGTTGCTTCAGGCTACCTGGATGTATAAGTGCAGGTCACAGGGGATATGATGGCTTAGCTTGGGCTCAGAGGCCTGACACCTCCCTCATCCTGCCTAACTCCCAGAGTTGAAATGATGATCAAATAAAATGCCTACTGGGCTGAGAGTTGCCTAAGTTTGAGTCTTATTTGTCTGCGTACATCCTACAGTGGCCGGCATTTAATAGATAATTATTATGTTTGATGAAGATATAAATAAAGGTATAATTAAGAACTTAGCACTTATGTGTCAAAGCACTATCTTAAGATTTGCAAAATCAACTCATTTAGTCCTCCCAATAAGCCTCTGAGGTAAGTGCTTTTCTGTCTCTTTTCTTATGAGGAAACCCAGTGTGTTTTTTCCTTTTTTTTTTTTTGGAGTCTCACTCTGTCACCCAGGCTGGAGTGCAATGATACGATCATGGCTCACTGCAGCCTTGATTCAAGTGATCCTCCTGCCTCAGCCTCCTGAGTAGCTGGGACTGCAGACAAGCACCACCATATCTGGCTAATTTTTGTATTTTTTTTTTGTAGAGATGGGGTCTCACTATGTTACCCAGGCTGATTTTGAGCTCCTGGGCTCAAGTGATCCTCCCACTTCAGCATCTCAAAGTGCTGGGATTATGGGCGTGACCAGTTTTTTTGTTTTGTTTTGTTTTGTTTTGTTTTGTTTAATATATGTGCATGTACCCAATAAAGGCCTACAGGAAATGCCACCATTTTTTTAAGGGAGTGGAGGACCACCTTCTCACCAGTGACACCTAGGTCTGCCCTTTCCTGCCCTGCCCCGCCCTGCCCTGACAAGTATGACTCTTTTTTTTTTTTTTTTTTTTCATTTGAGACGAAGTCTCGCTCTGTCGCCAGACTGGAGTGCAGTGGCACGATCTTGGCTCACTGCAACCTCTGCCTCCTGGGTTCAAGTGATTCTCCTGCCTCAGCCTCCTCAGTAGCTGGGACTACAGGCACGTGCCATCACACCCAGCTAACTTTTGTATTTTTTAGTAGAGATGGGGTTTCACCATTTTGGCCAGGATGGTCTTGATCTCTTGACCTCGTGATCCACCTGCCTTGGCTTCCCAAAGTGCTAGGATTACAGGTGTGAGCCACTGCGCCTGGCCAAGTATGAGTCTTATAATGGAGTATTGTTATTTCACTACTTGTCCACTCCAGAAGCACACAGGGACCCTCAACTGGGGAGGTGGCTCTGGGTAGGAATGAGGGGAGCTCTTTCCTCACTTATCTTAACCTCCTTTCCCCTTCCCAGGGTTTGGCCCTGTCTTTACAACCAGTGACCCTGACAGCTTCTGGCAACAGCTTAATGAGATCCATGCCTTGGGGGGTGGAGACGAGCCTGAGATGTGCCTGTCAGCCCTGCAGGTCTGGCGCCTCCCCTCCTCCTTTCTTACCCCCCTGCGTTTCCTGGCCCCACCACCAGGGGGAGCTAGATCCCCCCTGGGGCTCCCCGCTACCTTCAGAATCTAGATCCACTAGCTTCACTCCAGGATTACGGGGCCATATTCCCTTCTGCTTCATCCTCCTTGGCTCTACCCATTCCCCTCCTGCTGCCACTGTTAACACTGGTCGTTGCCTTCCCTGCCAGCTGGCCCTGCTGCACACACCTCCACTCTCAGACATCTTTGTCTTCACGGATGCCTCCCCCAAGGATGCCTTTCTCACCAACCAGGTGGAATCCCTGACTCAGGAACGGCGCTGCCGGGTGAGCAGAGCTGGTGAGAGACCCAGTGTTAGCCTCCCAGGGATGTCAGAGACCCTGTGATGACAATCTCATCACGAGGGTTGTAGCACACTATGGTGGCCCGACAAGCCTTGGCACATGGGAGAAGCAGACAATGAACGAAACCTTTCCTGATACCTTTAATGATACACGTAGGAGACCCTACCCTTAATAATGCAGAATTTTTATTTGAACCTGCCCAGTAAACAATGTGAAGAACTGGGGATCTAGTCGCCAAAAATCCACTGTGACAAGGGGGTGGCCAACTACTAACTGAAGGCAGGGGGTTGTCACTGGGAGACCCCATCCTAGCAGCCAGAAGGCAGGCAGAGACCTGATCACGAACCGTCAGCTCTGGAGAAAGCTTGAGCACAGGGATTCTCATTCATAATAGTGGATGGCACTTGGACACCCCAACCACCGAGCTCTCTTCTGGCCACAGGTAACATTCCTGGTGACTGAAGACACATCAAGGGTTCAGGGCCGAGCTCGGCGTGAGATCTTGTCCCCTCTGCGTTTTGAGCCATACAAAGCAGTGGCCCTGGCCTCAGGAGGAGAAGTGATCTTCACCAAAGACCAGCACATTGGAGACGTGGCAGCCATTGTTGGGGACAGCATGGCTGCCCTGGTGAGTAAGTGGGAGCCAGGGCCCTCACTTAGGAACTGAAGGGTGGTCAGGCTGCACCTCTCTTCTTATAGGAGAAAGGGGAATCACTTTCACTGCTCTGTTGTTCTTCCAGTCACGGGGCAGGAAAGGAAGTTTCTCTCCCTCTGAGATCCATGGCTAACCATTTCTCTTTTTTTGAGATGGAGTCTCACTGTCACCCAGGCTGGAGTTCAGTGGTGCGATCTCGGCTCACTGCAAGCTCTGCCTCCCAGGTTCAAGGGATTCTCCTGCCTCAGCCTCCCAAGTAGCTGCAGTTAAGGCACCCACCACCAGGCCCGGCTAATTTTTGTATTTTTTTAGTAGAGCCAGGGTTTCACCAGTTTTTTGGCCGGGCTGGTCTCGAACTCCTGACCTCAAGTGATCTGCCCACCTTGGCCTCCCCCAGTGCTGGGATTACAGGCTCGACGCACCGCGCCTGGCCTGTATTGTTCTTTTATATCAGTAAACCCCTCCCCGCTTGGCTTCCAGTATTCTGCCTTCAGCGTTACCACAGTAAGTCCTACCATCTTTTTGGGGAGGTGGCTTGTATTTTGCAGAGACAGAGTCTCGCTTTATTGACTAGGCTGGTCTTGAACCCATGGCCTCAAGTGATCCTCCTGCCTTGGTCTCCCAGGTGCTGGGATTACAGACATGAGCCACCATGCCTGGCCTATCATCTTTTAATGGGGCACAAGATCTGATTGTCTCATCCTGAATCCCTTGCCTCCAACTTTGTCCCTGACCATAATAACCTCATCCCTGGCCCTGTGCCCCTCTCTCACTGTGCCCCTTTCTCCCTGTGTGACGTGGTTTCTTTTTTTCTTTTTTTTTTTTAAGACAGAGTCTTGCACTGTCACCGGGGCTGGAGTGCAATGGCACGATCTTGGCTCACTATAACCTCCGCCTCCTGGGTTCAAGCAATTCTCCTGCCCCAGCCTCCCAAGTAGCTCAGATTACAGGCACCCACCACCACACCTTGCTAATTTTTTTTTTTTTTTTTTTTTTTTTGTATTTTTGTAGAGACATAGTTTCACTATGTTAGCCAGGCTGGTCTCGAACTCCTGACCTTGTGATTTGCCTGCCTCAGCCTCCCAAAGTGCTGGGATTACAGGCGTGAGCCACTGCACCCGGCCCAATGACATGGTTTCTTCCTATCTCCCCTATCTTCTTTGTTCCTCATCCCATACCTCATCTTCTCCCCCATTTTCTGGTCCTGCTGATCCCTCAAGGTGACTCTTCCCCTGGACCCTCCTTCTGTGGTGCCTGGGCAGCCACTTGTGTTCAGCGTGGATGGGCTGCTCCAGAAGATCACAGTCCGGATCCACGGGGACATCAGCAGCTTCTGGATCAAGAACCCTGCAGGTACCTCTGAAGGCAGAGGGAAGAATGGCGACTGGGGAATAGACAGTCGAGGGGAGGTACTCAAGGAGAGCCAGTGTTTCATTTCTTCCCTGACCCCAGGGGTCTCCCAGAACCAGAAGGAAGGCACGGGTCCTCTAGGTCACACTCACCGCTTTGGGCAGTTCTGGATGGTGACCATGCATGACCCTCCACAGACAGGAACCTGGGAGATCCAGGTCACAGCTGTGGACAGCCCTGGGGTGAGAGTGCAAGGTAAGGAGGGAGGTGTTCCTGGGAAAGGAAAGGAGAGACTGCAGGCCTCAGAGAACATGATCAGTCACATTCCTTTCAGAAAGGGCTCTGACTTCCTTTGCCCTTTCCCAGCCCAGACCTCCCTGGACTTCCTCTTCCACTTTGGGATCTCCATGGAGGATGGACCCCACCCTGGCCTCTACCCGCTGATTCAGCCAGTTGCAGGTACATCTATTCCCTGAGCCCCCACCCACCTAACCCCCAGTTATGTATTTATTTATTTTTTTCCACTCGTCACCCAGGCTGGAGTGCAGTGGTGCGATCTTGGCTCACTGCAAGATCCACCTCCCGGGTTCTCCTGTCTTAGCCTCCCGAGTAGCTGGGACTACAGGCACCTGCCACCACGCCCAGCTAATGTTTTGTATTTTTAGTAGAGATGGGGTTTTGCTGTGTTAGCCAGGATGGTCTCGATCTCTTGACTTCGTGATCCACCCGCCTTGGCCTCCCAAAGCACTGGGATTACAGGCATGAGCCACCACGCCCGGCCAAACCCCCAGTTTTATATATATGTGTGTGTGTGTGTATATGTGTGTGTGTATATATATAACATATATATGTATACATACATCTATGCATATGCATAACTTTTATATTGAGTTATAATTTACATAATGTGCACTAAAGTGTACAGTTTGATGGATTTCATATAATACGCCCAGTTCAGGATATAGGACATTTCCAGCACCCCAGAACTCCCTCGTGATGCTCCCCATCGATACCCCTTGAAGGTAACCTGTTTTCCCAGCCATATTCCCCAGAGGGAACCCTTATTTTGAAGGCCATTAATTCTTTTCTCCCTGTGTCTCCGAATCTCACAATGTTCTCCCCTCCTCGCCCCTGTCCCAGGTCTCCAGACCCAGCTGCTGGTAGAAGTGACAGGGTTGGGTTCCCAAGCGAATCCTGGGGATCCTCAGCCGCATTTCTCCCACGTCATCCTTCGAGGGGTCCCAGACGGTGCCGAACTAGGCCGGGTGCCTCTGGAGCCCGTGGGATCTCCGGAGCGAGGTCTCCTCGCAGCCTCGCTGCCGCCCACGCTGCTGTCCACCCCTAGACCCTTCTCCCTGGAGCTGATTGGCCAGGACGGAGCGGGGCGGCTCCTGCACAGGGCTGCCCCTCAGCCTAGCACTGTAGTCCCTGTCCTTCTGGAGGTGAGACACTAGGGGAAAGTGCGGCTGGGGCTGGAAAGAGTTGGAGCGGCCCCTTCCCTGACGAGCCCTTCTCTGCAGCTTACTGCCCCCTCAGGTTTCTTGGCCCCGGGCAGCAAGGTGCCGCTCAGTCTGCGCATCGCCAGCTTCTCGGGCCCTCAGGATCTTGACCTTAGGACTTCCGTCAACCCCAGCTTCTCCCTCACCTCCAACCTCTCCAGGTGAGGCCCCTGGACCCTCCAGCTCCCTCTGGCATCTTGCCCGGCCCGTGCTTATCCCAAGCCCCGCCCCTGGCCCCTTCCGATTGGCCCTCAGAATCCTCCTCTCACCTCACGTGCCCCTGCGGGCGTCCCCTGACTCTGGGCTCTGGACAGCCAGGGGTTTTAACCACGCCTATATCGTCTCTCCAGGGCTCACCTGGAACTGAATGAGTCTGTCTGGGGCCGCCTGTGGCTGGAGGTCCCAGACTCAGCGGCCCCGGATTCCGTGGTGATGGTGACTGTGACTGCAGCGGGACGAGAAGACAGCCCAGTGCCCCCGACTCATGCTTTCCTCCGGCTCCTGGTATTGGCCCCAGCCCCCCAGGTGAGGCACCACTACTTTCCATCACAGGGTAGGCAAGGCAGGGGGAGGGTGGTGTAGGCTTAATTTGAGTACACTCTAGCACACCCTGTCATTCTCTTCCTCTTCCCCGCAGGACCAGCTCGCCACCCCTACCGGCTCATCTGACCCAACCCTCACCACGGCCACCCCTGCCTTTTCCCCCTTCACATTGGAGACTCAAGGCAGGGCTGGGGCAGGGTTGGCGGGCAGCCCCTGGTGGGGCACAGTTGGAGGGTTGTTGCTTCTGCGAGGCCTGGCCTCCTGGTGACACAACAGACTATATAGAGGGATGGGTGTCCGGCACTATTTTCAACCTGCCCCATTGGTAAGAAGACCTGGGACACATTTGTCACATAGGCCTTAGGACCTTGCCTCTCCTAGCTGGGATGAAGGTTTTCTTTTTCTTTTTTTTGAGACGGAGTTTTGCTCTTGTTGCCCAGGCTGGAGTGCAGTGGCCTGATCTCGGCTCACTGCAACCTCCGCCTCCCAGGTTCAAGCAGTTCTCCTGACTCAGCCTCCCAAGTAGCTGGGATCACAGGTGCCCACCACCATGCCCTGGCTAATTTTTTGTATTTTTAGTAGAGACAGGGTTTCACTATGTTGGAAAGGCTGGTCTCGAACTCCTGATCTCAGGTGATCCAACTGCCTCAGCCTCCCAAAGTGCTGGGATTACAGGCGTGAGCCACCGTGCCCCGCCAATGAAGGTTTTCTTTCTCCAGCACATCCCTTTCCTTTCTTAAAAACTTCAAAACTGGGGCTGGGTGCGGTGGCTCATGCCTGTAATCCCAGCACTCTGGGAGGCTGAGGCAGGAGGATCACTTGAGCCCAGGAGGTTGAGGCTGCAGTGAGCTGTGGTCACACCACTGCACTACAGCCTGAGCGACAGTAAGACCCTATCACAGAAACAAAAAAAAAAAAACCAAAAAACCCTGTAAGACTGGGATAGAGGGGAATGGATTTTCCCACAATGCACTTTTCCTAACCCTATGAGAAACAAACCAAAGACATTTTTGGAGAAAGTTGCTTTCTGGAGCAGCTTTGGTTTTATTTTTGTATTTAAGGCTGAAGGACAGTTTCAATAAACATGTCTTCTCCCCAGAGGAATTTCAAAGAAAGATCATTTTTGCACGTCATATAGGGGAGAATGAGGACGTGAGACACCAAGAAGGTGAAGTTTTCAGGAGCAGAGGACAAACATTACACCAAGATGTCTGAACTTCATTGACTCACTACCTGGAGCCATTTTTTAGCTGTTGAGTTAAGAAACAGAAAAAGGAGCCTGGGGCTTCTGACTGTTTCACCAGGCTTAGGGGAGTGAGAGGAGGGTTCAGACACGGGTAGGGCCTCTTGGCCTGTTGGTGCAGCCCCGCTGAGCCACCTCCTCCTTTGGCTGGGTGACTCCTTTCTGCTGCCTTGACAACTCCTGGAGGAGAGGAGAAACAGATGGGCCTCTGGGTTCCTCCCAGCCCTGTAGGGTGGGACTCCTGCCCTCTCCCTTGAAGTTTACCTGTTGCCGCCACAAGTTCTGCTTCCTTCGTCTTTCCTTTGAATCCTGGGTGGTGCAGGAACTAGCCTTGTTCAGTGGACTTGGGGAGAACTGGAGGGGAAATTCACTGTGTTTTCTGTTAAGCCAGCACTGACCCCAACAACTCCCCTCACTAGTCCAGCTTCCCAAAAGTCTAAACTGAAAACAATAAACTCACCTTCTCATGAATCAGATTCTGCAAACAGATGTTCACCTTTTGAATCTGGGCTAATGGGGGGCCACCAGGCTCTGAGTGTAAATCTGTTAGAAAATTCTAGAGGAGGAGTTGGAGGCTGACAACATGGTTAAAACCTGAGGTCCATCTGCCACTCTATTCCTGTCACCACAGGCCATCCCTCTCATCCGGATTCCCTCATCCCAGTACCCTCCCAGGCAGGTGGGAAAATCCAATACTCTTCACTTCCATCTCTTTAGCAGGTCAGTTCCTCCATCCCCTCAAATAGCACAACACCCCCTTTCCCTACTCTTCATGGAGCCTCCCTGTCCATCCCTGCCCCATTGGAATAATCCGGCCACGCCCTCGTCTCCATGGAGTGATCCAAATCCCTCTGAATGGAATGCAGACCAGCTTCCTCCAGCCCCAACAATGAACACCAACTTAACACTTGGTGGCATCCTGTCATTACGATGCTGCCTCCAATTCATGATCCCTGACCATTAACTCTCCCCTCTCCAGAGTGGTCTCAGGCTGTGTCTACACATTCCTTGTTCTTCCCTCCCTGGCCCTCCCCCTCTTCACACAGAGGGGCAGCCCCCATACCTCACCAAGGGCCCCTAGATGCAGCTGCTGTTGCTGTGCCTCCTTCAGACGGTCTTCAAACCAGGCCTGGCCATGCTGTAGCAGCTCCAGCCCCTGCCACAGGGCATCCTGTTCTCTCTCCAGAGCCTGCATCCTCTGCAGCTGGGAAAAGCAAGCACAGAGGCTGACTCTCGTGCCACAGCAGGCTCTGGGTTATGGCCCCTTCTCTCCACCCCTGGTTGGGTTCACTGTGTGGTCACTGAGTGTGAACCCAGACTGGCCACTGAGGACCTGGAGGGCAAGGGGAGGCAGGTGGGAACACTGTGGGCCCTCAGATTGAATGGAAACATAAAGGGCAGGTCTATGGAGAGACTTCCCCTGGGACCTCTTGTTGTGCTGATACTCACCCAAAGGAAGAAGCTCTGGGCCCCCGGGTCTTGGCGGCTTGTTCCCAGCGGCAGCAGCAGGACTGTGTAGGGAACCTGCACCAAGGGCATCCCGCCAGAACCCTGGCTCCCCATGGCTCTGAGGTGGGAAGGGTGGAGCCACTCCCACTGGTGCAGCCCGGGCTGGTCCCTCCCTTCCACCCCTGCCTTGCACCCATCCTGCCTCTGTCAGCCTCTCAGGCCCCTTCCTGCTGTGTCTGTCTGAGCCTGGGGTGTTCCTACTTGAGAAGAGAGACCATCTGCCTTGGGCCCCTCTGTCTTCCCTCTAATCTGTTTTGTAGGGCCTCTCTGAAGAGGTTCGTTCTCATGAACGATCCTTGGGTAGAATCTGAGAGTCTGCCTACAGCAAGGACACTGTATTTTTATTGAGGCAGGGCAGGATCCCCTGTGGACTCCTGCTCTGTGTTTCGGATCTTTCCTAGTCTCTTGTTTTGGCTGGCCTAAAGAAACAGTATCTTTCTTCAAAATAAACTTTATTCCTAATATGAAACAAAATTTCTAGAGAAACTAAAAACTCTGGGTCTGAAGGCGATAAGGAAACAAAGAGGGCATGGCAGCCCACTGGGGTCTCAGGAGGCTGGGGAGGACACAGGAAGGACTCTCAGAGGATGCTGGTGGCAGCAGGCAGCACTTCCTGGCTCATGAAAACGTTCAAGTCCAGGTTAGGATCTTCCAAATCCAGTTTCATAAACTTATCCACTAATGTCTGGCAACTGAAGAAGAGAGAAAATAGCAAGATTTATGGCAGAATGGACAACCAAATCCCTGGGCAGAGGGGAGAGGCTGTGGCACAGGAAACCTGGGATCTTGAAGATTTAGGGATTTCAGAAAGAAATGGTGGGTTTCTGAAGGGCAAAGTGCTGGAGGAAGGCTGAGTCCCTGAAAAGGGGAGAAGAGTTGCAGGAGAAGATGCAGAGAGGGCAAAGACACTGGGGCCACACACTCACTTTTCCATTTGGTTCTTCTTTAGCAAATCCTTGACAGGCTTGATGGGTTTTCCACTGCGGATCAAGTCTGAGACCTAGGAACGACAAGCAAGATGGTGGGAGGAGTACGGCGAGTTGGGGAAGAGAAGGGAAAATAAGGGTCAGAAATCCTGTGGACCTAGACCCAGGCCCAATAGGACTAGGAATGGAAGGGAGCTCTTATGTGGACGTGGTTGCACATTTGGATCTCATCACCTCCTTGCCACGAGCTACAAGCTTGTCAGGAAGCCCAGCCTGGGCAGCTGTGTGGGAAGCATGGCTGGCCTTTGCAACACCTTCGCAAACCTGATAGAAGAAGACAAGGTCGTTGCCATCCTCACAGGTCTCCATGGTCTTAAAAGAGAATAAAAGACAGTAAGTATATCATCAATCACCTCCTTCCTGTCCTGAAACCCTTGGCCAATCCTGTGGGGAGGGAGAAAAGGGAAGGGATGTGGTCTCTGTGCTGAGGGAGGCTTTGTTCTGATACAGGAGCCAATCCCCACCTCTGGGAAATGCCCAGCCTGGGGGCCTCCGAGGAGCTAGATTGGTCTCCTCACCAAATACTGCACCAGGGGCCCTTGTGGCAGCAGCTGTAACTGAACAAGGCTCAGAAAGTTGGTGGCCACAAAGATGTGGGGGCATGTGGGTCCACGTGCCAGCCAGTGTCGGAGCACAGCGGCCAGAAGCGCGAGCCCATCCACCTGCAAGGAGGGCAGAGGTTAGGGTTCGGAGCCATGGGGACCCCATGTGCCCCTTTGCCCTTGCACTGGCCTTTCCCTGTCTCATGTTCTATTTCTTTTCTGCTCACACAGCCCTATTCCATTCCAGATGCCCAGCCTCACTGTCATGCTCCTTCATCCTCCTCCATTTTCCCCTCCTTAGTTTCTCCCCTCATCAGTTTCTCCCCTCACCGTGTTGGTTCCCTTTCCAAATTCATCAATGAGGACCAGCGACTGTGCAGTGGCATTGTTCACTGCTTTTGCCACCTGCAGGGTGTAAGGTGGACAAGGGAAAGTTAGTATTGGAAGCCCGTAACGCACTGACCACAGTTGGCCTGTGAATAAAGCTATATACGCGCCCTCCCTACTGCACTGCAAGTTCTTTTTTCTTTTCTTTTTTTTTTTTTTTTTTTTGAGACGGAGTCTTGCTCTGTCACCCAGGCTGGAGTGCAGTGGCCGGATCTCAGCTCACTGCAAGCTCTGCCTCCTGGGTTCCCGCCATTCTCCTGCCTCAGCCTCCCGAGTAGCTGGGACTACAGGCGCCGCCACCTCGCCCGGCTAGTTTTTTGTATTTTTTTAGTAGAGACGGGGTTTCACTGTGTTAATCAGGATGGTCTCGATCTCCTGACCTCATGATCCGCCCGTCTCGGCCTCCCAAAGTGCTGGGATTACAGGCTTGCGCCACCGCGCCCGGCCTGCACTGCAAGTTCTTGAACGCTGAGGTGCATGCTTTGTTCATCCTCTTTGCCAACAGTGACTCATATGAAGCAAGGGTTCAAGAAATGTTTGTGGTATTGATTCTTCCTATCTCTGACCTTAGTGTTCCCCACTTTTAGTATAAAGGGTATGCAGCAGAGGGCATGCTTTCCTGTTACAAGCATTTTCAGGGGTTCCTTTCCCATTATCCCCTTCCTCAATCCCACCTCCCTTTGTTCCCTTTGACCTGGTTGAGGTCGATCATGAAGGTGGAGAGGCCAAGGGAGATGGATTCACAGCTATGAATTCGTGTGAAGATGGCGTCTACTGCCCCAATTTCGGCCTCCTCTGCTGGCACAAAGCTGCCTACCAGGGCCATGAATGTGATCAAGCCTACCTGAATAGGGAAGGAGACAGGGCCTGAGGCTTGGTGCTGTGGGCTGAGGTGAAAGTGAGGCTCAAGGCATGAATGACAGATCAAAGAGAGATGGACAGGGTGAACCAGGAGAAACAGATACACTGACTCTGTCTCTCCTCCCCCAGTCCCAATCATAGCCCCGTTGGCTAATTTAGAATCAGTAAAGAGGCATGGGACGTGGGCAGAGACATACTTGGGAGTGGTGTGTACCTACTGGGAGACGGGTGAAGGAATTTGAGCCATGGAAAGTTCCATTAGAGCATGGCTCTCCAGTAGAGAATGAGAACATGTGAGGTGGAAGGAAGCACAGGGATGTAGGTGATGGTCCTTTCATGAAGAGCGGGGTCAGAAAATGGGAGAAGAGCTGCAGGAGACTGGGTTGGTTGGCAAGTAGGGGTGGAGTAGATGCAGGAGATGCCAGAGGCCCAGGCTGCAGGGCTTCTCCTCACCTGTTTGAGGTATATGCTCTTCCCTGATGAGTTGGGTCCAGTGATGACTTTGACCCTTCCTTTGTCCCCACCACATTCTGTGGAGTTGGGCACAAAAGTTCGGGCACAGAGTTCCATCAGAGGATGTCTGCAGTGGGTGGAGAGGCACCTCACATGGCTTGTGGATCAAGATGGATGAACCCCCAGAAGATGTAGCCTTTGGGCCCCTCATGTCTATTCCTCCACCCACCTCTATTCTTACCTGCCATTCTGGATTCGCACCCCAAGGACCTGAGGGGAGTAACGCGGCCTTGAGTAGCCATAGTCCCGGGCAGCACTGGCAAGAGCCAGCAGGACGTCCAGGCGGGAGGCAAGGTCCAATACTTGGGTTAAGACAGCTGCTCGTGCCAGCACCTGGCACTGTAGCTGGTACATCAGCAGCGTCTCCTGGTCTGGGAATGGGTGAGGGAGGGAGCTAGAGGTCAGCTCCAGGGGAAAGTGAAGAAGAGGCAGAGGCCCCTAGAGGGATCTGGAAACAGGTTGCAGATACAATTTGAGACCTCAAGACATTCAGAGGAAAAGATAGAGTCAGAGTGAGTGAGACAGAGAACAGGAAGAGAAGGGAGGGGCCTGTTGGAAGCATCCCCAAGTTGCCCACTCCCCTCCTTCCCCTGGCTGCTTTTTTAAAAAACATCTTACAATGCATATAACCTCTGGCTTCTCCTCACCCCGGATCTCACAGTGCAGGTCCCCCAGCAATGCATCCAGCTCCTTGGTTCGGGCACTACGATAGTGCAGCTTCTCCTCTGAGAGAAACTGGGTACAGTGGTTCAAAGCTGTGGGCTTTGCATCTCTTGGTCCTCCTCTCCTTCCCCATCTTTCTAACCCTACCTCCAGCCCCTAACCCTGACTTCTCTTTCCTTTGTCTCAGTGCTGGTAAAGCTCAGAATAAAACTACAGAGAGATCCCATATTGGGCAGTGCTGCTGTAGGGTAAGGCCCTCCCTCAGCTGCTGACTCATTTTCCTCATCACTCACCTTACAGAGGTTGAGGGTCTTACCATGAAGTCCAGTCCATTAATCTCAAAGTCACTGGCCTCTACCATGAAAGGCAGGCGAGGAATAGAAAGAAGGAAGCCGATCTGGGGAGAGTAAAGAGGAGATACTCTACTTTCCTGGTTGGAGACTTACTGGACACCTCCCCTCCCTAGAAGGAGCTTAAGAGATCCCTGTATCCCCACAAAAAAGTGTTCATGTTCTTCAGGCTGCCCCACAAGTTTTCTTATCTACCAGTATGTCTTTCATAAGCCTAATATCTCCCCCAAAAGACCTCTGAAGGCTACACCCACTCTCTTGCCCTCACCAGAGGGATGTAGATGACACTGCATGAAGGAATACGTGAGTCCAGATTCTCCAGCTCCTTGCGGGCAACCTCAGTAAGGAAACTGGGAAGTCCCATCAGTCTTCGCTTTTCTACAAGGGTGGAAGACATGTGGTTATCAAAAGTGAGGCTCCTGCCCTGGTTGCTATGAAGATCCCCAGCTGTGGGAACCACCTGCCAAGGATGGTACTCCATCACTGCGCAGGGCTCACAGGCCCATCCGCACCCAACACTCACTCTCATCAATTTCAGGATCTATGTTGGGGAGGACTGTGAAGCGATTTTCAGCAAGGCTGCCCTCAAAGTCCACCTGAGGAGATAAGTACTGTTTCTTAGCACCCGGCACCCTCTCTCTGTCCTGTTCCTCAGCTCTCCTTGGGCCCCAATTCTCCCTGCAGTCCTGCTTTAACTCTCATCCTCCAGATACTTCCTTGAAGTTCTGCCGCCTCCTGTCACCATCCCATTCTTTATCCAATTGACCTCAGTATCTTCCATGCTTCCCCATCTGGCACACTGCATTCTCTCTCCCTGACCTCCCTGGGTGCACACTCACTACTTTCCCAATGAGGCTGGCAATATGGTGCAGGTCATCAGAGAACTCTTGGGCAATGTCCCGAAAGAGCTGGATGGACTGCGGCAGGGAGCGGCAGGCATCCCTCAGGCCCAGGGCACCGTACACAGTCTGTGAGAGAAACACAAGTAGGACAGCCCACATCCAGCTCAGGCTGGGGCGGGGATAGGGACAGACTCAGAAGAACAAAGACCAGTAGGGAAGATCACAGTAACAAAGAGGGAAGATCTCAAAGGCGAAAAGAAACAGTGGGAGGCACTGCACCAAACGCTGAAGCTACGAAGACAATCAAGATAGGGTCCCAGCCAGGCACGGTGGCTCATGCCTGTAATCCCAGCACTTCGGGAGGCTGAGGCGGGTGGATCACCTGAGGTCAGGAGTTCGAGATCGGTGTCACCTACATGGTGAAACCCTGTCTCTACTCAAAATACAAAAATTAACTGGGCATGGTGGCATGCACATGTAATTCCAGCTACTTGGGAGGCTGAGGCAGGAGAATCTCTTGAACCCGGGAGGTGGAGGTTATTATAGCGAGATCATGCCACTACACTCCAGCTTGGCCGACAGAGCGAGACTCTGTCTCAAAACAAAACAAAACAAAACAAAACAAACAAAAAAAGATATGGTCCCTGTCCCAGATGTGCTCACAGTCTAGCAAGGAAGGCAGAAATACATGCAGAAGATGTAAAAGTGAGGTGGTAGGTGCTTTGATAGAGGGTTGTGCAAACTCTAAAACAAAGGAGTTTGTACAGAGTCGGGAGAAAGAGAAATTTAGCTATAAAAGGCCATGAATCTGTAATGATACAAGAACAACAACAAAAAACCTCACTGGCTATCAGGGCTGGGCACGGTGGCTCACACCTGTAATCCCAGTACTTTGGGAGGCCGAGGTGGGTGGATCATGAGGTCAGGAGATCGAGACTATCCTGGTTAACACAGTGAAACCCCATCTCTACTAAAAGTACAAAAAATTAGCTGGACATGGTGGCAGGCGCCTGTAGTCCCAGCTACTCAGGAGGCTGAGGCAAGAGAATGGCGTGAACCTGGGAGGCAGAGCTTGCAGTGAGCCGAGATGGCACCACTGCACTCCAGCCTGGGCCACAGTGCAAGACTCTGTCTCAAAAAACAAAACAAAACAAAAAACCTCATTGGCTATCTTGGAGAATGTTAGGGAACTAATTTACCATATTGATAGCTAGTAAATAAAGGTGGGGGGTGCTCATTTCTGCAGCACATATACTAAAATTTTGAAGGTTACAGAGATTAGCATGGCCACTGGGCAAGGATGACACACACATTCATGAAGCGTTCCATATTGGGAAAATAAAAAAAGAAAAGGGCTGGGCACGGTGGCTCACGCCTGTAATCCCAGCACTTTGGGAGGCCAAGGTGGGTGGATCACGAGGTCAAGAGATTGAGACCATCCTGGCCATCATGGTGAAACCCCGTCTCTACTAAAAATACAAGAATTAGCTGGGCGTGGTGGCGCGCACTTATAGTCCCAGCTACTCAGGAGGCTGAGGCAGGAGAATCACTTGAACCCGGAGGCGGAGGTTGCAGTGAGCCGAGATCATACCACTGCACTCCAGCCTTGTGACAGAGTGAGACTCTGTCTCAAAAAAAAAAAAAAAAAA
>NC_045438.1:136505378-136507604 GCF_002776525.5 Piliocolobus tephrosceles | reverse complement strand
AGTATATAAATAAAAAATAATAAAATAAAATTTTTTTTGGTGGCGGAGCGTGCTTTTAGCCGTTTTCATCCCCCTCCTTGTGAGAGTGGGAGCCTATAAAAAAAAAAAAAAAAAAAAAAAGAAAGAAAAAAAAGTGGGAGAAAAATCAAGCAATTTTCTGTATTTCTATATGATTTCTATCACTTGGCAACCAAATAGATGAAAGGAAGTTTCTTTTTACAGAAATTTCTGGCTAATAAATGAAGAAAGAATGAGAGATTTAAATAATACAACTTTGTAATCGCTAAAGAATTAATAGATGGCTGGGCGTGGTGGCTCACGCCTGTAATCCCAGCACTTTGGGAGGCCAAGGCAGGCAGATCACCTGAGGTCAAGAGATCAAGACCCTCCTGGCCAACATGGTGAAATCTTGTCTGTACTAAAAATACAAAAATTAGCTGGGCGTGGTGGTGTATGCCTGTAAGTCCCAGCTACTCAGGAGGCTGAGGCAGAAGAATCGCTTAAACTCAGAGGGCGGAGGTTGCAATGAGCCATGATTGTGCCACTGCACTTCAGCCTGGCGACAGAGGGAGACTCGTCTCAAAATAAATAAATAAATAAATAAGGAATTGACATATCAGACATTATGGTCCTCTACTTCCAAAACAGTACTGGAAAAAAAAACCTAATCATGCTTCTAGAACTAAATATTAATTTACAGAAACTATAGAAGAGAGAGAAATGTGCCAAAAACATCTAGGAAATGCAAACAGCAAAATCTAGGCTAAGGGAAAACACTGTAAGACAAATAATAATCTAGTTTCTTCAACAAATTGCAAGGAGAAGGAAAAGAGAAAAAGAAAGAGAGAACAAGAGAGAAAAGATAGAGAAGGAACCTGTAGATTAAAAAGGACTAGAGCCATCATCTGGCTGGGCATGGTGGCTCACACCAATAGTCTCAGCACTTTGGGAGGCCCAGGCAGAAGGATCACTTGAGCCCAGGAGTTTGAGACCAGCTTGGACAACATAGTGAGATCCTGTCTCTACAAAAAATAAAAAATTGGTCAGGCATGATGGCTCAGGCCTGTAATCCCAGCACTTTGGGAGGCCGAGGCAGGCAGATCATCTGAGTTTAGGAGTTCGAGACCAGCCCGACCAACAGGGAGAAACCCTGTCTCTACTAAAAATACAAAATTAGCTGGGCATGGTGGCACGCACCTGTAATCCCAGCTACTCGGGAGGCTGAGGCAGGAGAATCGCTTGAACCCAGGAGGTGGAGGTTGCGGTGAGCTGAGATCACACCATTGCACTCCAGCCTGGGCAACAAGAGCAAAACCCCATCTCATAAATAAATAAATAAATGAAAGCAAAAAATAAAAAATTAGTTGGGTGTGGTGGCCATCACCTGTGGTCCCTGCTACTCAGGAGGCTGAGGTGGGAGGATCACTTGAGCCCAAGAGTTTGAGGCTGCAGTGAGCTACAATTGTGCCATTGCACTCCAGCCCAGGTGACAGAGTGAGACCCTGTCTCAAAAAAAATTTTTTTCAGGTATTTGATGATATCAAATATATAATTTTTAAAGTAAGATAACAATATTGTTATTCTTTTTTTTTTTTTTGAGATGGAGTCTCGCTCTGTCGCCCAGGCTGGAGTGCAGTGGTGCGATCTCGGTTCACTGCAAGCTCCACCTTCTGGGTTCACGCCATTCTCTTGCCTCAGCCTCCCGAGTAGCTGGGACCCCAGGCACCCGCCACCGCGCCCGGCTAATTTTTTGTATTTTTAGTAGAGACGGGGTTTCACCGTGTTAGCCAGGATGGTCTCAGTCTCCTGACCTTATGATCCACCCGCCTCGGCCTCCCAAAGTGCTGGATTACAGGCGTGAGTCACCGTGCCAAGCCTGTTATTCTTTTTAAAAAATAATTTTCTTTTAGAAATTACCCTTAAAGGCCGGGCGCGGTGGCTCAAGCCTGTAATCCCAGCACTTTGGGAGGCCGAGACGGGCGGATCACGAGGTCAGGAGATGGAGACCATCCTGGCTAACACGGTGAAACCCCGTCTCTACTAAAAATACAAAAAACTAGCCGGGCGAGGTGGCAGGCGCCTGTAGTCCCAGCTACTCCGGAGGCTGAGGCAGGAGAATGGCGTGAACCCGGGAGGCAGAGCTTACAGTGAGCTGAGATCCGGCCACCGCACTCCAGCCCAGGCGACAGAGCAAGACTCCGTCTCAAAAAAAAAAAAAAAAAAAAA
>NC_045438.1:136401698-136505278 GCF_002776525.5 Piliocolobus tephrosceles | reverse complement strand
AAAAAAAAAAAAAAAAAAAAAGAAATTACCCTGAAATATTGGCCAGGTGCAGTGGCTCACGCCTGTAATCCCAGCACTTTGGGAGGCCAAGGTGGGTGGATCACGAGGTCAGGAGACCGAGACCATCCTGGCCAACATGGTGAAACCCAGTCTCTACTAAAAATACAAAAAAAAATTAGTTGGGCATGATGGTGTGTTCCTGTTATCCCAGCTACTTGGGAGGCTGAGGCAGGAGAATCGTTTGAACCCGGGAGGTGGAGGTTGCAGTGAGCTGAGATCGTACCACTGCACTCCAGCCTGGGCGACAGAGCAAGACTCTGTCTCAAAAAAAAAAAATTACACTGAAATATTTATGGATGAAATTATATAATGGCTGGGCTTTGCTTAAAACTAATCCAAGAAAGCCAGGTGCAGTATCTCAGGCCGATAGTCCCAGTTACTCTGGAGGCTAAGGTGGGAGGATTGCTTGAGCCCAGGAGTTAGAGGCTGCAATGAAATATCACACCACTCCACTCTAGCCTGGGTGATAGAGCAGGACCTTATTTCAAAAAACAAACAACAACAAAACCCACAAAATAATCTAACAGGGGAAAGTGGGGGACGATATAGATGAAACATACTGTGCTGGGCACTGTGGCTCCCACCTATAATCCTAGCATTTTGGGAGACCAAGATGGGCGGATTACTTGAGGCCAGGAATTTGAGACCTGCCTGGCCAACATGGTGAAATCCCATCTCTACTAAAAATACAAAAATCACTCGGGTGTGGTGGTGGGCTCCTGTAATCCCAGCTACTTGGGAGACTGAGGTAGGAGAATCACTTGAACTCGGGAGGCAGAGGTTGCAGTGAGCCAAGATTGCACCACTGCAATCCAGCCTGGGTGACAGAGCGAGACTGTCAAAAAAGGGCAGGGCAGGGCAGGGCAGGGAAGAGAGAAAAAATAAATATATTGGCATAAGTCAAAGTGTTGAAACTGCATGGTGGGTACATGGTGGTTAATTATATTACTCTAAATATTTTTTACATTTTCCTGTCTACAAAATTAAAAAAAAAAAAAAAAAAAAAAAGAGGGAGGCTGGGCGGGGTGGCTCACACCTGTAATCCCAGCATCTTGGGAGGCTAAGGCAGGTGGATCACCTGAAGTCAGGAGTTCAAGACCAGCCTGAGCAACAAGGTGAAACCCTGTCTCTACTAAAAATACAAAAATTTGCCAGGCGTGGTGGTGGGTGCCTGTAATCCCAACTTCTCGGGAGGCTGAGGCAGGAGAATTGCTTGAACCCGGGAGGCAGAGGTTGCAGTGAGCCAAGATCGCGCCACTGCACTCCAGCCTGGGGAACAGAGCGAGACTGTCTCAAAAAAAAAAGAAAGAAAAAAAAAAAAGAGGGTAGAATAAAATTGGACAGCGTATCTAGGGCACAGGCTGAGGTCTTTTACCTGGACTTCTCGGATTCAAGAAGGAAGGCCTTACCTTGTAGAGAACCTGCCAGTCGCTGACCTTGGTGTGGGACAACTTCATGCGTTTCAGAATCAGCTACAGTCAGACAAGGTTACAGCCACTGTTTTCCCTTCCCCACTCATTGTAATGCCCCTCAAGAAGCCCAATGCCCAGTATCAGCCCTCAACCTCCTTCCCCACCTCCCTGCCCTCCACCCCGGGCTCACGGGCACGTTCTTGATGTGACCCAGGAGCCGATGCAGCATCTGAGCCATGTCCAGATTCTGGGGCAGCAGAAAAAACTGAATGACGTCCAGACGAGAATTGAGTTCCCCCAGGTCATGAGTCGGACGTGTGAACCATAGCCTGGAAGTGAGGGTTAGGGTGGGGTTACTAGAAGTTACATCTATTATCATCTTGATCTCAGTTTGCATGTGGCAATATGTATCCACGATGTACTATGGGAATGTAGTGGCAAAGTGCAGTGTCCTACCCATTCAGGTGTGTTTACATGTATCTACTGAAAATTGCTAGATGTGGGGGGAGGGATTGCATTGGGAGTTATACCTAATGTAAATGATGAGTTGATGGGTGCAGCACACCAACATGGCACAAGTATACACATGTAACAAACCTGCACATTTTGCACATGTACCCTAGAACTTAAATAAAAAAAAAATTTGCAAAACTGATTAGTTTCACTAGCAATAAAAACATGGCAATTAAAAAAAAAGAAAATTGCTAGATGTGAGCATAATTGTGTCTACATATCACAGTTTCAATGGATAAGACCATGTGTCATTCCATGTATGTAAGTAACGGAGTTTGTCAATATTTTAGAAGGACAGCAGTGTGTTGAGGTATTTGTGTGCCAACACTTCAGTTCGCTCTGCGGCTGAGTAAGAGACGGTGAGTCAGTATGAGATTGTATGTCTGTATTTAGCTGTGAAAGTGTCTCTGGGTAATAGCAACAGACATTCGTCTTTTCACGTTCTTCCTGTGAAAACACAACTGTCCCATTAGGGATGATAAGCCTTTAATTCATAATAATGGTCAACTCTGCAGAGAAAAAAGGATTGGGGAAGGCCATTTAAGGGGCTTCAACAATATTGTCTTATTTATTTTTATTTATTTATTTATTTTGAGGCAGTCTCGCTCTATCACCAGGCTGGAGTGCAGTGATGCAATCTCAGCTCACTGCAACCTCCACCTCCCGGGTTCAAGTGATTCTCCTGCCTCAGCCTCCTGAGTAGCTGGGACTGCAGGTACATGCCACCATGCCCAGCTAATTTTTGTATTTTTAGTAGAGTCAGGGTTTCACCATGTTGGCCAGAACAATCTCAATCTCTTGACCTCGTGATCTGCCCACCTCGGCCTCCCAAAGTGTTGGGATTACAGGCATGAGCCACCATACCCGGCCAATAGTGTCTTCTTTTTTTTTTTTTAAGAGAGTCTTGCTCTGTCACCCAGGCTAGAGTGCAGTAGCACAATCTCGGCTCACTGCAACTTCCGCCTCCCAGGTTCTGGGATTACAGGCACCCGCCACCGTGCCCAGCTAATTTTTGTATTTTCAGCAGAGACGGGGTTTCACCATCTTGGCCAGGCTGGTCTCAAACTCCTGACCTTGTGATCTACCCGCCTCAGCCTCCCAAAGTGCTGGGATTACAGGCGTGAGCTACCGCACCCAGCGTGTCTTATTCTTAAATTGGCTGATGTATGTATAGATATTTGTATTATTATTATTATTATTTTTGAGATGGAGTCTTGCTCTGTTACCCAGGCTAGGGTGCAGTGGCGTGATCTCAGGTCACTGCAACCTCTGCATCATGGGCTTAAGTGATTCTGCCTCAGCCTCCCTAGTAGCTGGAAATATAGGTGTGTGCCGCCATCCCCAGCTAAACTTTGTATTTTTAATAGAGATGGGGTTTTGCTGTGTTGGCCAGGCTGGTCATGAAATCCTGACCTCAGGTGATCTGCCTGCCTCAGTCTTCCAAAGTGCTGGGATTACAGGCGTGAGTCACCACACCCAGCCATTTGTATTATTATTATTAGTTTTTATAGAGACGAGGTCTTGCTATGTTGCCCAGGCTGTTCTCAAGCTCCTGGCCTCAAGCAGTCCTCCTGCCTTGGCCTCCCAAAGTGCTGGGATTACAAGCATCAGCCACTGCACCTGGCCCGATAGTATTATTATTTACATCTTTTTTGAGACAGAATCTTGCTCTGTTGTCCAGGCTGGAGCACAGTGGTGCGATCTCAGCTCACTGCAACCTCTGCCTCCCAGGTTCAAGCAATTCTCGTGTCTCAGCCTCCTGAGTAGGTGGGATTACAGGAGTGTGCCAACACACCCGGCTAATTTTTGTATTTTCAGTAGAGATGAGGTTTCACCATGTTGGCCAGCCTGGTCTCAAACTCCGGACCTCTGGTGATCCACTTGCCTCGGCCTCCCAATGTGCCGGGATTACAGGCATGAGCCACCACGCCTGGCTAATTATATCTTTTTTTTGTGTTGGAGGTATTTCCTAATAAATTAAAATAAATTCATACACAGAAATAAATGTCTCATCTGTGTTTGTCTAATTCTGGGTACCCCTGTATCCTTATTGGCCATGAAGAGTGTGAGACTCTGTAGGGACTTGTGAGCCCACAAATTCTTTTCTACATAGAGCAAGTAACTAAGGATGCCATTTTATGTAAGAGCCAACATGTGTACACACTAGGGCCTGAAGCTTTGTATCTTACTTTGCAGTCTGTGGCCAGTTACTTTGGGTTAGAACACCCCAGATTAGAATGAAGCAGAGCATCCAAATGGCTTCGAGGGTAGGTTTCAGGTACCTCTGCTCCTTGGTCACTGAGGGCTCCCGCCAGAACAGTGTAGACCAGTCTGTAAATAGCCATCCCCACTTTAGAAAGCACATGTGCCGCACTCAACACTTAGGTATCTCTGATTCATGTCCTGCTAGTACTGGGAAAGACTTCAGTTAAGCCAAACTCCGTAATTTAACAACTGAGAAAATGAAATCGTTAAAAGATAAGCAACTTGCCCAAAGTCATACTGCCAATAAGAACAGCTAAGTCTCAAAATCATGTCTCCTGGCCGGGCGCGGTGGCTCAAGCCTGTAATCCCAGCACTTTGGGAGGTCGAGACGGGCGGATCACGAGGTCAGGAGATCGAGACCATCCTAGCTAACACGGTGAAACCCCGTCTCTACTAAAAAAAAATACAAAAAAATTAGCCGGGCGAGGTGGCGGGCGCCTGTAGTCCCAACGACTCGGGAGGCTGAGGCAGGAGAATGGCAAGAACCCGGGAGGCGGAGCTTGCAGTGAGCTGAGATCCGGCCACAGCACTCCAGCCTGGGCAGCAGAGCAAGACTCCGTCTCAAAAAAAAAAAAAAAATCATGTCTCCAGACTCCTAGGACAGTGCTCTTTAAAGCATACTGTGACATTCAGTCATATTCTTGGTGCCCTATACAGCTTTTAGTTCTTGAACTCCTGGCCTCAAGCAATCCTTCTGCCTCAACCTCCCAAAGTGCTGGAATTACAGGCGTGAGCCACCACATCTGGCCCTATATTATTATTTACATCTTTTTGTGCATTAGAGGTATTTCCTAATAAATTCAAATAAATTTGTATACAGAAATATTAATAAATGTGTCACCTGTCCTTAGTTCATTAGATTATATGATGATTCTTCAAGTTATATGCTCTCATGCCCTGTCTGATTCCATCTGGGGAATTTGCACTCCTCCCCCACCTTAAATCCAGCTCTCTTCTCCGCTGAGAATTCTCTCCCTCCCATCTGTGGCTGAGATTAAAGATCTTCACCTGAAGCACTGGAGAATGTGTGGGTAATTAAATTCCTGGAGATGCTGATTACCTGATTACCCTGCTGATTACCTGGAGATGACCTCAGAGATTATCCTAAATTAACCCCTACAAGATACACATTTCAGCAGGAGGTGAGGTAGGGGAAGGACTATGCACCTGAGGCTAGTAAAGGTTTCCACTTTGAGTGTTTACAGATGATGTTACCAGTGTATTTGCCTTTGTGTTGTGCTCACACGTTGAGTGCTATTATGTATAAGACCATGTGTCAGACACTGAGGTAACAGGTATGGTCACTAGATAGAATTCATAGCTATGGAGGCAAGCAGATTCACTGACTGCTAATTCTAACCTGATGTGACAGTGCAACTAGAAAAACATAAACAAGCACTATGTGAGCACAAGGAAGGTGCACATCAACTCCTTACAGGTACCTGTAAAAGCCAAAGGGTAACAGTTGGGTTGCACCTTGAAAATGATGTACTTTTTTTTTTTTTTTTTTTTAAGACAGTCTCATTCTGTTGCCCAGGCTGGAGTGCAGTGGGGCAATCTGGGCTCACTTCAACATCCACCTCCCTGGTTCAAGCGAGTCTCCTGCCTCAACCTCCTGAGTAGCTGGTACTAGAGGCACACGCCACGACACTGGGCTAATTTTTGTATTTTCAGTAGAGAAGAAGTTCCACCAAGTTGGCCAGGCTGGTCTCGAACTCCTGACCTCAAATGATCCACCCACCTCAGCCTCCCAAAATGCTGAGACTACAGGCATGAGCCACCGTGTTTGGCCTAGATGTAAGATTTTGATAGGTACAGAACAAGGAAAAGACTTTCCAGAAGGAGCATCATAAACACAGGCATGACATGTTTCCATAATGGCAAGTGGCCCTAAATGACTAGAATATAAGTTAGATCCAGTAGGAAAGGACTTAGCAGGGGCTTGGGAAGGTAAACCCGGAAATTAAAATGGGTAAATGTGACAGACCCTGAACATCATTATACTGCTAAAGATGATAATCTTCATCCTGAAGGTAATGGGAAAACCTCCTGAGGTTTATGTTATTTTCTTTCTACTTAGGCTATTTAAAAAGTGGAGTGACGGCCGGGCACAGTGGCTCATGTCTGTAATCCCAGCAGTTTGGGAGGCCAAGGTGGGCGGATCACCAGGAGTTCAAGACCAGCCTGACTAACATGGTGAAACCCCATCTCTACTAAAAATACAAAAATTAGCCAGGTGTGGTGGGTGCCTGTAATCCCAGCTACTCGGGAGGCTGAGGCAGAAGAATTGCTTGAACCTGGGAAGTGGAGGTTGCAGTGAGCCGAGATTGCGCCACTGCACTCCAGCCTGGGCAACAAGAGTGAAACTCAGTCACACACACACACACACACACACAAAAGGAGTGACATGCTTAATGCTTAGATCTCTATTTTGGAATGACAGGTTTTTTGTTTCTAGCTCACTTGAACTGGCAGAATGATAAGTATTTTAAAATGAAGAGTGGATTAGAAAAAGAAGAGATGGCCAGGCGTGGTGGCTCACGCTTGTAATCCCAGCACTTTGGGAGGCCAAGGCGGGCAGATCACGAGGTCAGGAGATAGAGACCATCCTGGCTAACACGGTGAAACCCTGTCTCTATTAAAATACAAAAAACTAGCCGGGCGTGGTGGCAGGCGCCTGTAGTCCCAGCTACTCGGGAGGCTGAGGCAGAAGAATGGTGTGAACCTGGGAGGCAGAGCTTGCAGTGAGCTGAGATCACGCCACCGTACTCCAGCCTGGGCAACAGAGTGAGACTCCGTCTCAAAAAAAAAAAAAGAAAAAGAAGAGATTAATTGGCTGGGCGTGGTGGCTCACACCTGTAATCCCAGCACTTTGGGAGGCTGAGGTGGGTGGATCACAAGTTCAGGAGATCAAGACCATCCTGGCTAACATGGTGAAACCCCCTCTCTACTGAAAATACAAAACCTAGCCGGGCGTGGTGGCGGGTGCCTGTAGTCCCAGCTACTTGGTACGCTGAGGCAGGAGAATGGCATGAACTCAGGAGGCAGAGTGCAGTGAGCTGAGACCGTGCCACTGCACTCCAGCCTGGGCGACAGAGCGAGACTCCATCTAAAAAAAAAAAAGAAGAGATTAGAGGCAGAGAGACCAATTTGAAGGCAAAGGCAATGCTCCAGGTTAGAAATGACGATGACCAGAATTAGAGCAGTGGAAAGAGACAGGGATACCTGGGAGAGACATTTCAGGATAGAATTGATAGGACTCAGCGAATAATTAAACATGGGAGATGAGGGAGAAGCATCAATCCAAGGTTCATGGCTTGAGAAGGTGTACTGCCAGCAATGCCATTAACCAGCAAAGGGAATGCAGGAAAAGGAAGAGATCTGGTGGGCATCAGTTTGGATGCTCTGAGTTTGAGCTGCCTGTGAAGACTGCAGGTGGTGATACGCCATTAACATTCACATATGGAGGAGTTCAAAACTAGAGACGCAAATTTGAAAGTCATCACAGAAATTTGAAGTGTGTTTTCTATAACTAAAGATAACCATGCTAACATAGCCATGTGTTACATTAGCATTTTGTTTTGGTTTTTTTTTTTTTTTTTTTGAGACACAGTCTCATTCTGTTGCCCAGGCTGAAGTGCAGTGGTGCAATCTTGGCTCACTGCAACCTCCGCCTCCTGGGTTCAAGCAATTCTCCTGCCTTAGTCTCCTGAGTAGCTGGAATTACAGGCACCCACCAACATACCCGGCTAATTTTTGCATTTTAGTACAGATGGGGTTTCCCCACGTTGGCCAGGCTGGTCTCAAACTCCTGACTTCAAGTGATTCATCCACCTTGACTTCGCAAAGTGCTGGGATTATAGGCGTGAGCCACTGTGCCCGGCCTTACATTTTGTTTTTTCCTGCTGCTTGTATGTATGCAAGTCTGTGTATCATCAATGGGTATATGTATACCTGTGCTGACAACAAAAAATGAGATGAATATCAGCTACTACACAAGGCTGTCATAAAGATGAAATGCATTTAAGCCAGTGCTCAGTAAAGGGCAGTTGCTTTACTACTCCTAGGTGGGGTGGTGTATGTGAGAATCTGTATACTGCCATTAGTAGGCTTTAGTACGGAGTGTGCATATGGAATTCATGCATTAGTGTGTAGTACGTGTGGGACCCACTCACCTGAGCAGCTTCTCTCCCCACTTACAGCGGCATCTGTTGAGGATTCCTGTGAGGGATAAGGCAGGGAGTGAATTTGTTACAAGGCAGGGACAGGGAATGGAATGTGTGTATGTGTCTAAGCTGAGGCATCCAGCTCAGAAGTGCTGGTTGTTGAGGAAGGTGGCCTGGGAGGACACAAAGGCAGCCAAAGCTGGTGCCTGAACACAAATATGAGCTGGGATTACCATACATGGAGATGGGGGAAGGGATGGACACTCACAGGGACGCTTAGCCAGAAAAATACACAAAGCAGGCCTAGTTAAAACTCAAGAGCCGGCCGGGCACGGTGGCTCACACCTGTAATCCCAGCACTTTGGGAGGCCAAAGCAGACGGATCATGAGGTCAGGAGATCGAAACCATCCTGGCTAACATGGTGAAACCCCGTCTCTACTAAAAATACAAAAAAAATTAGCAGGGCATGGTGGTGGGCACCTGTAGTCCCAGCTACTCAGGAGGCTGAAGCAGGAGAATGGCATGAACCCGGGAGGCAGAGCTTGCAGTGAGTGGAGATCGTGCCACTGCACTCCAGCCTGGGCAACAGAGCAAGACTCCGTCTCAAAAAAACAAAACAAAACAAAACAAAACAAAAAAAACAAATAAATGAAACACAGAAAACTCAAGAGCCCTCCCGTCCACCAAAAAATACAAAAACTCAAGAGCTGGCCAGGCAGGGTGGCTCATGCCTATAATCCCAGCACTTTGGGAGGCCAAGGCAGGAGGATCACTTGAGCTCAGGAGTTTGAGACCAGCCTGGGCAACATGGCAAAACACCATCTCTACTAAAAATACAAAAAAATTAGCTGGGTGTGGTGGTGCGGGCCTGTAGTTCCAGCTATTCAGGAGGCTGAGGTAGGATAAGGCAGGAGAATCACTTGAACCCAAGAGGCAAAGGTTGCAGTGAGCCGAAATTGTACCACTGCACTCCAGCCTGGGTGACAGAGCAAGATTCCATCTAAAAAAAACAAAACAAAACAAAAACAAAAAACTCAAGAGCCCAGCACACATATGTAAACAACTGGACGGCCGGGTGCGTGGCTCATGCCTGTAATCCCAGCACTTTGGGAGGCCAAGGCAGGTGGATCACCTGAGGTCAGGAGTTCGAGACTAGCCTGGCCAACATGGTGAAACCCTGTCTCTACTAAAAATACAAAAATTAGCCAGGCGTGGTAGCAGGTGCCTGTAATCCCAGCTACTCGGGAAGCTGAGGCAGGAGAATCACTTGAACCCAGGAGGCAGAGGTTGCACTGAACCAAGATTGCACCATTGCACTCCAGCCTGGGGGACAAGAGCAAAACTTTGTCTCTCACACACACACACAAAAACTGGACACAACTTACTGAGATATGAAACCATATGGATATTTGCGGAGATGTCCCTAATACACCCTAAAGCCAGAGACAACTGATAAAGACTATACAAATCAAATAGTTATGCAGTTACAAAACTCTTCTCTATATACAAGGCCTCCCAAAGTCCCTAACAGGTACCCAACTAGTAGAAACATTCATACAAACCCAGGGAAGGAACACAGAATTGGTAAGGTAATGGCTAATATGCAACACTGTACAGTCACAAAGTATGGGAAGATGTTCAAGCTTGGGTGGTGGGGGGTACTAAGAGGTAAGAAGTTGGATTGGCATGAAAGAGATATCTGACAATGGGAGTGAAATGGGAAGGGAGGCTGGGACACATCTTTGGAGCCAGTTGCTTTTCTGGTAGGTCTTTGTAATGTGAGATGAGGGATGGGGCACACCTACCAAAGAGGCTGAGCCCCTCCTTCAGTCCACTGGCCACTTTGTATGCTGAGGGGTGAGACTCGCTCTTAAAAATCTGTAGAACACTGTCAAGGAGAAATGGAGGAGTTTGGGGTAATTTGGACTTTTGAAGGGAATAAGAATTGAGGATTGAGAAATGGAATGGGGACAGGGGATATCCTCCTGAGTTCACGTCTTTTTTTTTTTTTTTTTTTGAGACGGAGTCTTGCTCTGTCACCCAGGCTGGAGTGCAGTGGTGCAATTTCAGCTCACTGCAACCTCTGCAACCTGGGTTCAAGCAATCCTCCTGCCTTAGCCTCCTGAGTAGCTGGGATTACAGGCGCACAACACATCCAGCTAATTTTTGTATTTTTAGTAGCGACGGGGTTTCACCATATTGGTCAGGCTGATCTTGAACTCCTGACCTCAGGCGATCCACCCGCCTTGGCCTCCCAAAGTGCGGGGATTACAGGCACGAGCCACCGAGCCCAGCCAAGATCACATCTTGATGTAAGGTTTGTCCCTTACTTTTCTTTGCCTCAGTTTCTCCCTATAGAAAGAAAGTTAATATCTTTATGCTTTTCTTCCTCTCCTTCCCTCAAAGCCCCCCTTCCCTTCCCTTCAAGGAGAGAGATCTTAATAGCCCCAGGATTAGGGAAACTAGAGCCTCATTAGGATTACTGGGGCATTTAACTTAATCCTTCTCCCTCCCCAGAGACAGCAGCATGCCTCCACCTCTTTACCTGTAAGTGTCTTGATCTATGTTCACAAGATGAGTCCTGAGGACAGAAAACAAGCAGGAAGGGGGCTGGGGTATGAGGGGTCTGAGTTCATTCCACAACTCCACTTTCTTTGCCCTCCTTTCTGAATATTGTCCCGGTCTTCTTCCCAAAGTCCCATAAGCCCTTAGGTTCTCCCGGGTGTCCTAGAGCACTTGACCCACTGGGTCACAGCCACACCCACACCCCACCCCCCCATTTTACTTTTCAGGCCTCCCAATCCCACATTACTTTGGTTGGGGTTGGGGCGAATCACCTACAACATAAATTTCTTAAAGCCCAGGATGGGGACGCTGACGTTACAGTCTTCCAGTTCAACCCCGATTCTTCTTCGACCCAGGAACTTCAGCAGCCCTCCAAGTGCTCGAACCTGGGAGGGGATCAGCAGTGGAACTGGGGTCAATCTTAATCTCCTGGGGGCTGCAGAGCACCAGGGAAAGTTATTATTTTCCAGGGCTAGGCCAGTACCTCCCAGAACTCAGCCCTAGCACTGGGGTTTTTGTGCCTTTCTCCAACCTGCCGCCTCCCAGCCCTTATCCCCCAGGACCAATCTCACTGTGAGGAGGCAGTCAAAGGGAATAATGGAAGAGAGGAAGAGGATTTTCTCAGTGGCAGTCATGGAGTCTGGGATGAAGGAGTAGTTTCCAGAAAGGAGGCGTTGTTTGCTTATCTCCAGACCTATTTGAGGGAGGCAAGCAAAGTGAAAGGTCTTGTAGCTCAATGTTTTCACCCCATTTTAAGAATGAGACCATAGAAGCAAGACAGATGATTTGACTTGCCCAAGCCCACACAAGCAGTTAATGGAAAGCTAAAGCAAGAACCAAATTTTCAGATTCTTAGTCTGATTCTCTTTTTATTCCACATCTAATATAAAGATACTTGGCTGAAAGCACAGCCTGAGAAAGATAAATGGCTGAGGAAAGTATGATATCTGTCTGGAATTGAGGATTTTGGTCAAAATGATGATATTAATAGAACTAGTAACACTAATCCCTTAATATCTAATTAGGATAGTACACTCCTGCTCTTACTGTAAACCTAGGAAGGTTATGGAAGTGCCTTATGGATCATAATAAGGGTCACTGAGGCAGTGACTTTTGGTTTTGTGATAAAAGGCTTTAACTTAATGGGAGAAATTCCAACAATAAAATCTGTCCAAATATTGTCACCACTCCTCAGGGGAGGCCCTCATCCCTACACATGACTTAAGCAGAGGCTTCCCAATAAGCTGCAGAGTATTAAAGGGTAGGGAGCAGGAGAGATCTTATGGGGACTGGTCATAGGAGTGAGGAGCACAAAGGTTTAGGATGACACAAGGCAGAGGGGAGATCTGTGATGATGAAGGTAGAGTTAGGGGGAAAGAATGAGACACCGGAACAGGGAATTATGCAAAGCGAAAGGAAGGAGATACCAAAATCCACACTTGGCAAAAATACGATTTCAGGTCTTTTAGGCTGTCTGTGCTCCTGGGAGGCTGTTGGGGAGGCAAAGAAAAGGCTATCATTCTGTACATCTCAGTCCTTCTACCTCTGTCTGCCACTCCCTCTCACCCAATTCTAGCCCCCTGGAACATTCCATACATTAGTCCTTCCCCATTTTCCCTCTATCTTTTACCAAGTTCTTACCAAGCTTTCCCAGAAATCGAGTCATATTCTCATCTTGTTTGGCACTTGTAACAACAGACTGGGGATTGATCTCATCCAGAACTTGGAAGGAGAATAGAGATCAAATGAGTTAAAGGATCTCTGTCTTTGACTAAGAGAAAACCCATGGCCCTCCTCTTCCTACCCCCTTCCTTCTCAAAAACATTTCCTCCCTAGGAGTAGGAAGTGATCTGCACATCAGGAACACAGCTAGAAGTTAGGAATGAGATTTAAAAAAGTAATAAGAGTGGTGGGATGGTGGGAGGGAAGTGGGATGCTCTGGATATTGTCACTAAACTGTAAACCCCTGGAGAACAGATGTGACTGATTTGCCCAGGGCTGAATCTGAGGCACCTGAAACACTGTAAATACATCATATACCTTTGTGGCCAGGCACAGTAGCTCATGCCTGTAATTCCTGCCCTTTGGGAGGCCAAGGCAGGCGGATCACTGGAGGCCAGGAGCTCAAGACAAGCCTGGCCAACGTGGTGAAACCCCATCTCTATTAAAAATATAAAAGTTAGCCAGGCATGGTGGCAGATGCCTGTAATCCCAGCTACTCGGGAGACTGAGGCAGGAGAATCGCTTCAATCCTGGAGGCAGAGGTTGCAGTGAGCCAAGATTGCACCACTACACTTCCAGTCTAAGTGACAGAGCGAGACAGCGTCTCAAAAAAGAGCAACCAAACAAATCAAAAAACATCACAAATATTTGTTAAATAATGAAATGAATTAGTAAAAACCAAAGATGGAGCCTCTGTGAGGCAACTGTAATATTGAGTCAGTGCTATACTTTGGATGTGATTTGTCCCCACCAAATCTTGTGTTGAAATTTAATCCCCAGTGTGACAGTGTTGTGAGGTAGGGCCTAGCAGGAGGTGTGTGGGTGGTGGGAGCGGATCGTTCATGAACAGATTAGTGCCCTTCCTGGAGTGTGCTGGTGGGTATGTGTGAGTGGTTCTCACTCTATTAGTTCCTAACAAAGCTGCTTGTCAAAAAGAGATTGGCATCTGTCTCCCACTTACTTCTCTGCCATGTGACCTCTGCACACCCTGCCTTCCCTTCTTCCATGAGTTGAAGCAGCCTGAGGCCCTCACCAAATGAAGATGCCAAATTTTGAGCTTTCCAACCATCCAGAATCATGAGCCAAATAAAAACTTTTTTTTTTTTTTTACAAATTACCCAGACTCAGGTATTTCCTTACAGCAACACAAAATATGCTAGACAGTGAGGTGAGTTAATGTAAGTGAAACGTGGCTAGGCGTGATGGCTCACGCCTATAGTCCTAGCACTTTAGGAGGCCAAGTTGGGCAGATCATAAGGTCAAGAGTTTGAGACTACCCTGGCCAACCTGTTGAAACCCCATCTCAGCCGGGTGCAGTGGCTCAAGCCTGTAATCCCAGCACTTTGGGAGGCCGAGATGAGCGGATCACGAGGTCAGGAGATCGAGACCATCCTGGCTAACACGGTGAAACCCCGTGTCTACTAAAAAATACAAAAAACTAGCCGGGCGAGGTGGCGGGCGCCTGTAGTCCCAGCTACTTGGGAGGCTGAGGCAGGAGAATGGCCTGAACCCGGGAGGCGGAGCTTGCAGTGAACTGAGATCCGGCCACTGCACTCCAGCCTGGGCGACAGAGCGAGACTCCGTCTCAAAAAAAAAAAAAAAAAAGAAACCCCATCTCTACTAAAAAACGCACCAAAAAATGAGCTGGGTGTGGCGGCACACGCCTGTAATCCCAGCTACTCGGGAGGTTGAGTCAAAAGAACTGCTTGAACCCACGAGGCAGAGGTTGCAGTGAGCCGAGATTGCGCCACTGCACTCAAGCCTTGGCAACAGTGTAAGACTCTGTCTCTAAAAAAAAATGTGTGTGTGTGTAACACATTTGCAATCCCAGAGAGCAGAGGAAATCCTGGTTCCGTCCCCACCTCTCTGGAGAAGCTTGAGGCTCTCGTGGTCTGGGGCATCTGGCATGAAGTGGATAGTGGAGTCACTAGTATCATAGTAGGCAATGCCCATGTATCCTGAATTCCACAGCACACATAGATGGATCTGTCCAGCAAGAAAGAAAGGAAACTACTATTGGAATCACTCCAGTGTAGGGTTTGCCATGCTTTATGTAATTTAATCATTTTATCAAATATCTGAGATAGGTATCATCACCCCCATTTAGTGAATGTGAAATAGCCACTCAGGAGGTAAGAGACTTGCCCAGCTCTTCCCAACCCTGTTTTTGTTTTGCTTTTTTCTTTTTTGAGACGGAGTCTTGCTCTGTCACCCAGGCTGGAGTGCAGTGGCACAATCTCAGCTCATTGCAACCTCCGCCTCCCAGGTTAGAGTGATTCTCCTGCCTCAGCCTTCCCAGTAGCTGGGATAACAGGCACGCGCCACCACGCTCGGCTAGTTTTTGTATTTTTAGTAGATACGGGGTTTCACCATGTTGTCCAGGCTGGTCTCGAACTCCTCAGCTCAGGTGATCCGCCCGCCTCAGTCTCCCAAAGTGCTGGGATTACAGGTGTGAGCCACCGCACCCGGTCCCCAACCCTCTTTTATTGTAACTTCCCATCAATTTTCCATTCAAGTTCCTACTTCCCTCAGAGACCTCGGCCAGCTCCTCCTCCTCCTCAACTTCCTCCTCCTCGGCCTCCCTGGGGCCCGGCACTGGGGCCGGGCTGGAGAAGCCAGAGGAGGCCGCCCCAGGTCCTGTCCCCTGCGGTGTCCTGCTTGGGTTCACTCCTAAGGAGGCCATGAGCTTGGAGGCTCTGCGGATGCAAAAAGAGAGGGCGGTTCAGAAGCAACGATTCACGGAGAAGGCCGGGGTAGGCTGGTGCGCAGAATGCAAAGCACTAAGTACTTCTGCGACAGGGCTACGAGGCAGGGCTGAGGGGCGTGGAGAGCTGTGGGCACAGTGGGTGAATTTTCAGGTTTGTAACTAAAGTACAGATTGTGGGAAACTCCACGCGCCCCACCCTCATTCCTGTCATGCGGAGGTTGCACTTTGGAAGGAAGTGGTCTGAGGGCCCTGTGGGGCGAGTCGTGCACGTCTTATCCCTCTGCCTCTGCCAACCACCCGCCAGGACCACAGCCTCACGCTCTTATCTTCCTCCTCCCCCAGCTGCCGCCATTGCAGCGTTTTCCCGCCTTTTCAGTAACCTGAGTCGCAACACTCGAGAGAGCGCCCCGCTGACCAACCGCCACGAGCCTGCAGGAGGAGCGGCGGCGCGTGGGCGAGGAGCGCGCGCACGCCCCCCGCCCTCCTAGCCGCTATTGATTGGAGAGGCCCGGATCCAGCCTAGAGATCCGACAGGGCGAGGAGGAGAAGCGGAGCTGCCGTAGCTGAAGAATCTGGACTCTGATTGGCCTATTCGCCTTCGGGGCGGGTCCAGAACGTTCAAACTTCCCGCCCTCTGCCGTTGCTTAGCAGCCTGGCCTCTAGCCCTCACTGTTTCTGGGCTTTGATTGACGCAGTGGAAAGCCCGCGAGAAGGTCGGACGAGGGGCGGTAGTCTCAGTCTCGGGAAGGGGTCTGGGAGCGTTGTGGGAGTTTTGAGGAGGAGGCCAACCTTAAAGAGCCAGAGGCGCTTTTTTTTTTCCCTCTGCAACAACTCTAAGTTAATATTTGTACCCTCTGAGTTAATATTTATACAGAGCTTAGAACAGTGCCTGGCAAACAAAGTAAGACCTAAATGAACGATGTTTCAAATAAGCGGAAACAAGCAGGACTTCTGCCTCAGCCCTCCTACCGTGCCTGTTTCCTGGGTGCAGGGTATGACCACCCCCATAATGGCACGACGGGGCCTAATTTATTATTTAAACCCCTCAAGTGGAAGTGGAAGCATTCGAATTACATCAAACTCTGGCAGAGACAAGTAGATCTGATCAGAAGAACACCTACACCCCTATTGGGACATGCCCATACTCCTTCGCACATCTACACACCCCTGAAGACAGAGAGGTATCATTCATGCATTCGGCAACTATTTATTTAGTGCCTATTCTGGGCCAGGGGATAGACTCAAAGCGGTGAACATAACGAAGTCCCTGCTCCATAAAGCTTATTTGTGCGTGTGTGTGTTGCGGGGGAGGTTAGGGAGAAAGAAGGAAAGGAAGGAAGGAAGGAAGGGAGGGAGGGAAGAAGGAAGGAAGGAAGTTCCCTTTAAATGCACCATCCTCCCCAGCTTTGTTCCTAATACCCTGAGATGGGGAGATTCCTCCCCAGCCCCCCAACCCAAGAAGTTAGGAAAGATGGTGGGGGTGAGATGACCTAGCTGTGCTAACCAGTAATTGGAAAATCTCCTCTAGCAAGAAAAGTGGGGGAACAGAGTTAAGGGCTGGGTTAATGGTTACCCCTGGCAAATTTGTTGAGCAATGGAGCTATAGAAACTTGGAGGAGGTTGGTGACTGCTCTGGGGAGTGTCAGGGAGGGACCCACCTTCCAATCGGGGGTGTGAAGAGATTAGGGACTGGTTTACCAAGCCCAGGAAGGGGAGGGAGTGGAAAGAGAGGCCCAGAGAGGGAAAGAGGAGCTACTAAGATAGGAGAAATGCAGGGGCAAGGAGGTGAGATGGAGGGAAACCTCTGATGCAGGACTTGGGGGTACAGCCCTGGCTCTGCTGAATGGTTTCAGGAGAGGGCAGCGTTGCCTGTCACCTGGTAAATTAAGGCACGATACCCGGTGGGTAGTCATGCCAGCCAGCCAAAGTCATTATTGATATCAAGGCAGCTGTAGCTATAAAGCTGTAGGAGAGAAAAGAGAGGCAGGGGAGAGGCTGCCAAACCTGTCTGATCTTCAAGCTGGCCCCATTTACTTAAGGCTTCTCTTGGGCACAGACCAGTTGGAACAGGAGCGGACCCTGAGAAATAGAGTTGCTTTGATCCCCTCCCCTCAGTGGGAAGGGGTCCTGTGTGCAGATTTTGAGGGTCACCATAGAGGGAATTCACACACATATAGTCATGGAATCATATCCTTATAGGATGTTACAGTTCAAGGGAACAAACACCAAAGATAGCCTTTCTGTCGGGAGGAGAGAAAAAGGCCCTCCCACAGGCAGGAGAAAACCCACAGAAGAGGAAGTACAAGAGGAAACCACCAACTGCTGGTTTCCAGCAGCACATCACGTCATTCCACCCCACTCCTCCCCCAAGTCTCTCCCTTTCTTTAAGTTTCAAGCCCTGTTTTGCTTCTGTGTTCTTGCACTCCACCATGGTTTTCTGGAACTGAAAACCAGGTATTTTGTTGAACAGAGGGTGAAGAGCAGGATAGAAAAGGGATGGTTGGACAGGAGAGAAATTCAGGATATGGAAGCTGGAATTCTGGGTTTATTTTTTCAGCAGGTCATAAAAGGTTTAATAGAAATCAAGGTTACTGGGGAGAGAGCTGCTCCTCCTGTGTCCTCCCCACTTACTTATTTAGGTGTCCCCAAGGACTCCACTCCCACTATTCTGTCTGATCTTTCTTTATGCCCATGACAGGACCAGCTAACAACACCCCTACCCCACCCCCTATACACATACTTCAGGATGGGGCAGCTCTGTCTCAGGGCCATGATAATCCCACCCCTCTGCCCCATCTCCAAGGCAACCTGTCAGTGAGAAGAGGACAAAGGGCACAGGAAGGGGCCCCAATAGGAAGCATAAGTGGAAGCACAAAGCTGACCAAGCTACAGGAACAGACCTGTCCCTGCGACAAAGCCCCTTGCCTCAGCTTTTTGTTTCCTTTGCAAAAGACTTGGTCATCTCCCTTCCTATCTCTAACTCTATTTTCTTTTTCTTTTCTTCTTCTTCTTCTTCTTTTTTTTTTTAGACGGAGTTTCGCTCTTATTGCCCAGGCTGGAGTGCAATGGCACCATCTTGGCTCACTGCAACCTTCACCTCCCGGGTTCAAGTGATTCTCCCGCCTCAGCCTTCTCGAGTAGCTGGGATTTGCCACGCCTGACAAGTTTTTGTATTTTTAGTAGAGATGGGGTTTCTCCACGTTGGCCAGGCTGGTCTCCAACTCCCTGACCTCAGGTGATCCACCCCCTTCGGCCTCCTAAAGTGCTGGGATTACAGGTGTGAGCCACCTCGCCTGGCCGCTAACTCTACTTTCTATACCCAATCCCAAGTCTAGGCCACAAGGACTGCAAGTCTTAGTGCTGAGCTGGGCCTGGAGACAGTAGACTGTGGGGGGCACAGGACCTACTGAGACACCAGTCTGGGCAGCTCAGGAAGTGTTGGCGTCACCCCTTCCCTAATCCCAGGCTGCATGGCTAACGGTTCCTATCTGCAGTCCCGGCCTTCCACTTCCGAGTTCTTCTCTCAGACCACAGTCCCAGCAACCCAGAATTTGGATTGGAGTCTGGAAGAAATGCAGAAGGATTAAACGACCACCTTTCCATTCGAAGGCCGCATCCCTGGATCTTCACGGGTGTGCCTAAGCTGCTAGTGTCAAGTTTTTTATATGAGGGTCAGTTGGGTTGTACTCAGATTAATGAAGCAGGGAAACTGAGGCAGAAAAGAGTCTTGTGTTCAGGAGAAGTCGGACAAACAAGGAGGTTTTCAGGACTCCTCCTGAACACCCCCATCCCCATCCTGTGGGAGATCGGAGGATTCCCCTTCCGGACCCACTCCCTACATCGTCGAGTCCCGCCCCCTCCAGTCCCCTCCCCAGGTTCAGGGCGGGGCCGGTCGGTGAGTCAGCGGCTCTCTGATCCAGCCCAGGAGAGGACGGAGCTGGAGGAGCTGGGTGTGGGGTGTATTGGGCTAGTGGGGAGGCCGAGTTTGGGAGCAAATAGGGTCTGATTGAGTTTGTGTTGCACTAAAGAGACAGCCCTGGGTCTAGGGGAGAGAATCCCTGAGTGTGAGACCCGCCTTCCCTGGCCCCAGCCCCTCCCAGTTCCCCCAGCGACGGCCACTTCCTGGTGCCCGACGCAACCATGGCTGAAGAACAACCGCAGGTCGAATTGTTCGTGAAGGTAAGAACGCTTCTCTCCTCAGCCCCCCAAATTCCTGGAAGCCAACTCCCACGTTTCCCTCAGTCCAGCCTTAACTCCCCAATCCCTTCCCTCCTTGGCTCCCAACCCCAATCCCACGTGCACTCTTTGGTTGAGGGGTGGTTTTGAGAGGGGAAGACATTAACTTGTTAGCAAGTAATGAGAGTTCTAGAATCAACCCTGAAAAGTTTGTAAAAGTGCAAGTTTCTAGCAGCCTAAAGGAAGGGAAGTAGAGAAAAAGGAGAATTCCCAAAAGTGAGACTGGGGTGGGGTAGGGAGCGAGCTGGTGAAGGGACAGTGGGGGGCCCAGCAGGGTTTAGAAGGGACAGAGGGGAACCTCAGTTAGGACATGTGTCCCTACAAAATCTGAGGGTGAGTAGTGTAACAGGGGAGGGGTGTGTGTGTGTGTGGCTGGAGACATTTCGGGGAAGAGTGTGTGTTGAGAGAGGCCTGAGAGTGAGAGCAAGTAAGCTGGGAAGCTTTGAGGGGGTGGAACAAAACAGGAGACTGGGATCAGAGTTCGAAAAGCAGAGCTGGAGAGGTGATGGGGTGGCATCGAGTATCCGCAGGACTGGGGAAAGGGAGAGAAGGGGAGGTGGCAAGAAGACGTGAGTAGCTACCACAAGGATGGGTGGGAGAGAGATCAGACGGAGGGGGAGAGCTCGGTTAGGGCATTTTGGCATTTGGGGGTTGGAGAAGTAGAAGACTTGCCCCAGCTCTCTCTCTCTGCGGGTGTGGGTGAGGAGAGATGGTCCTATCGCATTTGGGTAGCAGAACTGCAGGCAGCAGGCTTCTCGGTGTTGCCCAGCTCCCCTCTGATTCCAGCGGCCGGTCCCCTCCCTACCGCTGCTGCATTCTTTCCCCAGTCTTGGGACCTCCTGTCTATGCCCCTCTCTCCCTTCTGTAACAGCGTCCTCTTCTCTCTGCTCTGTCTGTGTCTGTCTGTTGGCACGCACGTCTCCCCACCCTCCACTTTCCTGCCGCCTTTCTTTCCCCTTCCCCGCTTTTGTTTCTCTCATCTTTGTGTGTCTCTGCCTGTGTCTCCCTCTCCCTTCTGCTTGGGTTTCTCGGGCAGCCATTCCCTCTCCCTGGGCTGGGGGAAGTCAGAGCGTGCTTGGGTCCACCCCCTTAGGTGTGGTCCCCACCTCACTCTCACATTCGCCTCTGGGGCTATTTTTACTCCTGGGTGAAGCTGTGCCGCAGAGATTCCGGCCCTGTGTCCTGTGAGAGGATGGTTATTGCAGTCAGAGGACTTGTGCTGGGAGACCCTGGCAGCGGGTTAGGGGGTAGCCTTAGCTGCCCAGGCCTCATCCTCATGGTCCCTTCCCCCACATCCTTGACAGGAAGGAAGCTGGAGACAGAGAGATGAATCACCCTCAGCTTAGGGGGAGGTGTCCCTTGGGCCAATGAGGTCACTACTTGCTAATTAGAGGGCAGCCCCTCTCTGTAGGGCCCTCCACATCTCTAGGGCGAGGCCCAGGGTCCGTTGACTAGACTCCCCACCCAGCTGCCAAAGACAGCTTGGGTTGGAGGTTTAGAGAACCAAAGCTCTGTCTCCCAGACCCCACCCCACCTCTCCTGTCTTCAGACTCTACTGCCTTCAGGAACCCAGAAATCCAGGCTTCTAGCCTACAACTCTGGCCTCACCGAAGTTCCACACCCTTCCCTCTCTAGAATTCAGATCCTCCCAAGTTCTCCAGGACCTCCTCCCTTTACCTACCTCCCACTTGTCCTCAGTCTCTGGGGAACCAGAAGCCTGCCTTTGCAAAAAAATTTCCCATTGATCTGCCTTAGGTTTGACCCAGGCCCAAGGGCGAAGAGCCCATAGTGAGGGGACAGTGTATGTGTCATGACTAGGCAGAAAACAGCTGGTCTGGGAGTGGGAATGCAGAGACTGGCCTAGGGATTGGTGGGGTGCACCAGGCATAACCTTGGGCTGGGGTTGCTTTTCAGGCTGGCAGTGATGGGGCCAAGATTGGGAACTGCCCGTTCTCCCAGAGACTGTTCATGGTACTGTGGCTCAAGGGAGTCACCTTCAATGTTACCACCGTTGACACCAAAAGGTAGGCCTGCTTCTGTTCCTTGAAACACCCCTTGTGTACACATGTGTGCAAACACACACTCACGCACCCGAGTCCTTCTGTCGTGAACATTTTTGCCCTCCTCCTGGAGTCCCTTTCTTATCCCACGTCCTCCATTCCCCCTTTCTAGTTCTCCCTGACCCTCATTTCCAGTCCTGATGCCTAATCCTTTCTCCAGGCGGACCGAGACAGTGCAGAAGCTGTGCCCAGGAGGGCAGCTCCCATTCCTGCTGTATGGCACTGAAGTGCACACAGACACCAACAAGATTGAGGAATTTCTGGAGGCAGTGCTGTGCCCTCCCAGGTATAGTGGCACTCAGAAAGTAGAGAGGTGGAGCAGGGAGATTCTGGGAAACAGACAGGTAGCAGAAATGGAAAACAGAGATGGTGATGGGGTTGGGGCAGGGGAGCTAGCTGAGGTTCCTCCCAGGAAGACATCTTACTTCATTTTTCCCATTGGCTTTCAGGTATCCCAAGCTGGCAGCTCTGAACCCTGAGTCCAACACTGCTGGGCTGGACATATTTGCCAAATTTTCTGCCTACATCAAGAATTCAAACCCAGCACTCAATGATAGTGAGTCCTGTGGGTCAGAGGCCTGGGTCCTGGGAGGAATAGAGAGGACCCAGAGGGTAGGAGACATTAGGGGCACCTGGAAGTTCTGATATCAGGGAGATGAAGCAGATGTTGGTAAATTTCCCCCAGCTTCCCATTTTTGCTTTACCTCTGTATTTTCCTGCATTTTTATTGGCCAGGACTTTTAAGCCTTTCTCATTTGTTCCCTAGCCTCTTCTGCTCCACTGGGGACATTAGTTGTCTGCTGGCCTGTTTTCTGGCAGAATAGGGTTATGCTTAAGAACAATCATCACTTTAGATCCAGATTGCCTGAGTACAAATCCAACTAGCTGTATAATTTTGAGCAATCATTTCACCTCTAAGTCCATTTCCAGATCCACAAAATTAGGATAACAATTTCATATAAATAAGTTTTTTTTGTTTTGTTTTGTTTTTGGAGACAGAGTCTCACTCTGTCGTCCAGGCTGGAGTGCAGTGTCTCAGTCACCTCACTGCAACCTACGCCTGCCGGGTTCAAGCTATTCTACCTCAGCCTCCTGAGTAGCTGGGATTACAGACGTGCATCACCACGCCCAGTTAATTTTTGTATTTTTAGTAGAGACGGGGTTTCACCATGTTGGCCAGGCTGGTCTTGAACTCCTGACCTCAGGTGATCCATCTGCCTTGGCCTCCCAAAGTTCTGGGATTACAGGCGTGAGCAACTGCACCTGGTGATATAAATGAGTTTTTAAAATGTAAAGTGCTCACTTTGGGAGGCCGAGGTGAGCGGATCACCTGAGGTTAGGAATTGGAGACTAGCCTGGCCAACATGACTGGTCTCTACTAAAAAAAAATACAAAAATTAGCCAGTTGTAGTGGCAGGCACCTGTAATCCCAGCTACTCAGGAGGCTGAGGCAGGAGAATCATTTGAATCTGGGAGGCAGAGGTTGCAGTGAGCCGGGATCATGCCACTGCACTGCAGTCTGGGCAACGGACCAAGACTCCATCTAAAATAAAATAATATAAAGTAAAATAAAATAAAATGTAAAGTGCTTAGAATAACACATAGAAAAGTACTTGAGTGTTAGCTATTATTATTTTGGACTCACCATTAGTATCCACCCCCAACGGGCCTTTTCGGACTATGTCAATCTTTTCCTGAAGTTCTAATCAATTCCCTCTCTTGCACAGATCTGGAGAAGGGACTCCTGAAAGCCCTGAAGGTTTTAGACAATTACTTAACATCCCCCCTCCCAGAAGAAGTGGATGAAACCAGTGCTGAAGATGAAGGTGTCTCTCAGAGGAAGTTTCTGGATGGCAACGAGCTCACCCTGGCTGACTGCAACCTGTTGCCAAAGTTACACATAGTACAGGTGTGTGGTTATTGCGGGAGGAGAGGATGACCACTGGGATGGCCCTTTAAGGAGCTCCCACATGGGCTTCCCCTGACAACCACTCTGAAGATGGCTTCTTTCTTATTGTGGTTTTCATAAATTGCTACCAATGGCAGACCCCACCCCAGTCCTTTGCAGCAGTCATTGCTGGCAAGACCACTGCTTGAGATAATTATATTCCATGATATAAGTCGTGGGTGCAAACAGACTACCAAAGAGGAATACATCCCAGTATTACTTTTGAAGAATGCTCTTCCTGTCTCGGTATCACTGCCAAATTCCCAGATTAGATAGAGCAGGCTTTTCCTAAAGTCAAAGCTTTAACATTCTTTATACTTCAGTCTTCACTTCCTCTTGTGGAAGATCAAAACTGCTGGTTCCCATGTTTTTGTCATAGACTCAAAGCTATGGTTTAGTTTGTGCAACATGGGCCTGATGTCAGTCTGCCACACTACTATGTAGTGAACATCCGTGTACTAAGCATTGAAAGATACACAAGTGTATGGTGACTGGGCCTTGTTCTCAAAGGGTTGAAATCTGAGACAATAAAATATTCATATGAAAGTTAAGAATATATGATGAAGTCAGATGGGCTGGGCACGGTGGCTCACGCCTATAATCCCAACACTTTGGGAGGCCAAGGCTGGTGGATCACCTGAGGTTAGGAGTTTGAGACCGGCCTGGCCAACATGGTGAAACCCCATCTCTACTAAAATTACAAAAATTATCCGCAGCGGGCACCTGTAATCACAGCTATTCGGGAGGCTGAGGCAGGAGAATCACTTGAACCTGAGAGGCGGAGGTTGCAGTGAGCCAAGATCATGCCATTGCACTCCAGCCTGGGTAACAGAGCAAGACTCCGTCTCAAAAAAAAAAAGTCTGATGAAAAATAAGGACAAAAGTCACTTGTGTCAGTGCCTGAAGTGGTATAGGGGGGAAAAAGTCACTGTGGAAATTCAAGAGGAGAATTTTATGATATGTAAACTGTATCTCAGGCTTTAAAAACTCAGGAAAAATGGCTAGTTATTAAAAGCCAGGATTTCAGTAAGTGAAAAGGAGGGCTAACAACGGTACAAGACAGTAAGGAGTTGAGCTGGTTTTATCATGTCAGCCTGGGGAGAAGGGAAAGGCCAGCGTAGCAGCCAAGGTGGCTTCCCTGGGGCTAACATGTTGGTCCCTCTCCTCTCCCCATCCTCAGGTGGTGTGTAAGAAGTACCGGGGATTCACCATCCCCGAGGTCTTCCGGGGAGTGCATCGGTACTTGAGCAATGCCTACGCGCGGGAAGAATTCGCTTCCACCTGTCCAGATGATGAGGAGATCGAGCTCGCCTATGAGCAAGTGGCCAAGGCCCTCAAATAAGCCCCTCCTGGGACTCCCTCAACCCCTCCATTTTCTTCACAAAGGCCCTGGTGGTTTCCACATTGCTACCCAATGGACACACTCCAAAATGGCCAGTGGTCAGGGAATCCTGGATCACTTGTTCCGGGATGGTGTGGTGGAAGAGGGGATGAGGGAAAGAAATGGGGGGCCTGAGTGAGATTTTTATTGTGGGGTGGGATGGGTAGGACAACATATTTCAGTAATAAAATACAGAATAAAAATCAAGTGTTTTTACGCAATGGGGGTTTGAAGTGTGGGTGATATGGAATGAGGGGTGGGTCAGTGATCTTGAGCTCAGGGCAGAAGCCAGGAATTAAGAAGGGAAGTGTTTGTGGTGGGGGCTATTTTTCGTGCCTGTCCTCTGTTGCGCTGTTCTGAGGTCTACGAAGCATTTGCAGCCCCGCAGCGAGGGCCGGCCAGATCTGGGTGGGCCTGGGCAGCGCTCGCTGGGCGGCGCCGATTTCTGGCAAGGGGGACGCAGTCTGGATGTAGTGGGCGCGGCTTAGCAGGGCGGAATGGGCGTGGCCCAAAGAAGCCCCGCCCTGTCCCGCTTAGACAATGCCCCGGAGCCGCCAGACCGTCGCGCCCCCGCCCTATCGTAGTATATGAGCTCGCCTACCCAAGGACCCCCTAAAAGCCAGAGCTCCCAGTCCCCGAGGCTTGAAGACGGGGACTCCCTTCTCCACCAACTCTGTCCTCGGGGGGTGGGGCCCCAGCCGAGATCACAGCGCGACAGGAGTAGGGGTGGCCGCTGGAGGTGAGTCTTGGGTGGGGGGGCCCTGAACCGTACGGGGCCCGGGGTTTGGGGGTGCCGGGCCCATGCCTGCACCGGACAGAGAGTATGGGGAGCCGGCATTTGGGCGCGGAGTTAGGCGGGGTGGACTTTGGGACACAGACCAGACGGGGAACCCGGTCCTGGAGCCGGGAGTAGCCCCAGCGCCCCGGAACCACGCCCCCTGTTTCCCCGCCCCTCGCATTTCCTTTTAGACCTCTCCCAGTCCTTTGGGACTCAGTCTGGTTTATACTAGGTCTTGCTAGGGGCAGCGTGACCGGCCAGGGCGGAGAGAGGATGCTTAACTCCTTAGGCTGAAACTCCTCCCTTCCTACCCACCTTTTTTCCTTCTCTTTCGGGTACTCAAGACTTCCATCCCCCAGCCCTTGACTCTCCAGCTTTCTCCTTCTGTCCCATAACCCCTGCGGGTCCCGGGCCGGACTTCAAGTCCCTACCGTAGCGAGCAGCTGAGGGTTAAGGGGGCGGGGCTGCTGCATTTTTGGGGAGTGAGCGCATCCTAGTGGCTGCCAAGAGGGGCGCCCGACAGGGACCTCACGAAGCCCCCGAGCAGGGGCAACAGGTGTTTTGGAGATTAGACACCCTAGCCTTGTTCCTCAGGCTCCTCTTAAAGAATCTGACCCCTGAGGGTGCTGGGTAGAGTGGGGTCGACAGGAGCAGAAGGTCTGGAGGGGGTGGGGCGGAGTGGGAGGGACGCCCAGAGATGGCAGGAGGAAGACCTGGGCGCTCTTAACTACCCCCAACCCCCTTGTCTGCATGTGTCTTTCTCTGTCTCCTCCTTTTCTGTTTCTTCTCCCAGACAGGTGAAGAAACAAGAAAACTAAGAAATTCGAGCGGTTGGAGGGGTCTTCTGTGTGGATGGGATGGGGACGCCGGGGGAGGGGCTGGGCCGCTGCTCCCATGCCCTGATCCGGGGAGTCCCAGAGAGCCTGGCGTCGGGGGAAGATGCGGGGGCTGGCCTTCCGGCTCTGGATCTGGCCAAAGCCCAAAGGGAGCACGGGGTGCTGGGAGGTAAACTGAGGCAGCGACTGGGGCTACAGCTGCTAGAACTGCCACCTGAGGAGTCGTTGCCGCTGGGACCGCTGCTTGGCGACACGGCCGTGATCCAAGGGGACACGGCCCTAATCACGCGACCCTGGAGCCCCGCTCGTAGGCCAGAGGTGAGCGCCACGGCGCGTGTGTAGTATGGGGAAGGGCAGGAGGAGCTGGATGTCGAGGCTTTGGGGAAGAATTGGGGACGGGGGTGTCACAGCTCCGTGCCCTCTTCTCCTATCCTAAGGTCGATGGAGTCCGCAAAGCCCTGCAAGACCTGGGGCTCCGAATTGTGGAAATAGGAGACGAGAACGCGACGCTGGATGGCACTGACGTTCTCTTCACCGGTGAGGCTGGTGGGCGGCACCCCGGGGTCTTGGCACAGGGAAGTAGAGTTTGGGAGACTTGGCCGTCTCGAGCCTTGTTTCCAACTCATTCCCGCCCTCAAACCTCCGCGGCCTCCCGGACTCAGGCCGGGAGTTTTTCGTAGGCCTCTCCAAATGGACCAATCACCGAGGAGCTGAGATCGTGGCGGACACGTTCCGGGTGCGGAGCGGGACCCGCCTAGGGAGGGAGCGGGGTGCAGGTGGGGGTCGGAAGGGCCTGAGAGCCCGCTGAGGAAATGAGAGGCACAGAGCAGCCTATATTTGAGGATATCCCATCACCCCTCCCTCGCCCCTGAATACCTCCCCTCGCTCTCCCTAGGACTTCGCCGTCTCCACTGTGCCAGTCTCGGGTCCCTCACACCTGCGTGGTCTCTGCGGCATGGGGGGACCTCGCACTGTTGTGGCAGGCAGCAGCGAAGCTGCCCAAAAGGCTGTCCGGGTGAGGAGGGGGCGGGGCCAACAAGAGTGGGCGCGGTTCTGGGCCCGGGAGGCAGGGAGCTGGGAGGCTTAGGAAATTAGCCCCAACCCCTGCCCTCATTGGGCTGTCCATCTTATATGAAAGAACACACGAGTAAATAAGAAGTTACAACAGCGGGACTAGGAACAGGGGTGATTAATTTGCTCTTCCGGAGTTTCAGGAAACCCCAAAGGTGGCACCTAAACTGTTACTCTAAGGATGGATAGAACAGATAAGAGGAGGGGCTGCGGAAGGTAGGGGGTTGAAAATAACTGCATATGATTCCAAGATGGAAATTAGCAAAGGTAACTAAAGTACTTAGTGTCTGACATACAGTAAGCTCTATGTGCTTGCTGTCATCATTATGCACAAATGTCAGTCTTTCCTTAGCCCTTAGTGGTGGTTGAGCAGGTGGACTCAGCTGTGGAGAGGTTCTGAGACTGCAACACTTCCTTTTTCCTCCAGGCAATGGCAGTGCTGACTGATCACCCATATGCTTCCCTGACCCTCCCAGATGACGCAGCTGCTGACTGTCTCTTTCTTCGTCCTGGGTTGCCTGGTGTGCCCCCTTTCCTCCTGCACCGTGGAGGTGGGGATCTGCCCAACAGCCAGGAGGTGAGGGAGGGCAGGAACTCCAACACCAAGCACCATCAGAGAAAGGAGTTTCAGGCTTTCCTAGTGAGAGGAAGGGTACCTTCTCTAGAATCCTGGGTGGGGCCACTCTGAGCTGGCTGGAAGAGTGGCCTGGCTCAGCCTGAGGTCTCACTACCCTCTCCCCACTCCATGTCCTCCCTGTGCAGGCACTGCAGAAGCTCTCTGATGTCACCCTGGTCCCTGTGTCCTGCTCAGAACTGGAGAAGGCTGGCGCCGGGCTCAGCTCCCTCTGCTTGGTGCTCAGCACACGCCCCCACAGCTGAGGGCCTGGCCTTGGGGTACTGCTGGCCAGGGGTAGGATAGTATAGGGAGTAGAAGGGGAAGGAGGGTTAGATAGAGAATGCTGAGTAGGCAGTAGTTGGGAGAGAATCTCAATATGGGGGGAGGGCAGAGTGTAGGGAAAAGGATAGGGTCCACTGGGTGAGTCCTCCCTCTCAGAACCAATAAAATAGAATTGACCTTTTAGACTGGGCTGTGACTGGTGTCTTACTGGGGCAAAGGGATAAGGCAGGGCTGAAACCTGAGGTTGGGGTCGGTGCAGGGAAGAAGGCCTCTCATTCAAAAAACTTGTTAGGTACTTACCAAGTCATTGCCCAACCATGTCATAGGAACTTGCGCAAAAGATGGACAAGACAGAATTTCTATCATGGGAAGTGTGTCCAGGGCAGAAAAAAGAGTGTACGGATGGATTGCTCACTGAATTTTATCTAACAGTCAGATGATTCAGAGACTGGTAGATTACCAGTCCACCCCTATTTGATAAAGAAAAAGAAATGACACTTCCAGGGACATTCATTTTTCATTCATTCATTTACTGAGGCTTAGTAATGATATCAAAAGGGTCAGTCTCCTGATGGTGGGGAGCTCACAGTACATGCAAATTTCTTCCAAATTGAAATACAGGTTGTGATGTGATGGAACAATTTACAGAAGGCTGTTTCTATGAGGGAAATAAAGGGGGTGTGCCCTAGGGCATCAAAGTATATACAAGGGGTGGGCAAGGAGGGTCAGCTTCCCAGAGAAGGCCACACTTGAACTGAGGATAAATAAGAATTAGCCAGGCAGGTAGTGTGGAGGAGGGAAAGCGGTACTACAGAAAGAAGGAATTGCACTGGCAAAGACATTTTGGGGCTAGGGAGAATTCTCTTAAGGCTGACATTTTCTAAGATGTGCATGTGGAGTGACAGAGATAAGCCTGGAGAGTGGACAAAGTGCTGTAGTATGTTGTATCCAAAGCCAAGGCATGTGGGCACAGAGCTGAAGCTAAGGAGAGTACTTCAGTTCTGTAATAAGGGCTGTCAGAAGCAGTTATCTCTTAAGTAGCATCTCTGACTTCAGGGAGGAAAGCAAGGGTAGGAGGATGAGGTGGGGCTATGGGTAATCCAGGAAGGAAGTGAGGAGAGTACATTCACTTGGCAGTGCTGGGCATGGAATAGAGTGTGGGCTTGACAGTGATGTTAAGATAGAAAGACTGGACTTTATGGCTCACTGTGTGGGAGTAAGAGAGGAAGGAGGTCTGCGTGACTCCCAGTTTCTGGGTTGGGCAACTGGGTTGTTAAAGAGAATGCAGAGGAGAATTAAGTGAGCAGCTTCAGAGATGACAATGAGTTGGGTTTGACATTCGGAGTGCAAAATGCTTGAGGTCAGTCAGGCAGAATGTCTAAGGGGAAGTTTGTTAATCCCAAATCTGAGATCTGAGCCAGACAGAGTTCTGGGTGTCATTTGCCGAAGTGGGAGCTGAGGACTGACTGTGGATGAGAGTGTCCCAGAAGAACAGAAAGGGACAAACCTAGAATGATGGGGAATACTGTAGGGATATGGAGCAAGGAAGAGGGGTCCAAAAAGAAAACACCAGCAACAAAGTAAAATAGAGCTTAAAGAATGGAGTAATCAGGCCGGGCGCCGTGGCTCACACCTGTAATCCCAGCACTTTGGGAGGCCGAGGCAGGTGGATCACGAGGTCAGGAGATCAAGACCATCCTGGCTAACACAGTGAAACCCCGTCTCTACCAAAAATACCAAAAATTAGCTGGGCGTGTTGGCGGGCGCCTGTAGTCCCAGCTACTCAGGAGGCAGAGGCAGGAGAATGGCGTGAACCCGGGAAGCGGAGCTTGCAGTGAGCCAAGACCGCGCCACTGCACTCCAGCCTGGGCGACAGAGTGAGACTCTATCTCAAAAAAAAAAGGAATGGAGTAATCAGAGACCAAACCAGATGAATGCTAAAAATGTCTACTGGGTGTGGCTATTAGGACGTTACTGGCAATCTTATGGAGAGCAGATAAGCAATTTCAACAGATGAGCAGTGGGGATAAAGTGAAGGAGAAGAAAATGGAAGAGGCAGGTGTATGCCCCTGGTTGCAAAGCTTGACTGTGAAGGGAAGGGAAGAGATAAGGCAACTGTCTGGGACTTTTGATATCGTGAGATAGGAGCTAGGGCTTGATTGGATATAGAGAGGACACCGGTGGTGAGGGAGACATGGAGGTTATAGGAGAGATGTGATTAAGTTTAGGAGTAAGATCAGTGGCAGAGACAGCCTAGAGCCCAGGTCTCCCAACTCCCAGTCTAGCACTTATTTCTATACCATGGTGCCTTCCTCTTCCAGGTGAGGGACCAAGGAGGGGAGAGGGATTATGGGTAGCTGGGATCCCCTAGCTTGGGAGGTTTGGAGTAAGGGCTTCCCTTCAAACTACAACTGCATAGATGGTGGAGGCATCAGCAGGGTCCATTGTGGACAGCCGGCGGGGCCTGCTGAGGGCTAGATGGTCCAGATCCGCATAGAGCAGGCTCTGGAGGAGGAAGGGGAGGAAGACAAGATGGTCTCCACAGTCTCCCTTGGAGTTCAGGCCTTTTTTTTTTTTTTTGGTCCATTTTCCTCAGAGATTCTGGCCATCCCCTTCCCATCCCCATGCCCTTACCGGTTCCTGGTCCAGGTCCCCTGGAATCTTGGGCTCTTCCTCCTTTACTGGCCTCTGGGGCTCGGTTTTCACAAGTGGAGCTATGTGGAGGGGACAGAGCTGAAGGATGGAGAGAAGGTGACCAACGTGTCTGTTCCCAGCAAGGGCTCAGACTCAGGAATTGAGGGGTGGGGAGTGGGTGTGTAGGAGAAAGAAAACGGGGTGGAGTTAGTCTCACCAAATCTAGGGAGTGGTCCAATCGGTTGCGGGGGCAGGCGCCTGTAAGGGACATATGAGTCTTTGAGAGCCACCAGTCTTGTCTCACTGGTTCTCCTGGGACTCAGGCCACGCCAAGGACAGTCCAGCAACTTGAAGGCTCAGACCGGAAACAACTTAGACTCTACCCCCACCGACAGTCCAGCCCAGGCTCTGACTCTGCTGCACTTCCAGCTCATCTCCTCTGGCTGGGCTCTACTCACCAACCAGCGGCCTGGCTCCCACCTTTGACCTCTCCCATTCTTCACCAAGACAGAACCAGAGCTCTAGGTCTAGCTCTTTCTTTTGCGAAGTTTCTGGTCCTGCCCTTTCCACCTCTAGTCACTCCCATTTAACCAGGCCGGGTCCCTCCTGCTCACCTGTGCAGCCACCAGACCAGGCCCAAAGCTCCCAGTCCCAGCACCAGTCCAGCGCCCAGCAGCGGGATCAGGAGCTGGGGATACACGGACCCTGGGGGAAAGGCATGGCGGGGAAGGATGCTAAGGTCAGGGGTTTGACAAGAGAGAGCCAGCTCTCCCGCTCAAGAACCCCCAGCCAAGGCCCTCTTCCGTCCTCTTCCCTCCTCTGGGTATGTGTCAGAGTTAAGTACCCTGGTGCGCACAGGCCTGGACCTACCATGGGTAGGCCCGGGAGCCTTGCAATAGGTCCTGTCCCCCAGCACGTGAAGCACTGTGCGGCTCTCGTCCTCGTGGCGGCCCTTGCAGAAAAAGGTGCCCGAGTCCCCAGCGCTCAAGAGGAGCTCCAGCCGCCGGATACCAGAGTCCAGGGAGCGAAGGCGGCCTACAAAGGGCTGGAGGGGAGGCACGGTGGGGGTCCCGCTCGAAGAGGCCCACAGGATCGGTCGGCGTCCTTTGGAGAGGCCCTTGCAGGCCGGAAAGCTGGGCGCCCAGACCCAGCGGATGGGGTGAGAGACTCCTACGCAAGAGAGATTCACCCGGTCCCCAGGGCGGCCGTCCAGAGAAGCTAGGAGAGGCCGGAGGCTGTGGTTAGGGCCGGCCCATAGGGCAAGACGACCCCCCATCCTGTCTCCTCTTTCTCTTCTCTCTTTTGCACTCCAGCCATCCTGGATCTTCCCACACACAACCCACCCTACTAGGCGGCCCCTTTCTTGCTTCAGCCCCTCTGCATCTATCACAACTCTCCCAGGGATCGCTTACCCCCTTGGTTCCCTTGGGCCCTCGAGAGCAGCAGCGGTAGCAGCTGCAGAAACACAGCCATGGTTAGGATGTGGTGAGGAGAAGCTGCCAGCGAATCAGCGGCGTGGGGCGGGTTGCGGGGGACCGGAGGGAAGTTGGGGGTGAGGAGAACGGAGGGGCTGGGGGGCTCCGATAAGAGAGGGGGTGGGGCCACCAACTGCCCAGATCCCTTTGGGAATCCTCGTAGGCAAACTCAGAGTCCTCAGATGGTGCTCACTTAAAATGTGTGCTCGGGCCATTTACACAAATGCTTTTGCCTGCTTAAATTTTCAGGCGCGCCTGCAATCCCAGCTACTTAGGAGGCTGAGGAGGGAGGAACCCTTGAGCTCAGGAGGTCCAGGTTGCAGTGAACTGTGATCAGGCCATTGCACTCCAGCCTGGGCGACAGAGCCAGCCAGACCCTGTCTCAAAAACAACAACAACGATAAAAATCCCTATTTTGTAGTGTATTGTGATAACGAAACAAAGTAATGCATATAAACTGCTTAGAATACATAGGATTACTATGTATTGTTATCATTTTTTTTTTTTTTTTTTTTTTCTTTTTTTTTTTTTTTTTTTGAGACAGAGTCTCGCTCTGTTGCCAGGCTGGAGTGCAATCTCGACTCACTGCAACCTCTGCCTCCTGGATTCAAGTGATTCTCCTGCCTCAGCCTCCCGAGTAGCTGGGACTACAGGCGCACACCACCACATCCGACTAATTTTTGTATTTTTAGTAGAGACGGGGTTTCACCATGTTGGCCAGGATGGTCTTGATCTCTTGATGTTGTGATCCACCCACCTCGGCCTCCCAAAGTGCTGAAATTGCTGGCGTCAGCCACCACCCCCAGCCTACTATTTGTATTCTTATTTTAACTTCTACCTCAACTCTCTGTGCCCATGCTGTTCCTCCTGCCTTGGTGCCCTGCCCAAGTTGGCAGGTTTTGATTGGGGAGGTGCTTTGGAGCAGGTGCACACAGCCACACCTAGGACAATTGCTGCTGCTGGACTGGAGCAACAAGGCCACACCAAGTGCAAGTGGAGCCGAGGTGACGTCCTGAGAACCTTCATGGGAGCCTGAGGCAGCCCCTACTTAGCAGACCTGTGGTGGCTCCCCTAGATGAGTAGCCCCAGCCCCTGCCTCTGCTGCTATGGCATCACAGAAGCCATCAGTGAGTCACTGATGTTGAGCAGGCATTGGAAAGACCGAGTGGGGTCTGAATGGAGATTAATTTGACCCATTCCATCCCCAGTTTCCACCAGCATGTCCCTATCAATGTCCAGCAGGGACCCAGGGACCCAAATTCAGCAATTAATTTGGGCCTCATCCTTTTGTCCATTTCCCAGGAACCAGCAGAAGCTACCACCATGGACACTGTAAATCACAGAGGCCTTTGATGATGCTCCTTCAGAGGACTCAGCAGCAGGACTGTTAGCTGGGGGCCAGGAAGGGCATCTTGGCCTGAAACCAAGAACCACAATGGCATTGGCCACTAGTGGCACCTGCCCTCCCCCATCCCTCTCTCCCATCCCTACTTCCCACTCTGTCCTGCTCAGTGCCTCCCCACCCCTTGTCTTTTCTCTGGTCAGCTGTGTAGTAAGTGGGAAGGGAGGGGCTATCAGAGGCAGTGAAGGGAGGAGCCTTTGGGTTTATAAGTTCCAAAAAGGCCACTCAACTCCCAGAGCTGGATCCCTGAAAATCTACTTTATCAGCTGCTGTGGTTGCCACCATTCTCAGGACCCTCGCCATGAAAGCCCTTCTGCTGCTCACCCTGTCTGCTCTGCTCTGCTGGGTCTCAGGTGAGCACCTGGGGGCCCCAAGGACCTGGTTTGCCTGGTCAGGACCTTTACACCCTGCTCTATCCACTTCCCTGCCCTACCCACCACTCGGGATCCCAACACCCCCAGCCCCAACTGGCTCAGCTCTCCTGTGCCACCAAGACCAGGCTTCCCTATGACAGCCTCCTTGCTCTGTTTCTCAAAATGCCAGGTCTTCATTCATCCTCCCCACCTCCAAGACAGACCCATTTCTCTCACCTGCCAGGGCTCTGGGTCCCCTGTTCCCCACTCCAAGGTGTCCCCTCTTTGGAAACTCTGGTATCCAGTTCCCCAATCAGCCCCACTTCAATATGCAGCTCTCCAGAATCTAGCTTACCTGCCTTCTCCTCTATCTGCTGTGCTCAGTAAGGTGTCCTCTCAAAGACCTAGGCATCCAGTCCCAGGCTCCTTTTGTAGCCCACCCTCCCCATCTACTCCATCAGGGACTCAGATGTTCAGTCCCTCAGCCATGGCCTTTCCTAGATACCCCCTACTCCCCTCCTGGGTTGCATACCCACTCCCCTACCGGGGATACAAGCTTTCTAGATGGTTGCAGTGACATCTAAGACCCTCCATGGAGATAGAGCATTTTCACGAACCTTCTGAAGAGGGGACACCTGGGCCACTCACCTCCAGGGTGAGGTGGATTTCACTGAGGTGCACATACCAGGCTCCTCCACCCTTGGACCCTGCATCACCAAACTTGCCTGCCCAAACCTTGAATTAACTGAAGCAGGAACTTTGGGGTGCCGCCTTCTGTATCCACCCTCTCCATTTTGATAAGGTGCTAAGATGGAATCTGGTGATCTGCTTCTCAGGTATCATTCCTTTCTGCTGAAGAGCTACTGGGGTGAGAGGATTCTATTCAGGTCTGGTTCCTCTTCCCACACTCTTGCCGGCTCCAGGAGGTGAAGAGTAAATTGTACATTGCTAAAGCTGGCCACAAATGGCTTTCTCGCCAACCTCAAGTTCCAAGATATTTCTGACAGTGTTGTAACTGTCATGATTTTCATTTTTATTATTTCTTCTTCTTTTAAGTTTCCATCTCCTCCTTCACCACCCACATTCTTTCCCCATGGTATCTTCCTCACATTCCATCTATCTCCAGCCCCATGTTTTTGTTCATAGCTCTGTCCCTCTTGACTCATCTCCAAACGGGGTGGAGTGAAGGAAGATATGTAGGGCGTGGGTCTTTCACAAAGCAACAACTCTACCCTTACCTGCCGCCTACTTTCCATTTTCCCTGCATCACTCACTGCTCGGTGCTTACTAGACCAAACAGCCAAACAGGTTGGGGAGCACCTACGTGATGGGCTCTTCTCCACCCTCCACCCCCCACCCCCACCCCCAGCTCAGCTTATCCCCAGGTAAGTCAGAGACCTCTTCAGCCTGACTTGTGTCTTCCCAGCTGACATTCGCTGTCACTCCTGCTACAAGGTCCCTGTGCTGGGCTGTGTGGACCGGCAGTCCTGCCGCCTGGAGCCAGGACAGCAATGCCTGACAACACATGCATACCTTGGTAACATCCCCTTCCTTAGTGGGGGAGAGCAGGGAGGTGGGAGACTCTATGGCCAGGATTGAGGCCCAAATGGGGCTAAGACTGAGACAGAGAAGCAGAGGATTATAGCAATGATAATATTTGGCCACAGATGATTGTGTGCAACATTCTATGTCTTTGCATGTCTTTTTTTCAATTAGTGTTCACGACAACCCTGTGATGTGGTTGCTATTATTATATTGAGAAAACGGCCTCAAAAAGAGACAGTAACACAACTGGGCATGGTGGCTCATGCCTGTAATCCCAGCACTTTGGGAGGCCAAAGCAGGTGGATCACTTGAGGTCAGGAGTTCAAGACCAGTCTGGCCAACATGGTGAAACCCCATTTCTACTAAAAATACAAAAATTAGCCAGGCATGGTGGTGGGCACCTGTAGTCCCAGCTACTATTAAGCTGAGGCAGGATAATTGCTTGAACCCGGGAGGCGGAGGTTGCAGTGAGCTGAGATGGCACCACTGCACTGCAGCCTGGGTGAGAATAAGGCTCTGTCTTGAAAAAAAAAAAAAAGAGAGAGAGAGAGAGAGTAACAGGTCCAAGGCCTTATGGCCAGCAAGTGATAGAACCAGGACTGGGGGAGTGGTGGGTAAGGACATGCAGGAGGAAGATTAGACTGAGAAAAGAGAAGGGGAGGGCCAGGGACAGAGTTGGGAGGGAAGGAAGCCTAGGTGGGTGGATGGGGTGGGGAGGTGGACACAGGCATGCCAGGTGCCCATCCTAGCTGATTCCCTGCCCATTCCCACCCCTAGGTAAGATGTGGGTTTTCTCCAATCTGCGCTGTGGCACACCAGAAGAGCCCTGTCATGAGGCCTTCAACCAAACCAACCGCAAGCTGGGCCTGACATATAACACCACCTGCTGCAACAAGGACAACTGCAACAGTGCAGGCCCCCGGCCCACTCCAGCCCTGGGCCTTGTCTTCCTTACCTCCTTGGCTGGCCTTGGCCTCTGGCTGCTGCACTGAGACTCATTCCATTGGCTGCCCCTCCTCCCACCTGCCTTGGCCTGAACCTCTCACCCTGTGTCTCTGTATCCCCTGGTTTTACAGAATGGTCTCTCCCTAGCTCCCATTTCTTTAATTAAACACTGTTCCGAGAGGTCTCCTCATCCATCCTTCCCACCTCACACCCTTCACTGCTTTTTCTGGGTCCCTTCCCACTTCCTTCCAGGGCCTCCCCATTAGCTCCTAGAAGGGCTCCCCACTTTGCTTCCTACACTCTACTGTCCCCTTCTTGAGAAGGGATTGGGATCTGGGTCTGAAATGGGGCTTCTGTCTTGTCCCCAGTGAAGGCTCCCACAAGGACCTGATGACCTCACTGTATAGGCTCCCATACGTACCCCATCCCCCATACTGACCTCTTTCCGTTTTGAGTAATAAATGTCTGAGTCTGATAAAATGCACATTTGTTATCAGAAGACCTAAGGGTCAGGTCACCTCCCAGGAAATAATACTCCCAATCTCCCAACCTTACACAGGAATCCTTCAGGGAGGTTCCCTGAGAGGCTGGGCTAGGGCAAATGGAGAAACAGGTTTTTCAGGTCTTCATCCTCCCTTCCAGTGTCTCCAGGTGGCACACAACAACTCATATCCCAAATTTAGGCCACACCCCTGATGTATTGCCAAGAAGAAGGTGCAGCCTGGCTTGAGGGCTCTCCAGAAAGGATAGGAGAGGCACGTGGGGATGGGGCCCGAGACCCTGTTTCTTCAGTTTCTCTCAGGTTAGAGTCAGAGGCCTCACCTGGCCTGGTTAGTAAGTAGGGCACCAAGCAGTTTTTACCTATCACAGTTTTTACATTTCTTTTCTCAATTCAAAATTGGGAGCCAAGTTGCAAATGGGAGAAAGGGGAGCAAACCCAGACTCAGGCTCACAAAACCCTGGCAACCCCACTCAGTGAATCTCATTGCTAAGGAAGATTCAACCTAGCAACAGGATCCAGGAACCACAGAAGGCAGAGAAGCCATTGTCCTTTGGGGTTTAGTTGGTTAAGGAGTGCACCACTGTAATTAAGCCCGCTGTTGCTTGGTAACCCCCAAACTAGAACCTGGATGCCCCATGTTACCCTTTAAGTCCTCCCATCAACCAAAGATAGATGCAATTTTCCAGTCAGCTGTAGAGTGGTGCGTAGATTTTAATGACTCACAGAAGGATGCCTGTCTTCTCACATTAGATGTTCGGATGTCCCTTGTTCCCTTGCTCCCTTGCTCCTTTCTCTACTCCTACTCCCACTACCCGCTCCACAGTCCTGGCAAGAGACAGGTCAGGGCGGTAGCTGCTGCAGCCAAAATGCATGCAGGGACCACGTGGCTTGCCACGGCGCTGTTGCACAGGTCTCCCAGGTAGCAGTCCCTGTGGGCTGGATAAGTCACGTCTCCCACCGACTCTGTCTCCACTTGATTGCAATGATGGGCTGTGACGCAGGCTGGATGTTGGTGAATCAAGGTCACTGGGGCTGAGAGAGAGAATGAAACTGGGGTGTTGGACTCTTGGCTTCAGGACTTGCCTTCTGGGGCAGAGCAGATGTGATTTCAAGGAGCCCAAAGGGATTTTCAGCCCCCTCAAAAAACACCTCCCTGAAACCAAGTGATCAAAGTTAATGCACTGACATTGTAAACTCCTGATGTGATGCAGTGAGAAGGACACATCACTTCTGCAGTATTCTTGCTTAAAATGCATGACCTCAATCTCATCATGGCAAATATCAGATAAATATAAATTGAGGGACATTCTATAAAATAATTTTTAGTATATCAAGTATACATAATTTTTTTTTTTTTTTTTTGAGATGGAGTTTCACTCTTGTTGCCCAGTTGGAGTGCAATGGTGCAATCTCAGCTCACCGCAACCTCCAACTCTTGGGTTCAAGCAATTATCCTGCCTCAGGTTCCTGAGTAGCTGGAATTACAGGCATGCACCACCACACCTGGCTAATTTTGTATTTTTAGTAGAGACAGGGTTTCTCCATGTTGGTCAGGCTGGTCTCAAACTCTGGACCTCAGGTTATCCACCTGCCTTGGCCTCCCAAAGTGCTGGGATTACAGGTGTGAGCCACTGCATCCGGCATGTAAATATTTTTAAAAATCTAAAAATGATTTTATTTATTTTTAGAGAAAAGGTCTTGCTCTGTCACTCAGGCTGGAGTGTGGTGGTGCAATCACAGCTCACTATAGCCTCAAACTCCTGGGCTCAAGTAATCCTGCTGCCTCAGCCTCCCAGGAAGCTGAGATTATAGGTGTGTGCCACCATGCCTGGCTAATTTTTTAAAAACATTTTTTGGCCGGGCGTGGTGGCTCACGCCTGTAATCCCAGCACTTTGAGAAGCCGAGGTGGGTGGATCACGAGGTCAGGAGATCGAGACCATCCTGGCTAACACAGTGAAACCCCATCTCTACTTAAAACTCCTGACCTCAGGTGACTCTTCTGCCTTGGCCTCCCAAAGTGCTGGGATTACAAGTGTGAGCCACTGAGCCCAGCCTAAAAATGATTTTTGTTTATTTTTCTTTGAGACAGGGTCTCATTTTGTTCCCCAGGCTGGAGTATAGTGGCATGATCATGGCTCATTGTAGCTTCAACCTCCCAGGCTCAAGCAATCTTCCCTCTTCAGCCCCCTGAGTATCTAGGATTACAAGCATGTGCCACCACACCCAGCTAATTTTTTAATCCTTTTTTTTTTTTTTTTTTTTTTTTTGTAGAGACAGGGTCTCCCTATGTTGCCCAGACTGGTCTCAACTCCTGGGCTCAAGTGGTCCTCCCACCTCGGCCTCCTGAAGTGCTGGGATTATAGGTGTGAGTCACTGCACTGGCCCTAAAAGTGATTTTTTAAACTCTAGGTATAAAATAATTTATCAGGGCTCTTCAAATATGTCAGGGTCATGAAAGACAAAAACAGAACTGGCACAGATCAGAGGAGACAAAGAAGACACGAGAGCTAAATGCAATGTAGGATCCTGCTAAATCAAATAAATCTGTAGATTAGTTAGTAGTATTGTATCAACATTATTTTGTGATTTTGATAATTGTACCATGGTTATGTAAGATGTCAGCATTAGGAAAAGTTGAGTATTTCTGCAACTTTTCTGTCAATCCAAAATTACGTTAAAATAAAATATTAAGAACATGTACACACACACAGACACAGACACACACACACACACACACACACACACACACACCCCTCCCTGGTCCTTGACTAATGCCGAAAATTTGAAGTTTGGTTTTAACTTTGGCCTTTCAGGGCCAGAGCTCTTCCCCTGTGAGCTAATGAGCCTATGAGATTCTTTAGGGAGAGTAAGGAGGTGGGGAGGTGGGGGCACAAGGACTGTGGGCCTCTCAGGGGCTCCGTGCCAGGAGCCAGAAGGGGTACAGACTGCTCTCCTCTGACAGCCGCACCATCTGCCCAGAGCCAGACTAAGCCTGGAGGGTTCTGGAAGCCAGAAGGATTGACGTGGGGCTGGAGGCAGGGAAAGCCTGTGGGAAGAGGGAGAAACGGAGGACTCACGGTTTCCAGGTAGCTTGATCTGTTCCAGGCCTGGCTGGGGTCTGCCCTCACCACAGGTGGTCACGGCTTCTTTGCAAGAACTGCTGGGGCTTCCACCACAGTTGTAGCACCGCATTCGGTTTCCTGGCAGGAGAAAAGAGGCACTGGACCTGGGCCCTTGGTGGAGCTGGCTGGCAGAAAGCCTGTGTGAGAGGCTAGCTGGCCGCCTCCTTACCCAAGGCAGCCCCTAGCAGGGAGCTGAGCAAGATCCCAACAAACTGGGGTTTCATCGCAGTCTGCCCGTGTCAGGACCGCCTCTACCTCCCACCCACCCCCCTCCCCTAGCCCGACTCTACCTGCCTTATATCCCCCTTGCCTTGAGCTTTATAGGGCTATAAAAAAAGGAGGAAAGAGTCTCCCCCAGCAGGCACCAGGGGCCCCAGTGGGGGCAGGGAGGGGCCCCACGGCATGCCCTCAGCATCCTCTGGAGTCCTCAAACTCTTTTATCCCCAGCAGCAGTCCTGAAACTGTGGACCAAGAAGAACCCCTGGGGATCCCTGATACCCTTTCACAGGGTCCTTGAGGGTCTTCCTTTTGCAACTATCTGTGTAAGATCAGATTTTCTTCATATACTGGACTTCAGTGAAAACAACATATCCCAACAGACTGAATGCAGAAGCAGATAGGAAAACCCAGGCATCTCCCACGAGGCCTGACATTAGATTCACAAAAATGTAATGCAATGCTCAGCTTCTCACTGTGCTGTGGGGAAATAATAGTTATTTTTCACAAAACCATATTTTGTTAGCATGCAATAATTTATTATTTTTATTGTTTAAATAAATCAATACCTACTTTAAATGATCTGTTTTAATTTTTAATATAGTAAATATTGATATAACCTCATAAAGAAAAGCTCTTCAGAGTCTTAAGTAACTTTGAAAAGTGTAAAGAGGTCCTGAGATCAATGTTTTTTTAAAAGAGCTGCTCTCCTGGGCACCTGTGTCTCCCGTATCTTCACTCCCTGTTCCTAGTCTTACTCCTCCTGGTACATGCTGGCTCTGATTCCCCAGATGGGCCTTCCTCCTTCCCAATTTCTTCAACCCCTGTCTTCCAAGTTCTATCACCACCCCTCTACCCCAAATTCTATCCATGCCTTCCTTTGTAGTGATTTCTCCCCAGTGCAAGCACATCCGGCTGGCCCTCCAGCCCCACCCATGATTCTTTCTTTCCTCCAAGGTAGTAAAGTTGTCAGGGATAATTATGGGGTAGGAATGTTGAAGCTTGGGGGAATCAAAGGGATCTGAAGCTGGGTGGGGTCCGCCCTTATACAGCTGGGCTTTGTGTGTGCATGTGGGTGGGTGGGTGTGGGGGGGTATTGCTGATTCTAAACTCAAACAGATCCACGCCAGGGTTGTTTAGGAGGGTGACCTTGAAGGACATGAAAGCACTGAGGGGGAAAGACAGAGAAAACAAAGACGGAGAGAAGCTAAGAGAGCCAGGGAGCAGCTTGAGACGTGGGAAGGGAGGGAGGGAGAGGAGTAGGAGGGAAGGCGACAGACACAACTCAGGAGCAGGAGAGGAAGCTAAGTTACAGAGACAACACGCTAAGAGAGCAGAGGAGACCCTCCAGGCAAGGGCAGACTCCTAGCAGGGGCAGGCTGGGGGCCCCCACTGCCTTCGGGTCAGGCTGGTGAATCCGGTCACGGTTCCGCCCCCCAGATTCACTCCCTAGGTGTGTTTGTTTACTGGTTCCTCCCTGTCTTGCTCAAATGTTCCAACTTTACAAATCGCGGGATCTCAGGACGCACATCACCTTTCCCCAATTCCTGACCCTGCGTTTGGCCATGGGCACCTCCAGCATCTTCCTCTGTGTCCTGTTCCTCTGTGGTGCACTGGGTAAGGGTGAACTGGGGAACCTTCAGCGGTCAGGGGGCTGGGGGCGGGGACAAGGGCATGTGGAGGAACCTGAGGGCTGGGGAGGAGAGGGGTGGGAGTGCTGGAAGAGGCCAAGAAGAGAGCTGCGGGAGTGGGGGACTTCAGGGAGACCAGCCACTGGGAAGGCCAGCCTGATGAGGTGGGAAAGGAAGAGTTTCCTTTCAAAAACATTTGAGAATAACTGTCTCCTCCTTGCTGCATCTTTGACCCACCCCTGTCTCCCCTATCCCTTATTTCACCTCTTGCTTCTGTGCTGGGCCCTTTGGTCAATGTCAATTTCTATTTTCCTATCTGTCTCTGCTGCCATTTACTTAACTTTTTCACTGACTGCCTCTACTTCCCTGCTGCTGGGTCTGGCTTTTTGTCTCACTCTTTTTATGTTGGCCTCTGATTCTCATGGCTTCTGTTCATGTCTGCTCATCTCTCAATCCCTGTACCGCTCTTGCCTCCATCTCTGCATCTCTGTTTCTTTTCCTGCATGGTCTCCCCTCCCTTCTCTGTGTCTCTCTCTTTTTTTTTTTTTTTTTTTTTGAGACGGAGTCTTGTTCTGTCACCCAGGCTGGAGTGCAGTGGCATGATCTCGGCTCACTGCAACCTCAGCTACCCGGGTTCAAGCGATTATCCTGCCTCAGCCTAGCGAGTAGCTGGGACTAGAGGCACGTGCCACCATGCCTGGTTAATTTTTTGTATTTTTAGTTTCACCATGTTAGCCAGGATGGTCTTGATCTTCTGACCTCATGATCTGCCCGCCTCGGCCTCCCAAAGTGCTGGGATTACAGGCGTGAGCCACTGCGCCCGGTCACTTTTTCTACTTCTGTCTGCTTTCCTCCCTTGTTCCACAGCTTTCCTCTCTCTGCTTTGTGTGTCACCTCTCTCTGAGATCCCTCTCCGGATCCAGCCTCTGCCTGCCCCACAGGGAGGGTTTGCCTCTCCTGCTCTCCTAATCTCTGCTGCCTCAACAGGTCTCACCATGTCCCCTGCCCGGGGAAGGCTCCGCTGTTACACCTGCAGCTTGGCCAAACCCTGCTACCCTGTTCCCACCAAGTATCAGGACGATGAAGCTTGCAGCATCAGTATTGGCACCTCAGGTAGGACTCTGGTCCAATGGCCCTTCTCCAGGTGGCTCCCTACCTCCATCCATCCCGCCTTTCCTGCGGCCCCCGCCTCAGCATGCCTCCTTCATCCCACAGATCAGAGTGAGATCATTGAGCAAAAAGGCTGCCTCCCAAGGGCCCAGTGCCCTCTGCCGAGCCATGCCACCTACTGGCCGCGCTCCTACATTCAGCGGCACCACTGCTGCTAGCAGGACCTGTGCAACATGGCCGCTTCCCCACAGCAGCTCACCAGCCTCCTTTCCTCCCTGCCCCTCCTCGTGGCCAGCTTCACCAGGAGAGGACACCTCCTCCACTAGCTTCTGTGGATCTGCAGCCCCCACCCCAGGATTCCTCTGCCATCACCACGGCCCTGGAAACACCTGCACAGACACTTTGAGACATGCCCGACAACCTAATTTTGTACAGAGACCCCAGATCTCTCAGGAGACCCCCTCACAGACCCCTCACAAGGCCTGGGGAGGCACCTGCCCACAGTCCAACCTCATAAAGAACACCTATTCTGTGTCTTTTGTCTTTTCTAGATGCCCATTGCTGATGCCCCCTGTTAGCCCAGGTCACTGGCAAGGCAGGCATTTTGATGACACTGTGGATCTCAGGCAAGGGGATCAAAGCGGCATCAGGTATGGTAAGGAGGAGAGTCTTGCTAGGAAAGACTAATGTGGTAGGTTGGGAACTCAGGATGGAGGGCTTGGGGGACTATGAAGAGTACCTTTAATAAAAGGTCTATCTAGGAGTACAGTAATACTGCAGATACTGCAGTGTGTGTGTGTGTGTGTGTGTGTGTGTGTGTGTGAGCTCTAAGAGTGAACTATAGCTGCTTGGTGGGTTGGGCTGGAGCTGGAACCTGGACCACAGCACTCCCCTCATTCTCCATCTGTGTCATTTGCTTCCTTTATCCTGCCAATGACTTAGTTTAAGCCCCTGCAGCCTGAAGGCATTAGGTGAGACTTCTGAGAAAGCTTTTCTCCAGTAAGGTCCAAGCTTGAGCAGAGACACAAAAGGGCACCCAGTGGAGCTGCTTGTGAGGGTGTGGCTGGAGCTCAGCTCATTTCTGCCTGAGACTGAGGAATGGCCAAGTTGGGAGCATCAATACCCTCCCTCGCTTCACCAGCCCAGACTCGCCCATGATTCACAAACATCCCAGCATGGCCCCGGCCCAATAAATAATACACCCCCGCTGGGCCTGCCAGCCCGAGTAGACACTCCCTCTGCCCCCGGGAAATAGGGTGTGACCCCAGGGCAGTAGGAGGAAGTGCCAGAGTGGCGATAGCTGCTCACATGCTCTGAATGCCCCGGTAGAGCGCCACAGGGAAGAGTGTGTGCCTAGGATAAGGAAGAATAAGGAGGGGCCCCGGGTTGGAGCCGAGCACAGGCATCTCTATCCTACTCAGTTCCCTCCCCTTGCATGTGAGGAAGTCTGGGGTTGATTAAAGGTGCTTGTTCCCTCTCTTCTTTGTGAGGATGACACATCTGGGTAGTGGGGGTCTGGCTTAATTTAGAGATGGGTTGAGTCTTTCCATTTTCTCTGTCACTCCGTCCTCCCACTTTGGGCTTCTATTTTTTTCTCTCTGTCCATCTCTCTCTTGAGCAATGGTGGCTCAAGTCTCCAGATTCCTGTCTCCTCCCTGCTCACACCCATCCTCCTTGCCCCCACCAGCAACCTCAGGCTCCCCTCAACCCCACAGTACTACAGGCTCAGGGCCATCCCTCCACTGGCTGCTACAAGACAGGAGACCAAACCTTTTTGTAGGTGACATCACAGAATAATGCTCCTCCTTTCCTTCAGTCCCCCACCCCTCCCCATACACAGCTTGGTGGCTGCTGGACGCCAGCTGGACGGTGAAGTCGAACTTGCAGTCCCGCCCCCCTTGCCAAGGTTGTCGAGGAATACTCCAGGTGCTAGATGGCCAGTGAAACAGCAGGTCACACTTCCCAGCAGATGTCACCAAAATCACCTGGTCTTGTGGGCAGGTGGGCTGTGGGATTTTCCAGAGAGACGGATTAAGGATACCTCTACTTTTCATGTCCTCAGGAACAAGGGCCCCTCCCCAACCCAACCCGTGTTTCCTCTCCCATCCCCAGTCCCCTCCGGGATTTAAGCCTCTGTTCTCTAGCTGTTCCTCACCCGAGACGGGCCAAATGGATGTTCTCATAGACCTGGATTTCGGGTTTGAACTGAGGAATCGAGGCAGCTGGGGAGAAGGAGCCATCAGGGATACAGAAGAGAAGTCAGCAGACAACTTAGAGCCATGTTCTTTGCCCCCTCCCCTAGAGGAGGTGGGGTACAGAGGCAGGGTGCGAGCCTAGCCCTTTGCCTCCCACCCACGTGCCTTCTTCTTACCCCCGGGAGGGAGGGACTCACCTCTGCCTGGAGCCCCACAGACCCTCTGCCTCCAGAGCACAATGCTGAGGGCCAGGATGATGACTCCCTGGCCTATTGTGAGCAGCAGCATCAGAATCCAAGGCATGTCCCAGCCCATGGAAGGGGCACAGAGGGCAGGAGAAGCATCCATGGAGGCTGTAGTAAGAGCCAGACCAGAGGGATGGGAAGGAGGCAGTGAGGGGGCCTGTCCCTGTGCCCCAAAGAGTGGCCTCCCCTCCACAGTCTGGTGGGCTCTTCCAACAGAAGACTTTGTAAGTTTCCCTGACCCCAATATCCTCCACCCTATTCTGCCCCTTTCCAGGCCTCTCACCCTGACCCATAAATAGAGAACGGCGGCCAGTCACAGTGCCTCACACCTGTAATCCCAGAACTTTAGGAGGCCAAGGCAAGCAGACCACTTGAGGTCAGGAGTTCAAGACCAGCCTGGTCAACATGATGAAACCCAACATCATGGGTTTTTTTTAGTAAAGACCCATCTTTACTAAAAATATAAAAATTGGGGCCATGCGCAGTGGCTCACACCTGTAATCCCAGCACTTTGGCTGGCCGAGATGGGTGGATCACCTGAGGTCAGGAGGTCGAGACTAGCCTGACCAACATGGTAAAACTCCATCTCTACTAAAAACACAAAAAAGAGACAGGGTGCTGTGGCTCACGCCTGTAATCCCAGCACTTTGGGAGGCCGAGGCGTGCGGATCACATGTCAGATCAAGACCATCCTGGCCAACATGGTGAAACCCTGGCTCTACTAAGAATACAAAAATTAGCTGGACATGGTGGCGTATGCCTGTAATTGTAGCTACTCGGGAGGCTGAGGCAGGAGAATCACTTGAACCAGGGAGTCAGAGGTTGCAGTGAGCTGGAATCGTGCCACTCCACTCCAGCCTGGCAACAGAGAGAGACTCAGTCTCAAAACACACACACACACACACACACACACACACACACACACACACACACAAAAGTTAGCTGGGCATGGTGGCAGGCACCTGTAGTCCCAGCTACTCAGGAGGCTGAGATGGGAGAATAGCTTGAACCCAGGAGGCAGAGGTTGCAGTGAGCCAAGATCGCGCCACTGCATTCCAGCCTGGGCAACAGAACAAGACTCCATCTCAAAAAAAAAAAAAAAAGGCCAGGCATGGTGGCTCACACCTGTAATCCTAACACTTTGGGAGACCAAGGCGGGCAGACCATGAGGTCAAGAGATCAAGACCATCCTGGCCAACATGGTGAAACCCCGTCTCTACTAAAAATACAATTTTTTTTTTTTAAGTTTTGCTCTTGTTGCCCAGGCTGGAGTGCAATGGTGTGATCTTGGCTCACTGCACCCTCCACCTCCCAGGTTCAAGTGATTCTCCTGCCTCAGCCTCCCGAGTAGCTGGGGTTACAGGCATGTGCCACCATACCCAGCTAATTTTGTATTCTTAGTAGAGATGGAGTTTCTCCATTTTGGTCAGGCTGGCCTCGAACTCCCGTCCTCAAGTGATCCGCCTGCTTCGGCCTCCCAAAGTGCTGGGATTACAGGCTTGAGCCACCATGCCTGGCCTAATACTAATCATAATAAACAAAATAAAATAAAATAAAAAATAGAGAATGGCAATGCTCCCTGCTCACACATGGGCAGCCAACTACAGAGCAGACCACCAGCCATAACCACAGTTTCCCCTCACACCCTTTATAGTAATTCACCCTTTCAAGAAAAAATAGCCAGGTGCGGTGGTTCATGCCTGTAACCCCAGCACTTTGGGAAACCAAGATAGGAAGATCATTTGAGGCCAGTAGTTTGAGACCAGACTGGGCAACATAGCGAGACCCTGTCTCTACAAAAAGTTTAAAAATTAGAGCCAGGCGCGGTGGCTCATACTTATAATCTCAGTACTTTGGGAGACCAAGGTGGGCAGACCACTAGAGGTCAGGAGGTTGAGACCAGCCCGGCCAAAATGGTGAAATCTCGTCTCTACTAAAAGTACAAAAAATTATCCGTGCATGGTGGCGGGCGCCTATAATTCCAGCTACTTGGGAGGCTGAGGTGAAAGAACATCCCTTTCCATCTCCTCCCTCAGTTTACCTGCCAGGCTAAAGCTGACCCCTTTGTTGTGAGTCATGAGGCAGCGGATGATTCTTGGTCTTCGGCTCTTGTGCTCAGAAAGCCCCTCCCCAGGACACACCAAGAGCAGGGCAGCCTCACTGCCCCAGAAGGACTGAACACGGCCCCTCACGGGACCCTTCCCTTCCTGCCAGGTCACAGAGTCCATGCGTCTGCTGGGGACCACAGAGCACAAGAGGACATTGCAGGGGGATCCATCTGCAGCCCTTGCAGATAACTGGGATCCTGTGGGGGAGAGAGGGACCCCTCAGTTCTTCACCTAAACTTCCTGGCCCACAGTAGCCCCTGGTCTGCGTGCCCTCACTCACCTTTGAGCACCAAGACGTCGTACACCCTCCAGTTCTGGTAGTTGTGGTGCTGACCTAGCACAGCGCACCAGTACCGCCCGGCATCTTCCTCCTTGGATCCCTCCAGCCACAAAGAATAGTTCCCCAGCAGTCGGAGCCTGGATTCTCTTCCTGGTTTTCCAGGGTCTGGGGCTGGCCTGCCCACTTGGACTTGGGCTACCAGGGTGGTGAAGGAGCCTGCTGCAGGGCTGCGGAACCATGACAGGTGTTCGTCCCCATGTAGAGTGGGTGGTGAGGGACATGGCAGTTCCATTGCCTCCCCCAAGGCCACATAGATGGCCTGGATGTTGTCTGTGGGAAGAAGGTTGTATGAGGCCAGAGACCTCCATCAGATCAACAACTCCCCATTTGATCTTCAACCCTGACTTCTTCCCCTTCTGGGGTCCCCCAGCACGGGCCTGGCTGGTGACCACCTTTCTCAAGTGACAGCTACAAAAATAAGACAGGTGGAGAGAATAGGGTATGGGCTTTCCTTGTCTCTCCCCCAGACAGTGAGGGGGTCTGAGGGCAAGAGGGAAAGGGCTGAAAGAGTTGGCAAATGTCCACCTCTCTTCTACTCATTTCAACTTTTCTGAAAGCATTTACTCATTCTTCTTATTTTATAAAGGAAACTGCATAACCTGGATCTTCGTTGCCCCTGGGTCTTCCCTAGTGTCAGAGGCAGGAGGAGGTCAGTTGGGGTAATTCTATCTTCTTGAGTCAGATGCCTTTGCCAGGCTCCTAGGAGAAAGAGCAGCAGTCCCTCCCCAACCTTGGAAACAGCTAAGGAATCACCTACCTCTTGCCCCTTACCTGCAGCCTGGGGAGTTCCACATAGGAACAGGAGGAGGAATAAGACTGCCATGGGGAAAGCCTGCCAAGTTCTCTTGCTCCAAAACCTGGTGTTCCCAAGGAGGAAGCAGAGTCCAGATAAAGGCCCACACTTGCTGGTCTGGGGTGACAAGGGCCTCTGGAGGGGATGGGAATGCTGGGGCGATAAAGTCCAGCAGCATGTCTACCAGGGAAAAAGTGACTACCACTTTTCTGTCCTGGAGAGAAAAGGACACAGCCCAGGCCACTCTGAAGATGACCTTTTTGCTCTTCTGATTCCACATCAGCTAAGGGACTCAAGTAAAGACTTTCCATGCAAAAAACCATGCAGGGAAGTGGTCCTGCCTGTCTAGCTCCTGTCAGTCTGGAGGTACATTCTGAGGTCTCTTTCACTCCTAAGAAATGTCAGCCATGAGTTGGATCACTTGAGGTCAGGAGTTCGAGACTAGCCTGGCCAACATGGTGAAACCCTGTCTCTACAAAAAATACAAAAATTAGCCGGGCATGGTGACATATGCCTGTAATTCCAGCTACTCAGGAGGCTGAGAGGCACCAGAATTGCTTGAACCCAGGAGGCAGAGGTTGTAGTGAGCCGAGATCGTGCTACTGCACTCCAGCCTGGGAGACAGAGCGAGACAGAGAGACTTCATCTCAAAAAAAAAAAAAAAAAGAAAAAGAAAAAAAAAGAAATGTCAGCTATGAGTGAAGAAACTGAGTTTTCACATTGGTCCTCCACAGAACCGAGCACAAGACTGTGTATCAAGTCAGTGTCCAGTAAATGATTTGGAATGACTTTCCCTGTGGTTGTCACATGCCTGTAATCCCTGTCTGGTTGGCACACCCCGGACCTCTCCTGAACCCCCGATGAGTGTATTAAGTTATTACTCAAGGAGAAGGCTAACGAGCTGATTCATCCTTCTGAATGGCAAAAACTCCTAAGGCAGATCTTCATGCAGTTATTATAGTTTTAATGTGTAATTTATTTATTTTAAAAAATTATTTTGATGAAATATTCCATACATACCAAAAACTATATGAAGTACAACTATATTATGGATAAATGGTGGTATATTAACACAGTAGAACACTGGACAGCAATGAGAATAAACAAACCCAGTGATTTGCAACAAGGTTGAATCTCACAACATAAGGAGAGTAAAAGAAGCCTGGCCAGGCATGGTGGCTCATGTCTATAATCCTAATACTTTTGGAGGCCAAGGTGGGAGGGTCGATTGAAGCCAGAAGTTTGAGGTTGGGCAACAGAGCAAGACCCCAACTCTAAAAATAAAGGCCAGACACGGTGGCTCATGCCTGTAATCCCAGCACTTTGGGAGGCTGAGGCAGGCCGATCACGAGGTCAAGAGATCGAGACTATCCTGGCCAACACGGTGAAACTCCATCTCTATTAAAAATACAAAAATTAGCTGGGCGTGGTGGCGGATGCCTGTAGTCCCATACTCAGGAGGCTGAGGCAGGAGAATCGATTGAACTCAGGAGGCGGAGGTTGCAGTGGGCAGAGATCATGCCACTATACTCCAGCCTGGCGACAGAGTGAGACTCCGTCTCCAAAAAGAAAAAACCAGAAATAAATAGAATATTCCAGGCCGGACTCGGTGGCTCACGTCTGTAATCCCAGCACTTTGGGAGGCTGAGGCAGGCTGATCACCTGAGGTCAGGAGTTCAAGACCAGCCTGACCAACATGGAAAAACCCCCTCTCTACTAAAAATAAAAAAATTAGCAGAGCATGGTGGCACATGCCTGTAATTCCAGCTACTTGGGAGGCTGAGGCAGGAGAATCACTTGAACCCCAGAGGCGGAGATTGTCGTAAGCCAAGATCGGGCCATTGCACTCCAGTCTGGGCAATAAGAGCAAAACTTGGTCTCAAAAAAAAAAAAAAAAAAGAAAAGAAAAGAAATAGAATATTCCAGGCCAGGCACAGTGGCTCACGCCTGTAATCCCAGCACTCTGTGAGGCTAATGCAGAAGGATCGCTCGAGCCCAGGAGTTCAAGATCAGCCTGGGCAACATGGTGAGACCTCGTAAAATTAGCCAAGTGTGGTGGCGTGGGCCTGTAGTCCCAGCTACTCAGGAGGTTGAGGTGGAAGGATGTTTGAGCCCAGCAGGTGGAGGATCAGGACAGTGAGCCATGATTGTGCCACTGTGCTCCAGCCTGGGCGAAAGAGCTAGACCCTGTCTCAGAAAAAAAAAAAAAGAATATTCTGTTTCAGTCAGAGATCCTCTACGCTGTGTAACCACGATTCTGGCCAGGCGCGGTGGCTCAAGCCTGTAATCCCAGCATTTTGAGAGGCCGAGATGGGCGGATCACGAGGTCAGGAGATCGAAACCATCCTGGCTAACACGGTGAAACCCCGTCTCTACTAAAAAATACAAAAAACTAGCTGGGTAAGGTGGCGGGCGCCTGTAGTCCCAGCTACTTGGGAGGCTGAGGCAGGAGAATGGCATTAAACCCGGGAGGTGGAGCTTGCAGTGAGCTGAGATCCGGCCACTGCACTCCAGCCTGAGCGACAGAGTGAAACTCCGTCTCAAAAAAAAGAAAACAAAAAAAACCCACGATTCTGAATTTTCTTTCTTCTCCACTTGCTTTATCATTTAAATTTTATGTGTTTTTGAATCTAGTATTACTGGTATCATGTATACATTCTTCTGCGGCTTTCTATTTTCACTCAGCATCACGGTTTTAAGATTCATTCCATGCATAAGAGTAATGATTCACTTATTTTCTTTTTACAAATATTCCCCATATTTCACCATGCTGAATTTTCGTATCCAGGACCATGGTGTAGCTTTCCATTTATTGAAAAGCTTTTCATTTACCTCTTTCTTTATTTTTCACTTATTATTGTTATTATTTTGAGGCCTGGCTCTATCATCCAGGTTGGAGTGCATGGAGCAATCTTGAACTCCTGGGCTCAGGGGACCCTCCCACCTCGGCCTCCCAAGTAGCTGGGACTACAGGTGCGCACCAACACACCCTACTAGGTCTTTTTTTTTCCCCCCTAGGTATTTTGTGTAGAGATGGGGTCTCACTATGTTGCCTGGGCTGGCCTAGAACTCCTGGTCGCAAGCAATCCTCTCTCAGTCACCCAAAGTGTTGGAATTACAGGCGTGAGCCATGGTCTGGAACTCCTGGACGCAAGCAATCATCCCTTGGCCACCAAAAGTGTTGGAATTACAGGCGTGAGCCACTGCGTTGGGCCAGTTTATCTTTATTTATTTATTTAGAGTCACAGTCTTGCTCTGTCACCAAGGCTGGAGTGCAGGGGCAAGATCTTGGCTCACTGCAACCTCTGCCTCCCAGGTTGAAGCGATTCTGGTGCCTCGGCCTCCCGAGTAGCTGGGATTACAGGCGCACGCCACCCACGCCAGGCTAATTTTTGTATTTTTAGTAGAGACAGGTTTTCACCATGTTGACCAGGCTGGTCTTGAACTCCTGGCCTCAAGTGATCCGCCCGCCTCGGCCTCCCAAAGTGCTGGGATTACAGGCGTGAGCCACCGCGCTGGGCCGGGCCAGTTTGCCTTTTCAGTAACTTTGTATAGTCTTCTTCATAACATCTTGCATTTCTTGTACTAGATATATTCCTAGACACCTTATCTTTTCTGTTACTCTTATCAAGTACTCCTAATCTCACCTCTCGTTTCCGCTGTCGCTCTAGAGTCTACCAATAATGAGACAGAAAAAAATTACTGAGCTATGCCTGGGAATTTTCTGATTCTCCGCGTTCCTAAATCTTCCACTAGTTTCGGACCACTGCTGCACCCGTAGCCCCAACTGCGCGAAACTCTTCTCAGGAAGCACTGAAAATGTCGCAACTCGCCCGGAGGCGGAGCCGGTACGGGCTGACGTCAAGGGCACACAACACCTCAGAGGCAGGGAGGGCGGGGCCGGCAGGGGGACTTGCTGCTGGAAGAGCAGCGGCCCAAGCCAGGGCCATGGCGAAGCTGCTGAGCTGCGTCCTAGGCCCCCGGCTGTACAAAATCTACCGGGAGAGGGACTCTGAAAGGGCCCCGGCCAGCGTCCCTGAAACGCCAACGGCAGTCACTGCCCCCCATTCCAGCTCCTGGGTGAGTCGAGTTCCTCCCCGCCGAGGAACGTGGTACAGTCCAAACCCTTTACGGCCTTTGCTCCTTAGAAGTGCCCATAATGGGAAATAAGGGGAGCCTGCTTGTCAAGCCAGTTATCCGCAAAGTCTGCGCTCTGTGTGCTTCCTGAGTTAAAGTCACGCCTACGGACTGGCCGCCTCCTTTCTTTTTCTCTCTTTACCGCTTTCTCATTCCGACTGCCACTCCTTGCTCTTTCCTCTCCGCGTCCCCCCACCCTGTCTGTCGTGGTTCGTGCCAGTCCTAGTTGAGTCTTAAGTCCCGGGAAAGAGACCCTGCGCGGACTGGGGAGCCGTTGAATTTTGCCGTCGGACTCCCAATTTCCTCTTTCGCAGTGCCTCTTCGTGCCTCCCCCGGCTCCGTTTTTATCTTCCCTTTACCCTTGCCTTGAATTTCAGAATGACTTTTACAGATCCTGTATCCGTAGGTCCTCCCCTCAACCCCCGCCCAACCTAGCCTGGAGACCCGAGTCATTGTATTCTGGAGAGCGGGCGGTGGTGGTAGGCTGTTCTAAATATTATCTTCCTTTTTATCAGTTGTCTCACTTTGTGTTACTGTCTCCTACAAACTGCCCGCTCCTACCCACATTCTCTTCTTAGTCAACTACTCTTATTTCTGATGCTTTTCTTTCCTTCCTAGATTGTCTTGGTGTCTTTCTTCTCAAACTAACCCTTCTCCCCATATGCACGCGCCTGCAATCCATTTTAAACTAGACTGTGGAAAAGGAGCAAAAATCGTCCAATGCTGCTTTCACTTTTGCTTCCAAATCCAGCTCCCTGTGTTTGTTCCCATGGTCGGGGGTGGGAAATTAGGTTCAGGGTGAGGGTGAGGAAGAGCGTTTTCTGTGGGGGCCGGGGATGTCTCAAGAGATAGTCAAGGAGAGTAGAACCGGAGGACACACAGCAGAGCTTCTGAAAGGGAAGGAAAAGGACCTGCCAATGGCAGGGTCCTTAAGGAGGCCATCTGTTTTGGCAGGATACCTACTATCAGCCCCGTGCCCTGGAGAAACATGCTGACAGCATCCTGGCACTGGTATGTCTACCCTGGCATCTGGGACTCTCTGCATCTTTCAGACCCACCTGTCCTCTTGAACTTAGCCTTCCCTAGCTTGGGAGCAACAGTGCCCCTGGGGTTGGGGGATGCTCTGGGCTCTGCAGCAGACCTCTCCAACACAGACACACAGACACACTCAAAGTGTACATACTTGGCACTCCCCTTTGGTATGTAGCACTGCTTTCTCTGGGGGCAGCCTGAACCATAAGGAAAACATGTTTACTCTTGGGACCATCTGCAGGTGCTAAGTCCTGCAGTTCCCCAGTGACCTGTCCTCCCTGGCAACTAACCTCTTTGGCTGCAGGGACAGCTGTTCGTTCTGGCACAGTTCCTGTGGTGACGTCTGCGCATCTCTTGGGGACCAGGTCAGGGGCTGTCTTGAGCAGGGCCAATTGAAAAGGCTTGATTAACTTGAGTAGACAGAGAGACTGCCTTTAAATGTGATGGAATTATGCCTGGAGATGGAAGACATAATTCTTCCATAATTCCAGAGGAAGAAAATAGAACCTGTACCTAGTTTTCCCAGCCTCCATTACACTGACACACTACTTTTCAACAAATACTGAGCATCTACTGTATTCATGGTGTCATACACCAAATATGATATGATATCCCTCAGGTTGTCCATCTTGCTCAGAGTATAGGCCTGGAATGGCAGGCGTGTGTGTGTGTGTGTGTGTATTGATTGCCTGTCCCTGTCTCTCTGCTGCAGGCTTCAGTATTCTGGTCCATCTCTTATTACTCCTCTCCCTTCGCCTTCTTCTACTTGTACAGGAAAGGTCAGTGTGGTTTCAAAGGTGGTGGGGTAGCAAATGGGCAGGTTGTTGGCAGAGGAGCCAGCTCCCTAAAGAGGAGAGGGGACCTGTGAGGATGGCTTGGCTTCCTTCTTCCATCAGGCATCTTCTTCCTCTTAGGGTATGGCTGTTCCAAACAGGGAGTGTGGGGTGGAGGTTGGGGCTGAACTGGGAAGAGGAGCTGAGGAACACTGCGGAGAGGGTCTCACATTGTCCCTCTCCCTTCCCAGGTTACTTGAGTTTGTCCAAAGTGGTGCCGTTTTCTCACTATGCTGGGACATTGCTGCTACTTCTGGCAGGCGTGGCCTGCCTCCGAGGTAGGTGGAGAGGAAACCTGGTTTGAATCTTACCTGTCACTGTCAGTGGGTACATATTAAGTACCTTGTGCAAATACAGTTTAGCGATGGGCCCTGGGAAGGAATCATTGAGAATGGTTTAAGGCATGATCTTTTCCTTAAAAGACTTGGGTTATAAATATGAAAACAAAAAGGTTTGCTTTTTTTTTTTTTAAGAGAGAGGGTCTCACCATGTTGTTTAGGCTGGTCTCAAACTCCTGAACTCAAAGTGATCCTCCCACCTCAGCCTCCCGAAGTACTGGGATTGTAGATGTGAGCCACTATGCCTGGCTGCTATTATCTAGAAAAGATGCATATACCCTACAACAATTCTATATATGTATACACACTAGGGAAACTCCTCCACATGTATAAACAATATATATGTACAAGAATACAGCATATAACATTGTTTGTGATAATCCTAAGCTGGAAACAATTCCAGTGGCTACCAATAGTAGGATGGATAAAATATGTTCTGTGCAGCTGGGTGCGGTGGCTCACGCCTATAATCCTAGTACTTTGGGAGGCAGAGGCCGGTGGATCACGAGGTCAGGAGTTCGAGACCAGCCTGACCAACATGGTAAAACCCCGTCTCTACTAAAAATGCAAAAATTAGCTGGGCGTGGTGGCACGTGCCTGTAATCCCAGCTACTCAGGAGGCTGAGGCAGGAGAATAGCTTGAACCTGGGAGGCAAAGATTGCAGTGAAACGAGATTGCACTACTGCACTCCATCTTGGGTGACAGAGCAAGAGTTCGTCTCAAAAAAAAAAAGAAAAAAAGTTCTGTGCAATAGCCATGCAACAGAACACTATATAGCAATGCAAATGAACAAACTATAGCTACACTCATCAACGCAGATGAAGCCAGGTATGGTGGCTCATGCCTGTAATCCTAGCAGTTTGGTAGGCTGAGGCGGACAGATCACCAGAGGTCAGGAATTCAAGACCCGCCTGTCCAACATGGTGGAACCACATCTCTGCTAAACATACGAAAAAAAAATTAGCTAGCTATGGTGGTGAGCACCTGTAATCCCAGCTATTCGGGAGGCTGAGGCAGTAGAATTGCTTGAACCTGAGAGGCAGAGGTTGCAGTGAGCCAAGATTGAGCTACTGCACTGCATCCTGGGCAACAGAGCAAGGCTCCATCTCAGAAAAAAATAAAATACAAAAAATTAACTGGGCATGGTGGCACATGCCTGTAGTCTTAATGGCTTGGGAGGCTAAGGCATGAGAATTGCTTGAACCTGGGAGGCAGAGGTTGCAGTGAGCCAAGATAGCACCACTGCACTTCAGCCTGGGTGACAGAGCGAGACTCCGTCTCCAGAAAAAAGCAATGCAGATGAATTTCTGAAATGTTGTGTTAAATAGAAGAAACTAACCACAAAATAATGTATGCAGTATGTTTTCATTTATATAAAATTCAAAAGGGATGCACATGTTTGAGGTAGAACACCAAAGACAACAAGGGCATGGTTTTCTTAAAAGTTCGGAGAGTGATTACCTGGTGGGGAGTACAGAATAGGGGAGACCCCTGCTGAAAGGTGACTGTGTTCTCTTTGTTGACCTAGGTGATAGTCACATGAATGTTTGCTTTGTATTGTTTAAACTGAATATATGTTTTATGTACATATGTTATATCTCGCAGTTTAAAAAAATAAAGAGGCAGAACAGATCACCTACCCCTAGTGGGTACATAAGATGACAACCAGGGCCGGGCGCGGTGGCTCAAGCCTGTAATCCCAGCACTTTGGGAGGCCGAGACGGGCAAATCACGAGGTCAGGAGATCGAGACCATCCTGGCTAACACTGTGAAACCCCGTCTCTACTAAAAAATACAAAAAACTAGCGGGGCGAGGTGGCGGGCGCCTGTAGTCCCAGCTACTTGGGAGGCTGAGGCAGGAGAATGGCGTAAACCCAGGAGGCGGAGCTTGCAGTGAGCTGAGATCCGGCCACTGCACTCCAGGCCAGGCGACAGAGCGAGACTCCGTCTTAAAAAAAAAAAAAAAAAAAAAAAGAGGGAAACCGGGGGGGGGGGAAGGGTTGGAATATGGGGGGGGGGGGGGGGGGGTCAGGGCTGGATGGCCGCAGTTGGGTCCAGGACCTTCTGCCTGAGGTGCTCTGCCCCCTGATCTCTGCAGGGCTGGGCTCTCTCCTCAGAGAGGCCTTCCCTGACCACCTTGTCTAAAAGTAGCTCCCACTGCTCAGTTTTGTCTTAATTTTTTATTTTATTTATTTTTAATTTAGAAAAAATACAGAAAAAATTAGCTATGCGTGGTGGTGGGCGCTTGTAATCCCAGCTACTTGGAAGGCTGTGGCAGGAAAATCACATGAACCAGGGAGACGGAGGTTGTGGTGAGCCGAGATCACACCATTGCACTCCAGCCTGGGCAACAAGAGTGGAACTCTATCTCAAAAAAAAAAAAAAAAAAAAAGGGCCGGGCGCGGTAGCTCAAGCCTGTAATCCCAGCACTTTGGGAGGCCAAGACGGGTGGATCACAAGGTCAGGAGATCGAGACCATCCTGGCTAACCCGGTGAAACCCCGTCTCTACTAAAAAATACAAAAAACTAGCCGGGCGAGGTGGCAGGCGCCTATAGTCCCAGCTACTCGGGAGGCTGAGGCAGGAGAATGGCGTGAACCCGAAAGGCGGAGCTTGCAGTGAGCTGAGATCTGGCCACTGCACTCCAGTTTGGGCGACAGAGTGAGACTCCGTCTCAAAAAAAAAAAAAAGGAAAAAGGAAAAATACAGAAAAGTCCATAGAACAAAATATAAAAGGCTTTTTAAATTTTTTAATATATAGTTTTGTGATTTTTTTTTTTATATACAGTTTTGTGATAGTTGCTTTAAATGCTTTCTGTCAATAAAATACTAAAGCACCACAGTTACGGTTGGAGTTCCCATTGGAATCCTTTCAGTCCTATCTTCCTCTTTCCTCAGAAGTAATAATTGTCATTTGGTGTGGGGTTTTGTTTTTTTTTTTTTCTGGCACATACCTTTATGAAACATACACCTTATTTCCTCAAGTCTAAGCTGCTATCAATTGTAAAATGAATACTAATTTCAGAGTTTTCAAGGGTTAAAAAATATACATCTTAGAATCTATGAAATATGCTATCTATAAGCAGTATGTATTATTTTGCACATTTTACAGTTTTAGCATAAACGTTATCACTCCATACAAATCATTCTGCAGCACACGTCATTCTCTCATCATATCGTTTTGGGGGACTACCATTGATGACACATAAAGTTCTAGTTCATTCCTGTTGTATTTTCTTTGTAGCATTTATCCCTCTCTGAAATGTTCTTGTTTATTGTCTTCTGGCTGTACCCCACCCCAACCAGAATGCCAGCTCTCTGAGAGCCAGGAGCTGTGTATCTCATTTCCTGCTGAGTCTCCTGTGTGTAGAATGGTGCCTGCCTGGCACACGACACCTGCCAGGTCAGTGAGGAGAGAAGTTAGGGTTCGAGGCGCCTCCGCAGTGAAAGGAGAGTGGATGCGATCACTGGGCGTGTAAGTGAAAAGAGAGAAGAGAGAGTCAGTACTGAGAGTTGCTTCTGCTTCAGAGAGGAAAGCAGAAAGGAGGCAGGAGAGGAACTGTTCAGGAATTGGAAGGAGTCAAGGATGGGCCCAGGAAGCAGAGGCAGGAAGAATCTTGAGGGACAGGAAGAATGCTGAGTGGTACAGTTGAAGAGAATGAGGATGGAAGAGTCAGGGATTCAGTGAGGAAGTAATTACGGGCAGGAGTTGGAGACTATGAAACCAGATGGCAAGGGGCTAGAATATACAGAAAAGAGGCAGAAAGCAAGCATTGGAGAAGAGAAATTTGATTTTTCACAAGGGAGAATAGTACTATAAGACAGTGTTTAATAGTGTCATATAATAGGTTATATGACAGTGTTTAAAGACTGAGGAAAATGAACATTCTGAAAGATGGTAGGTTAAGGATCATCTGTAGAGACACAAACTGCAGAAGCTATGGAGAAGAAGCATCCTGTAGCCAGTTGCTGGATTTGGAGGAAGAGGGTTGGCTCAGGTCTATTTCTCCACATCCTATGCCCTCAGTTCCTTTTTCTTTCACTTCTTTCAGGGCCTTCTCTTAGCCCATTTCCAATTGTTTTCCTAAAACCTAGGCATTCGGCTTTCCAGTTTTCCTAGCACTGTTTCTTATCCTTTTTCTACCAGGCATTGGCCGCTGGACCAACCCCCAGTACCGGCAGTTCATCACCATCTTGGAAGCAACGCATCGGAACCAGTCTTCAGAAAACAAGGTGAGAGGCTCTAGGAAAAGTGCCACACAGGTGCCCGATAGCAGCTTCCTCAGTTGTCCCTCAGAGCACTGGACACTGGCTTCTGCAGGAAGAGGAGGTGTGTTTTACCACCTGCCACACTGGGTGTTTGCTTGCACATTGCTATGTCTCTTCTCCCCACCATTAGTGAACTGTCCACCTGAGAAGTTTTTCTTCCCTACCACTTCTAATGGAATATTCTGCTAGAACAATCTTCCCTCTCCCTCACCTGCAAGAACTGGCTAAACTAGAAACATTCCACAATGTTTCTTTTTTCTTTTCTTTTTCTTTTTTTTTTTTTTTGAGATGGAGTTTTGCTCTTGTTGCCCAGGCTGGAATGCAATGGCACGATCTCAGCTCACTGCAACCTCCGCCTCCCGGGTTCAAGTGATTCTCCTGTCTCAGCCTCCTGAGTAGTTAGGATTACAGGCACGTGGTGCCCACGCCCACTAATTTTTGTATTTTTAGTAGAGACGGGGTTTCACCATATTGGCCAGGCTGGTCTCGAACTCATGACCTCAGGCGATTTGCCTGCCCGGCCTCCCAAAGTGCTGGTATTAAGAGGTGTGAGCCACCACGCCTGGCCTCTTTTTTTTTTTTTTTTTTTTTTTCCTTTGAGACAGAGTCTCACTCTGTTACTCAGGCCAAAGTGCAGTGGTACAATCTGTTTACTACAACATCCACCTCCCGGGTTCAAACGATTCTCATGCGTCAGCCTCCTGAGTAGCTGGAATTACAGGCGCGCACCACCATGCCCAGCTAATTTTTGTATTTTTAGTAGAGACAGGGTTTCACCATGTTGGCCAGGCTAGTCTTGAATTCCTGACCTCAGATGATCTGCCCGCCTTGGCCTTCCAGAGTGCTGGGATTACAGGTGTGAGCCACTGTGCCTGGCCCACAGTGTTTCTTTTTTTTTCTTTTGAGATGGAGTTTCGCTCTTGTTGCCCAGGCTGGAGTGCAATGGCATGATTCCAGCTCACTGCAACCTCTGCCTCCTGGGTTCAAGCGATTCTCCTGCCTCAGCCTCCCAAGTAGCTGGGATTATAAGCATGCACCACCACACCCGGCTAATTTTGTATTTTTAGTAGAAATGGGGTTTCGCCATGTTGGTGAGGCTGGTCTCAAACTCCTGACCTCAGGTGATCCACCTGCCTTGGCCTCCCAAAGTGCTTGGATTAGAGGCGTGAGCCACTGCACCCAGCCCACAATGTTTTTTAGAAGGTAGTTTTCTCTGTATCACAGCAGCTCAGTTCTATAAATGTTTATTTTTGTTGTATACACTGAATACCATGTTATCCTTGTTTGTGGATGGGACAAGGTGGACAGGTATGTCCACTCCTGTGCCTGGGAGTACAGCATGGTGCCAGGAGGGAGAAAAGCTAGGGCTCAGTGTCTTGGGAATTGTGCCAGGCCAGCTGGTGCTGGACTGTGATTATCTTTGAGGATGGGCTTTGGGGCCCCATAAAGCTCTTTTCTGTTATGGGAGGTTTCTGGGATCAAACAGCTATGACCACCGTCATTGCATTCCTGGCTATTCCACACTATTTATGGAGCTGTGTAATGATGCCTTGTACTATGCTACTGGCTGAGGCATTTGGCACACACCTTTCTGATCCTCACAACAGCTGAGTGAGGTAGCATTATTACCCTTATTTGTAAATTTGAGAAAACAGAGGCAAAAAGAGGTTAAGTGACCCATTCAGAGTCATAGAGCAAGAAAGTGGCTAAGTCCAGATTTGAGAGCAGGTCTGAGCAAAGCCTGCCTGAAATTTGCTTTTATTCATCTTGTTTTGCCATTTACCTTTTTGTATAATTTTTCTATTGCTCTCTGTTATTCAAATTATTTTTGAAGTGTCAAAAAATTTCTGTGCAGAAAATAAAAACCCTCAAAATAGAGTGCTGGGAGCTCAGGGGACAATACAGTCAAGTATTAAGACACAGCTAGGCCAGGCACGGTGGCTCACGCCTGTAATCCCAGCACTTTGGGAGGCCAAGGCGGGTGGATCACGAGGTCAGGAGATCGAGACCATCCTGGCTAACACGGTGAAACCCCATCTCTGCTAAAGATACAAAAATTAGCCAGGCATGGCAGTGGGCGCCTGTAGTCCCAGCTACTTGGGAGGCTGAAGCAGGAGAATGGCATGAACCCAGGAGGCAGAGCTTGCAGTGAGCCCAGATGGCGCCACTGCACTCCAGCCTGGATGACAGAGCGAGACTCGTCTCAAAAAAAAAAAAAAAAAAAAAGACGCAGCTCCCACTGTCCTCAAAAAACACGTGGAGCTGGCGAGGTGGTTCATGCCTACAATCCCAGCACTTTTGGAAGCCGAGGCAGGAGGATCGCTTCAGCCCAGGAGTTCGAGACCAGCCTGGGCAACATAGTAAGACCTTGTCTCTAAAGAAAATTTTAAAAATTAGCTGGGCATGGTAGCACATGTCTGTAGTCCCAGCTACTCCAGAGGCTGAGGTAGGGGATCACTTGGGCCTGGGAGTTTGAGGCTGCAGTGAGGGCTAAGTAGGAGCATCACTTGGGCCTGGGATTTTGAGGCCGCAGCCTCCTCTCTGTCTCACTCAACCTTGGGTCTGTCGGTGTCATCTGCTGGGAGATTTCTAAACCTCTAAGATAGTACCCCATAAGGGACCCAGGTGGGGAATAGACCGTGACCAGCCAGCGGCCCCCTTCTACCCCATCACTCAAAAGCACTAGCACCTTCAGCCACTTCTCCTGGGGGTGGGTCAGGCTTAGTTTTTTAGAAAAGAAGAGTGTTAGGTTCCTAGCTTGGAAGAGGGCAGACAGGCCAGTCCTGATACCTGATGGGGCATACCATCTCGCCTGATTTTCTGGTCCCATTAGAATTTTCCATCTGAGAATTGGGAGGGTGTTGACCTCTGCTTGGTTTTCCCATGATGTATGGGGATCAGACCCCTGGATAACAAAGGTGTTGTTGAGGGTGGGTAGGAGGGCCTCCCCTGAGTTCTCAACACCCCTTTTCCTCCCCTTTTACTCTCGTGTCCACTGCAGAGGCAGCTTGCCAAGTACAACTTTGACTTCCGGAGCTGGCCAGTCGACTTCCACTGGGAAGAACCCAGCAGCCGGTGAGGACCCAGTTCTTTTGCTCTATCCCTCCCCTTGGAACCATTCCAGATAATCCCTGCCCTGCCCTGTCCCCCCACCTCCATGCCCTCTCAGGTCACAGTGCCTGCCTTCCAGTGCCATTATGTCGTTCCTAGTCCCCCACTGTTCTCCAGATCTCAGACGTCCAACTTGTTGCTCCTGACCCCATCCTTCCCTGCATCTTTCCCTTCCTCAGGAAGGAGTCTCGAGGGGGCCCTTCCCGCCGGGGTGTGGCCCTGCTTCGCCCAGAGCCCCTGCACCGGGGAACAGCAGACACCCTCCTCAACCGTGTTAAGAAGCTGCCTTGTCAGATCACCAGGTGGGAAATGGCAGGGAGGAGAGGCCTGCTGGGGTGGAGGGGCCATTTCAGGAGGGCTCTGGGAGTGGATGCTCCATTGTAAAATAGCTGTCACTCATTGGGCCTAGTGTCGTATGGTTTGTGTAAATCATTTATGGCAAAGTCATTTTTATCCACATTTATGTTTGAAGAAAAGAGGCTCAGAGAGGTCTGGAGTCTCAAAGGTAGTAAGTGAAGAACTGGGATATGAACAAAAGCTCCTTCAGTGAGGCTGAGAAGGAGCAGTGGCGGTGGGGTGGGGGTGGGGAGGACACACACCTATAGCTAGGGCAGGCTCTGGTGGCATCTGTGTACCCATCGTGGCCCCTCTGCCCGGTTGTTATTCCACCTTGGCTCTGGGCCCCTGTGCGCCTCTGTGTCTGCACCTGTGATGAACCTGCCCTGCAAGGTTGCTGAGGAGATTAAGTAAGGTAACATGTTCTGAAGGGCTCCTGCCTTGCCTGGGTGCTTGAGAGCACGTGGTAAATCCCAAATAAAGCTCAGTCGTGGGTACTGATGATGTCAGAAGGAATGGAAATAACCACCTATATCTTACAATGGAACAGACACTGGGAATTTTCTATTGCTGGGAGTTAGGAGGCAGCTTCTAGAATACCAAGGAACAGGGTGGACTTAGTGGTTGGTCGTTGACAGTGTGCTAATTGGTCAGGAAGGGAAGCCATATTTGAGGTTTTGAATTACAACCATCATGTTTTAAAGTATTATTTATTTGGGGACCTTTAATATGTTGTACTTAGATTTTAAGAAATCATAATCTGATAACTTCGCATTTATTATGTATAGAAAGTACATCATAAAACTCTCAGAATTCTGTACATACAGGATATGTGTGTACTGAGCCACAATATAAAATACTTATCTTACAAAGGTTGCACTAAGAAAAGTCTGAAAAACATCAGCCTGGTACATATTTCATTAAGGCTTGAAATAGGAAAGTAAAGCTGTGAAAGTCAGAGGTGAAGCAGGCCTTATAGTCTGTGAGTGTCCCCAGCACAGTTCCCACGCCTCACCAGGGTTGGGGTTTGTTAACCTGTGTTCCCCACAGCTACCTGGTGGCGCACACCCTGGGGCGCCGGATGCTGTATCCAGGCTCTGTGTACCTGCTCCAGAAGGCCCTCATGCCTGTGCTGCTGCAGGGCCAGGCCCGACTGGTGGAAGAGGTGAGGCTTCCCTGTCCGCCCATCCCCTACAGCCCTCCCCTCCCACCCCCACCTCCCCTGCCCCACCCTTGTGATGTGGCCTTCTGCCCCTTGGCAACCTGGCCATTGCATCTCCCCTACTCAGTGTAATGGGCGCCGGGCAAAGCTGCTGGCCTGTGATGGCAATGAGATTGACACCATGTTTGTGGACCGGCGGGGGACAGCTGAGCCCCAGGGACAGAAGCTGGTAAGAGGGAGCAGGGAGCCCAGAGGTGGGGTGAGTGTGAGGAAGGCAGTAGAGGTCTGGGGACCCCAATGCTATAGCATCTCCCTGGAGGAACCACTACTGGGATAATCCCATCTCCTAGCTCCACCCTAAAGACCTTGTGATGTAGTGAAACCCTGTGATAGAGAAACAGATGAAGTAGGAGAGACGTTCAAGAACCAGAAACTAATATTAATAGTTACCACTTTGACAGCACTTCACACTTACATATATTTCTCATAGTATATATGAAGCATATATATTTAATTCTCACAACAATCCCGTGAGATAGTTACTGCTTATGTTAGCCCATTTTATAGGAGATGAAACTGAAGCACAGAAAACCTTTCCTGGACCTCACAGTAAGTAGTAGAGCTGGTATTTGGACCCACGCAGACTGGCTTCAAAGTCTCCTGCCTCCATGAAGCAGCCGTGGAAAGAGCACTAAGCCAGGAATCTAGGGAGCTGGGTTCTAGTCCTGGCTCTGCCCATCTGCTATGAGAGTTCATGCAAATCCCACCACCCGTGGGCTTCAGCTTGGGGCGCCATGGCATTACAGTTATCTGACCGTAAGACTGGAGCTCAGAGAGGGATAGGGAGAGCAGTCAGCATACCACACAATAGCAATGGTCACAGAAGATAACAGACCCGAAAACTAGAAAGGAAAAACCTCTCCATAGTCCCTTTCCTGAGAGAGACCCAGCTGGTAATCTTCCAAGGAAAAGTGGACATGGCTGGGTGGTCAAGCAGTTCAGCCTCTGAGGAGTATTTGTAATCCCTTTGCTTCTCCTCTTATGGACCCCGTGGAATGAGAAGCTTCCATTCCCCTTGGAGAAAACAGAGACCTGCCCTTTCCTCTTCCCTGCAAAGCTCTTCATGGGCTGCCCTCCTTGCCCAAAGGGAGTTTTTCAGTCCCAACTTGGACCCCAGCCCTTCCTTCCTGCCTCCTTCCTAGGTGATCTGCTGTGAGGGGAATGCTGGGTTTTACGAGGTGGGCTGCATCTCCACGCCCCTGGAAGGTAGGATGGTGACTCAGCCTCCTTGTCTCTGCTGTTTGAAGGGAATGTCCCTGCCTCCCACACTGATCTGACCTCCCCTGGCCTCCACTTTCTCTGGGTGAGGTTTTGAGTCTCTCAGCTTTAGGGAAAAGTCCACTTGCCATTTGCTTTGATAACCTTACATCCCTCCCCTGGCCTGTGTCCCTAATTATGCTTTTCATTCTGTTCCATTCCCCTACCACACACCCCACACCGTCACACGCCTCTCCCTGTACTGCCTCAGAACCTTTGGTGTCATCTCCTATTCTGGGAAGGCTTGCAGTGATTTGCCTGTAAGCTGGGGAGTACTTCTGCTCTTCCTTCCCCCAGGGATGGAGAAAGGGGTGTGGGCCATAAGGTCTCAGTTCCTCCTCCCCCTGTGTTACAGCTGGATATTCAGTCCTGGGCTGGAATCATCCAGGCTTTGCTGGAAGCACGGTGAGACCATCTCAGGAATCCCTTCCTTTTCCTGAATTATGTCTGTTTCCCTCTGGTCAGCCATTGGAGGGAGGAGAGGGGCTGTGGATTTCTTGAAGGGCCTCCTACTCACCTGAGAGCTGGGGGCGAGGAGGTTGTGAAGGCAGAATTGGGAGCCATGCCCCCATCCCCACAGTGGGGGGCTGGTGGGAGAGATGGAGGTGGATCTCATTGTACACATCTGTCTTCTGGAAAGAACAACCTCTCCTACCATCCCTTCCTTCTACACCTTCTCTGTCTGTCATAGGTGGCTGCAGGAGGGGTCCACGTTGGGAGGGACAGGTGAGCTGGCCTTTGGTGCTGACACAATCCTGACTTTGCCCTTCTTCCTCTAGGGGGTGCCATTCCCGCAGAATGAGGCCAATGCCATGGATGTAGTGGTCCAGTTTGCCATCCACCGCCTGGGCTTCCAGCCCCAGGACATCATCATCTATGCCTGGTCCATCGGTGGCTTCACTGGTACCAGCCTCCCTCCCATCCCCCTACTTTAGACAGATTCAGGACCACCCAGCCCTACCCAGGAGAGGTGGGGAAATGCACTAGTGGGCCTGGGGTGGGGTGGAGGCTCAAGGAAGAAGAGAGAGGAAGTACAATCTCTGAGTGGGCCTGGAAGAAGCTATCGTATTTGTATACACTTCACCTTTCCTTCCCCTCTTGTGCCCAGTCATTAAAAGGAAAAGCAGACCCAGGTCCTGGGTGGGGAGATCACGGAAAGTGAATGTTTCCTGCCTGTTATCTTCAGTGCACTGTCTCCAGTGTTCTATCCCCATCCTCTCCAGACAGTTCCCTGACCAAGTGAAGTAGGTTAAGAAAAAAAACAAGGAATAACATAGGGGGAATGGGGTTGGCCTACAGGGTAAGTGGGATGAGAGCATGGGTGGTAAGGAGAAAGGAGCCTTTCTCAGTTCTTACTTTTCTTCCCTGCCCTCGTACCAGCCACGTGGGCCGCCATGTCCTACCCAGATGTTAGTGCCGTGATCCTGGATGCCTCCTTTGATGACCTGGTGCCCTTGGCCTTGAAGGTCATGCCAGACAGCTGGAGTGAGTGCATCTCCTGGGCCTGCCCTTCCTGGGAAGGGGTGGTCTGGAACTGGGAACTGTTCTGAGATGGTTCCCTTTTCCTTGGGTGGGGTGTATGTCACCCCATTGTTGGAAGCAGGAGGACTCCTTTGTCTGGGGGCCTCAGTTTTCTTTCTCCGTGAACAGTGAGGACTTTTATGTTGGGCAAAGGCTTTGTCTCTGCCATCCCTTCACCTTTATCCCACTCTAGAGGGCCTGGTGACCAGGACCGTGAGGCAGCATCTCAATCTAAACAACGCAGAGCAGCTGTGCAGGTGAGCACCGGCCAGCATCCAGCATCGAACACCTGCCCCCTAAACAGCTCTACTGGGCACTTAAACGCTGAAACCAGTACTAAAGTGCAAGTTGGTAAAAGGCCACTGGCTGACATCCCAAGTGACCCTGCCACCACCTAAACTGGCCTCAACTGGCCCTCCCAGGTCCCCTGGGACTCTGGACCACCTCAGGATCTGGTAACCAAAGGGTTAAGGCCTGGCACAGCAGGGGTCTCCCAGCAGGGCCAGACTGAACCATGCCCATTCTTAAATATTCCCTCTCACCCCTGAGTGAAGGGCTTGGTCACAGACTGTGCTGTAGAAGGGGATAAGAATGCTTCCAGTGCGGGGATGGGGGTGGGCCAGTTGTCACCCGTCTCCCTCTGAGCTCTCCCTTCCCACTGCTCTGTTCTCTGAAGATACCTGGGTCCTGTACTGCTGATCCGGAGAACCAAGGATGAGATCATCACTACCACGTGAGTGCTTGGGAAGGTCGGCCCTCGCCAATCCCAGAGATGGCCAGGAATTTTCCCCTCCCACCTCTGCTCACCAGAAACCCGGGTATCTAGACCTTTCCTCCTAACCTCCAGCCCCTCCAGGGTACATTCTTCTCACTCCTAGGGTTCCTGAGGACATCATGTCCAACCGAGGCAATGACCTCCTGCTGAAGCTCCTGCAGCATCGGTGAGAGGGTGTGTGCGTGCTGGGGGCAGTGTACACACACACATACTGACACCAGCACAGGGAAGGAGGCAGAAAGGCTCAGGGATGGTGAATGAAAAAAATCAGCCCTGACCTGTCCTGGCGCTTCCTCTGTAGGTATCCCAGGGTGATGGCAGAGGAGGGTCTTCAAGTGGTGAGGCAGTGGTTGGAGGCCTCCTCACAGCTGGAGGAAGGTGAGAAGGGATCCAGTGAGGCTTGGGGTGGGGGCCCAGCAAGGTCAGGTTGCTGACTGGCTGTCATCTCTCTCCCTGACCAGCCTCAATTTACAGCCGATGGGAGGTGGAAGAGGACTGGTGTCTGTCTGTCCTCCGCTCCTACCAGGCAGAACACGGGCCTGACTTCCCCTGGAGCGTGGGTAAGGAGCTCCTGGGGCAGGAAAGGGGGTGGGAAGAGCCTAGGAAGGGGATGAATACCCACATGTGTGGCCTGTTTTGAGCACCTCCTCTCCGCAGGGGAGGACATGAGTGCAGATGGACGGCGGCAGCTGGCTTTGTTTCTGGTGAGCTAAGGAGTGGGAAGTGGGAAGGGTTCTTGAATGGCCAGGGCTCACATAAGGGGACTGGGAATACCCTATAGCATTGGAAGTGGCAGCTTTTGTAGAGTGGGTGGTGGGTGCAGAGGCGAAGGGTGGGGAGGGAGTCCAGTGGTTGCCCCTCCCTACAGTGCTCTGTACCCCACCTGTCCCACCTCCTTTCCTCAGGCTCGGAAGCATCTGCACAACTTTGAGGCCACTCACTGCACCCCACTCCCAGCCCAGAACTTCCAGATGCCCTGGCACCTCTAGGGACTACACTGGGACTCATTATGGAAGAATGGGGTGAGAGGAGACATGAAGAAAGACCCTCTTATTTGTGATTCTCTTTGTTCATGTTGCTGTTTATAGTTTGTGGAAAGTGGGGGGGGCCATCCCTCTTCTCACCACTGTTCCTCTTGCACGTTTCCCCTCATTCATGTGGCTATACTTAACCTTCTCCAACATACATCTTGCATTACATGAATGAATTATTCCTAATAATTAATAAAAAGATATTTTTTCTACTATCTGGCTAATTATATCACTTCTCAAGTGTCCAGGGAGCCAGGGGCAGGTAATGAGGAGAGCAGAGGCCCCAAAGAGGCTTTGGGAAACCCTAACCCTAGACAGCTCATCTAACCCTTTCCATCTCTGTGTCCTCCTAGGCCTTCAGCCCCTAACCTGAGCTATCTTCAGGCAGCGGGTCCCCAAACCTCCCCCTTCCCTGGTGTGCCTACTGTTACCACAACTGTGCAGCCTCCCTGGCCCGTCCCGCCTCCTTCCTCAGTTCTTCCTGCATACAACCGCCCCAGGAGCCTATGGTTGGCCCCTCCTGCTTATGGCCCATGAGCTTTCTAGGATCCAATTTCACCTACCCAGTGCTTCTGTTGGTTTCCAGGTTCAACCTGCATGATGTTACTAGCAGTGCCCCCAGTTTTCCTTGCTCACCTCTTGTTATCTTCATGAGGAGTAAGGAAGGGCCTGCTCCCCATGTCTTATGCAGCAAACCCTGCACACCCACCTTGCCATGTCATCAAGTCTCTGTCCTCATAGCCTTTTTGCAGTTCAGCAAACACAGGCCCTGCCAGGGCCTGAGGGCCAGGTGCCAAGGACTCATGTCTTCTCAGAGCCATACTTTGCCTTTTGGACAGCTCTGTTAGAAGCAGCAGCTTAGGCTGTACCTGAGGACATTGGCTCCCCATAACTTCCATCTATCTCTAATCTTTGGACCTTGTGGAACACAGTGAATGAGTCCCTCTTCCACTGGTTTGTTGCCTGGTTTTTTTTTTTTTTTGAGACGAAGTCTCACTCTGTCGCCCAGGCTGGAGTGCAGTGGCACAATCTCAGCTCACTGCAACCTCTGCCTCCCAGGTTCAAGCGATCTTCCTGCCTCAGCCCCACTAGTAGTAGCTGGGATTACAGGCATGCGCCACCATGCCTGTCTAATTTTTGTATATTTAGTAAAGACGAGGTTTCACGATGTTGGCCAGGCTGGTCTCAAACTCCTAACCTCAGGTGATCCGCCCAGGTGATCCGCCCGCCTCGGCCTCCCAAAGTGCTGGGATTACAGGCGTGAGCCACTGCGCCTGGCCGATGGCCACTTTTTCATTTGGAAACTTCTCTTTTCCAGATGAAAGACCCCAAGGCTTATCACCCTGAGTCCATTGTGGTTTTGTTTTGTTTTGTTGCGGGTGGTTTTTTGTTTGTTTTTTGAGATGGATTCTCTGTCGCCCAGGCTGGAGTGCAGTGGCACGATCTCGGCTCATTGCAACCTCTGTCTCCCAGGTTCAAGCGATTCTCCTGTCTCAGCCTCCCAAGCATCTGGGATTACAGGTGTGCGCCACCATGCACAGCTAATTTTTCGTATTTTAGTAGAGATTTCACCATGTTGCCCAGGCTGGTCTCAAACTCCTGAGCTCAGGCAATCCACCCGCCTCAGCCAAGTCCATTGTTTTGAGCAAGATGCTTAACATGGGCAACAATGTTCTGATGTCCTAGATAGAGTCTCTGGCTAAATTTCTGTGTCTTCTCCAAACCCAGTGCATGAAGCTCATCTGTAACCCCCAGGGCAGAGGCTGTGTGTGCCTCCATTAGCACTGCAACTCCTTAAGGGAAGGTATACTGAGTCTCCACTGGAAGTGGAGATCTGAGAATCGAGTGATGTGATGCCTGAAATTTGGAGTTAGAAGAGGGAGGTGACCACAGCTCCATAATGCTCCACCATTAGTGAACAGGTGGACAGCTGATACTGGTGCCCTCTCCTCTGTCCCATTCCAGGGGGCAAATGATGGGAAGTGTGGAACATGAAGCTCTGGAGCCAGCTGCACAATTCTGAATCCCGCCCTCCCAGATCCAACAAAACAGTTAATCCCCTGGAAATCAAATTTTTGTTCAGCTAAGGGAAGCTCCTTAAATGCAAATAGGAGCTGGGCATGGTGGCTGACATCTGTAATCCCAGCATTTTGGGAGGCTAGGGCAGGAGGATCACTTGAGCCTAAAAGTTCAAGACTGGAAAGGGCAACATAGGGAGACTCCATCGCTACAAAAAATTAAAAAATTAGCCAGGCATGGTGGCATGCGCCCATGGACCCAGACACTCTGGAGGCTGAGGTAAGAGGATCGCTTGGTTGAGGATCACAGTAGGTTGAGGCTGCAGTGACCTGTGATGGTGCCACTGGACTCCAGCTTAGGTGACAAGAGTGAGACTCTGTCTCAAAAAAAAAAAAAAAAACACCAAAAGGGTGCCTAGTCTCACCTCCCTTACCTTGGGGACAAAGGACACCCCTCTCTGGGCATGGCCATTAGGGACTCTGCTGAACTGCCCCTACTGCCACTTTCCCCCATCTTCCTGCGTGTAATTGTAGAGAACAGTGGATGCCCTGAGGGGCCCTTAGATACCAGAAATTGGGTAGGGAAAGGGAGGCTCAACATGTGAATTCTGAACCCCCCACCCAGGGGCCTCAGCCTACTTCAGATTACTCGTTATGCAATAAGGTTCAGAGCAGCTGTGTTTGTTTTCAGAACCAATCCCCACCCAGGGGTGGGACCAGGCCCCTGTCCACTCCTCACCCTATACAGCAAAGTTCCGGCAGTTCCAGGGGATGATCAGCAGAGATGCGGACGCCTACAGTTGCTGGGGCGCTGGACCCTTCTATACTGGACACAGGGTGAGGCCTGAAAGTCCAGGCACCCTGAGGAGCTGGGCAAACTAGGAGAGAAGATGGCGCTGGGAGAAAGGAAAGTTACACCCTGGACGGGCAACCTGTGAAGAAGTCGCTCCTGGCTGGGCCAAAAAGCCTCATCCTACGCCTTCTCATTGACCTAAGCTCCACCCTGAATGCCTCCAGTGTGAGGTGCTGGACTGGCTCTGGGCTGCCTGCTTGGGTTGAGGGTTTGCTCCTAGGAGAGGCATGTGTTTCTCGCAGGACTATCACAAGCGAGTGAGGGCTCCTGAGGTGGAGGGCCCGAGAGGGTGGGGAGCTCAGGCGTCAGCGATAGCCAGATTTCGTCCATCCATCCGTCCATCCATCCATCCATCCATCCAGTCAACAAGCCATACCGGATTCTTCAGGAATCCAGTCATTCATTTATATTTAGGTTAAAGACCCTCTTTTCTGGTTCCTCTCTAGAACGCAGTCTCGAGCCGCTCCCGGAGCAGACCAAGGCCCTCTCCCGGCCGGGTCATCTACAGCCCCGCCCCGATTTGCCTCGCTCCATTCCCCTAACCTTGGCGTTCTGTCGCCAGGCCCCGCCTTCTTTGTTTCGTCACTCGGTTGCTTACCTTAACTCTAGGTAGGAGCTCTCAGCAAGGATACTGACCTCTGCTGCTGTTGCCATGGCGACTATTTCAACTCCCCGCCTCTTCACCCCAGGAAAACCTTCGCGGAACCCGTCACCATGGAAACGAACTCTACGGACTCTTAGCACGCATTGGGCTGGCCCTGCCGCGTCGACAGGGGAGGAGCAAAACGCAACAAAAACGGGATTAATTCCTGAGAGGCCGCGCCCCCTCCGAAGAAGGCCCCACCCTGTCCCGGCCTCACCCCTCCTCGAAATACTAATTCGAGGACATACTCCGCGAATACTGGGGGAGTGTCTTGCCCCCCGGTTCCCTCAAGGCCCACGGTCGCTTGAATTCCACAGGAAGTCCTCCCGGACTTCTCAGGGTGATCCCCTCCGGAAGCCCAGCCTCAGCCTCGCAAAGCCTCTAGTCGTTGACCTTTTCGTTGCGATTATATTCGAGAGGGAGCTTCAGAGGGCGTCATGAGTTTCCCCTGTGCTTCCCCTTTGCCCTTTGCCCTCTTCGCTTCAAGAGGAGCCTTGGCTCTCTGATTCTTTTTATTATTTTATTATTATTTTTTTTTTTTTGAGGCGGAGTCTTGCTCCGTCTTTATATTTAGGTTAAAGACCCTCTCTCTGGTTCCTCTCTAGAACGCAGTCTCGAGCCGCTCCCGGAACAGACCAAGGCCCTCTCCCGGCCGGGTTACTACAGCCCCGCCCCTCATTTGCCTCGCTCCATTCCCCTAACCAGGCTGGAGTGCAATGGCGCGATCTCGGCTCACTGCAACCTCCTCCTCCCGGGTTCCAGCGATTCTTCTGCCTCAGCTTCCTGAGTAGCCGGGACTACAGGCGCGCGCCACCACTCCCGGCTAATTTTTATATGTTTAGTAGAGACAGAGTTTCACCATATTTTCTAGGATGATCTCGATCTCTCTCTCTCTCTTTTTTTTTTTTTTTTTGAGATGGAGTTTCTCTCTTGTTGCCCAGGCTGGAGTGTAATGGTACGATCTCGGCTCACTGCAACGTCCACTTCCCGGGTTCAAGCAATTCTCCTGCCTCAGCCTCCTGAGTAGCTGGGATTACAGGCGCATGCCACCACGCCGGCTAATTTTTTGTATTTTTAGTAGAGACGGGGTTTCACCATGTTGTGCCAGGCTGCTCTTGAATTCCTGACGTCAGGCGATCCACCCGCCTCAGCCTCCCAAAGTGTTGGGATTACAGACGTGAGCCACTGCGCCCGGCATGATCTCTTGACCTTGTGATCCGCCCGCCTTGGCCTCCCAAAGTGCTAGGATTGCAGGCGTGAGCCACCACGCCTGGCCCTTTGATTCTTTTTGTCTATCACTCTGTGCACTCATTCATTCAAGACATTTATGTAGGTGCCCGGCATTCCTCCCCAGTTCTCCACTACTCTGGCTTTTCTCTAATACAATTTATTTTATTTTATTTTATTATTTATTTAGGATGGAGTCTCACTCTGTTGCCCAGGCTAGAGTGCAGTGATGTGATCTTGGTTCACTGCAACCTCCGCCTCCCAGGTTCAAGCGATTCTTGTGCCTCAGCCTCCCGAGTAGCTGGGATTACAGGAGCGTGCCACCACACCTGGCTAATGTTTTTCTATTTTTGGTAGAGACAGTGTTTCACCGTGTTGCTCAGGCTGGTTGCAAACTCTTGACCTGGAATGATCCCCCCACCTCGGCCCCCCAAAGTGCTGGGATTACAGGCATAAGCCACCGGGCCAGGCCGATTTATTTTATTTTTAAAGTATTATCATTGTTATTTGAGACAGCAGTGGCGTGATCACTGCAGCCTCGACCTCCTGGGTTCAAGCGATCCTCCCACCTCAGCCTCCCGAGTAGCTGGGACTAAAGGCACACGCCGCCACGCCCCGCTAATTGTTTTCTACTTTTTCTTGTAGGGATGGGTTCTTGCTATGTTGCCCAGACTGGTCTCCAACTCTTGGGCTCAAGAGATCCTCCCTCCTTGGCCTCCCAAGGTAATGGGGTTACAGTTGTGAGCCACTGCGCCCAGTGTGAGCCACTGCGCCCAGCCTAATACAGTTTTTTGTTGTTGTTATTTTTGTTTTTTTGAGACGGAGTTTCATTCTTGTTGCCCAAGCTGGAGTGCAATGACACGATCTCGGCTCACTGCAACCTCCGCCTCCCGTGTTCAAGCGATTCTCCTGCCGGTGCGCGCCACCACGCCCGGCTAACTTTTTGTATTTGTAGTAGAAACGGGGTTTCACCATGTTAGCCAGGGTGGTCGCGAACTCCTGACCTCAGGTGATCCACCCACCGCGGCCTCCTAAAGTGCTGGGATTATAGGCGTGAGCCACCGCAGTCCGGCTGTAATATAGTTTTTAAATTTATTCATTCCAAGGCTCTTAGGGAGTGCTCAGTGGCGTGTCTGTTGCCTCTCATATTTCTTTCTTCCCTCAGTCTTTTTGGGAGGGCCTCTCCCTCTGTTTCTTCCCATCTTCCCTGTTATCATCCTGAGACTCGATAGTTCTTGGATAGTCTGGGAGGTGGCAGGGAACCCGAGTTCGGAGCCTCGACCGACCGACCAGAACCTCCAGACGGGAAATTGGAGCAGGTGGTGTCGTTCCCGGACGCTGAGGACGCTCTCCGCCCCTAAAACCCACAGCCAAACGATCCTGAAAGTAAAAACACTGAGTTTCTGAGTCAAGACTGAGCTGGCGGGGTGGGGACCGAGTAGGCGAGGTTAGGAAGCCCAGCGGGTCCCCAGCAGAGAAAACGGATGAGACGCCTCGGGCCGCGGTCTCCGGAATTCGCCTGGGAGGTGGGGTGGCGCTACGGCGCCGCCTTTCTGGGGAGCCACCTCGGGCTCTGGATGTCCGCTGGGGCCAGACGCGTGGGTCCCGACCTGCGGTTCGCACTTCCCAGGTTTCTTCCCCAGGGAACAGAGCTTGAGCAGGGGGCCAACCCCGCGTCCTACCGGAGCTCTGAGGTGCAGTCAGGCGCGGAGAGCGAACGCGCAGCGCCAGATTCTGTGGGCGCCGGAGATCAGGCCCACTGAGCCGCAGCTGAACTTAGGCGGGGCAGGAAAAAGGATGAGGTGGGGGAAGGCGCTGGGTTCCCGGAACCCCAAGGGGACACTGAGCTAAGTACGTATCGCTTGGGATCCAGGTGTCCTCGTTTTGGGATGTCTGACAGGTGTCCCCAGGGTATGAGAAGTGGGACTGGGCACCCCTATTTTCTGGTGTGTTTTTTTGTTTGCTGTTTGTTTTTTCTTTTGAGATGGACCACGTTTCCTATCTCGGAAAATGGTACCACTTCTTTGTGCAAGCCTACCCCTGTTCCCTCATCCCTCGTTCAGTCCAACAGCAAATCTGTCCAGTCTTCTAAATGTATCTCAGGTTCAGTAGCCCCGCCTCCTCGTCCCTGCCCATCTTCTGCTGGACCAGTCCGCCATCTTGTGACCGGACTTGGGAATAGCGTGGTACTTCCCGGCGGCCTCCACTCTTGACCCAAATGCAATGTGCAGCCATGGCAATCTTTTACAAACAGAAATCCGATCAAGTTACTCCTCTGCCGAAATCCCTCAGGTCAGTGGTTTAACTGTCTAGGTGCTCCTGGCAGCACTCTGCCCTCCCCACATCATTGACGATTGACCTGTCTCCCCTACTAGACTGTGCCCTGTGAGGGTGGAGACTTTGTGCACGGTTGTATCCCCAAGATACGATGATTGTGATGCAGTGATTCAATAAACATCTGTCCAATTAATAGGAAAGAAAGTTCCCTTTCTCATTCCCCTATTGCTGGGCCCCTGCCCTCAACAGGATGTTATGCCCCAGAGTGGCTGTGGGTGAGAACATTCTGCCCCTCTGGCTGGTCTGGCACTGATTTCCACCTTGAGTTGGTGTTGCCTCTCTCCTTCCTCTTGGCCAACCTCTCTTCCACCAATATAAGCCCAAACTGGAGGCCAGCAGGCAGTCATGCGTTTTATGGCAGGCCCTGCAGGGAGCCAGAATCTGGGTCCCATGTGCTTCCACAGCAGCCTCCAAGCCCTGTACACCGTCCTCTTAATAGTGCTGGTTATGATGAGCTTGGCGTTTGGTAAGTGGTTCCAAGGGTTCAGAAGGGTCTCCTGGCCTGCTGGATGGAGAAACCCACAGACACCAAGCTTCTGGGTACATTTGTCCAGTATGCTCAGGTAAACCCATGCAGGAGGAGAGATGGAATGGATGGGTTTGGTGGGGAATGCCTGCTCATGGACTGATACGCAATCTGAAGATTGATTGATTGATTGATTGATTGAGATGGAGTCTTGCTCTGTCTCCCAGGCTGGAGTGCAGTGGTGAGATCTCGGCTCACTGCAACCTCTACCTCCTGGGTTCAAGCGATTCTCATGCCTCAGCCTCCCGAGTAACTGGGATTATAGGCACGAGCCACCATGCCCAGCTGATTTTTGTATTTTTAGTAGAGACGGGGTTTTGCCATGTTGGCCAGGCTGGTCTTGAACTCCTGACCTCAGGTATCTGCCCACCTCAGCCTCTCAAAGTGCTGGGGTTACAGGCATGAGCCACCGCACCCGGCCTCTGAAGATTTCTAGTGACCACCCCAGGGCTGTCTCACTTCATAGCAGTGACCTGAACAGAGATACTGAAGGAATCTTCTCCAGATCTGAGGGCAACATGGAATAGGGAGGTTTAGGGAGTGTACTGGATGAGAGAATCAGAATCCACAGGATAGAACAAGACTGAGTCCAGCCTGCTGGGCTCCCCACTTGGCTGCAAAGCACCAGCAACAGACACACAGGATTCAAAGTGTTCGTTTAGCACTTTCCTCTGCCTCATACCAAGTGCTCTGCTGGGTCTGGGGACTTGTCAACGTGTGGTCTGGCCTTAGGACCAGAGGAAAAGGGGGATGTATGTGTATGCAGTTGGGGAAGGAAGCAGAGAATTGGAGCTTTGATGGTTTTCTGAGATAGGAAGGGAGGGAGCAGTGGGGTTGACTGGCCTGGAATCAGACAGTGGTGGGGTGTGAGAGAGAATGGGGTGTGAGTGGGGTCAGTACTTCTCTCTGTTCTAGGTAAGTTTGTTCCTGTCAATTGGGAACCCCCTCATCCACTTCCATTCCCCAAATACCTGCGCTGCTACCGATGCCTCTTGGAGACCAAGGAGTTAGGGTGCCTTCTGGGATCTGACATCTGCCTCACCCCGGCTGGCAGCAGCTGCATCACTCTCCACATAAAGAACAGTAAGTGACCTTCTCCTGTCGTGGGCCCAGCATTCTCCCAAACTGAAACTCTCTCAGCCTCCTAAGCTGCACCCCAAGTCTTCTTCCCATAATCCCATAAGACACTGCTCTAATCCTGTCTTTTTAAATTATTATTATTATTATTATTATTATTATTATTATTATTATTATTTTTGCTGCTCTGTCACCCAGGCTGGAGTGCAGTGTCGCAGTCTTGGCTCACTACAATGTCCACCTCCCCAGTTCAAGCAATTCTTGTGCCTCAGTCTCCCAAGCAGCTGGGATTAAAGGTGCACGCCACCACGCCCAGCTAATTTTTTGTATTTTTAGTAGAGATAGGGATTCACCATGTTGGCCAGGCTGATCTCAAACTCCTGACCTCAGGTGATCCACTGACCTCAGCTTCCCAAAGTGCTGGAATTACAGGCATGAGCCACCGCACCCAGCCTCTCTTTCCTTTTCTTCAGAGCCACACTCTGTCTCTACTTCCACTACCTTCTCTCCTCAATCTGTAGCTGAATAGCTTCCACCCTTTCAAGGTGTGCAGCTTTGATGGGGACCCTCCAGATCTCCAGGTGCCCTTGCCTGTCCTCAAGCTGCTTGCTCCCCCATCTGTCTGCAGTTACTGCTGGTGTTGCTCTTCTCCTGCATCCTCCACTGCTGCTTCAGTCTCCTTCATGGAGTGTTTTCTCTTTGACCCTTAGTGGTTCATGTTCACCAAGGTTTGGTCCTTAGCTGTGTTCCCACTTCATATACTTAGAGGATTTTATCTGCTTTGCTGGCTTCAACCAGCAGCCACATACCACTTCCTTCTGAATCTGAATATTATGTCAAACTACTCTCCTCATATCCCGTTGGCCATTGGACATCTCCCTCGCTGAAAACTGACTCCTTCCCGATGCCTGCTCTTCCACCGACCACCCCCCCACCTTCCTTAAGTTAGCAAAAACGTAACCATAATATGTGCTAGGCACTATTCTAAACACTTGAAATCCGCTGAGGCAGGTATTACTACTATCCGCATTTTACGGATGAGGAAACTGAGGTGCAGAAAGGTCATAACCTTGCCTGAGTCTCACAGATGCTGAGCCAGAATTTGTGATGGCTCCAGAGATGGTTCTCTCAACAACCACTGCATGGAGCAGCCTGTATTCAAATCCTCTTATTACCCTTTTAACATAGCCGATGCACAGACATGGGTCAAATATCAGAGTATAAAGTACTGTCAAACCAAAGTCTCCCGCTACTACCCTAACCCACCTGGCTCCCCAGCACATGTAACCACTTTTTTTTACTTTGTGGATGATCCCTCCTGCAATCTTTTATGCACATTCCACCCTGCACAAGTATGCTGTTTACTATTTTTTCACCTCTTTTTCTCCCCCACAACAAGATAGTAGCATCCCACTGTAAACATTATTCTGCACTTAACAGGGGAATTGAATGTTCCAATATCAGTTTGTGAACAGCTTCTTTGTTTTATTGACCTGCTGTGTACTACTCCATAGCATGGGCATATCACAGCTGATTTCCCCATCCCACTATTAATGGGCATTTCGGTCATTTCTCTCAAGCAGGGCAGCAGCAAACATCCCTGTACATGACTTCTTGGGATGCAGGCACAAAGATTTTTCCCTGTTACATATACCAGCAGCAGACATCATCTTATTCTCTTACTTTTGATCTGAAAAATAAATGACAAAACACCTCCTTCCTGCCACCCAGTCTCCAAAACATTTCCCAGCTTTTTCTCACATGGTCCTATGGTGCTAGTTCTCCCCACTTGGCTCAGTAACTCCCAACTCCCCCTCCAACCATTACATTTCAAATGGCTCTTTTCCTCCAGCCTTGCATGGGAACTTCAGTGGAGTTCCATGGCTGGTGAACACTGGGCATGTCCACCCATGCCTAACCACAGGAATCTTTTCTTTTTCTTTTTCTTTTTTTGACTTATGAGTGAGGGGATGAGAGGATTTGGGGCCCTTCCTGGGGACTTCCGTATCACTGGTGCCTGTGGTCCCTCCCCAGGCAGCAATTCTGATGTCATGGTGAGTGACTGCCGAAGGAAGGAGCAGATGAGTGATTGTTCAAATACCCGAATTTCTCCAGTGTCTGGCTTCTGGATATTCTCTCAATGCTGCTTCCTGGATTTCTGCAATGACCCTCAAAACAGAGGGCACTATATTTCTTAGTGTGACTGCAACAACCTTTGGTGTAAAATTCTACCAGTTTCCAGCCACCTTCCTGACTTCTATCTGGGCTTGGCCAGGACTTCTAGTCCCTCATACCAGCCCTCCTTGGCTCCCTCCAGTCAGTGGACCCCAGCCTTGGCTCTTCCTCTTGGTTGGCACCCTTCAGCACCCTTACTCCCACTCTGCACCCCCAGCCCCACCGCCCACCAGGTTTCCTCTCTTGTCCTTAGTCCCTGGATGTTTCTCCCAAATAAATTTGTGTGCAAACTGTTTAGTATGTCTCTTTCTTCTGGTGGAGGTGAAGGCTGAGGGAGGTGCACCTGCCTGACTGCCCTACCATGGGGCAGGTAAGGGGCCCCCAGCTCTGCTGAGGTCTGCTCCTGTCCTGCCTTGGTATGTGATTCGTTCTAGACACAAAAAGGGGAAAAGGAAATGAAAGCCCTCCTATGGTGAATGCCAGAAAGTTAGTGGGCATCCTCGGCAGTGCTGTCAGACCGGAGCTGTGTAGGGGCTGGAGGAATTTAGAGGGCTATGTTGGTGGGAGGGGGGCTGCAAAAGGACCAGGCTGAGGTAGGAGGAGGTGGGCGAGAAGGCCACTCTTTTTTTTTGAGACGGAGTCTCACTGTCACCCAGGCTGGAGTGCAGTGGTGTGATCTTGGCTCATTGCAACCTCTGCCTCCCAGGTTCAAGCGATTCTTCTGCCTCAGCCTCCCAAGTAGCTGGGGTTACAAGCACATACCACCACGTCCAGCTAATTTTTGTATTTTATTAGTAGAGACGGGGTTTCACCATGTTGGCAAGGCTGGTCTCAAGTGATCTGCCTGCCTTGGCCTCCCAAAGGGCTGGGATTACAGGCGTGAGTCACCCCCTTGAGCCGAGAAGGCCACTCTCAAAGAGACGTTAGACCTATTGGAGTCCTGGTCTCTTCAATTCTGGGCCAAGTTCTTCAGCCTCTGAGGGTGTCTTCCAAGTTGACCTGCTATAAACCTGGGCCTTTCTCTGTCTTATACTGACGTCAGAGGTCACGGAGAAGGGTGGACCTAGCAAGGTGGGGGTTGGGGGGCACATTAAGGGTTTGTACCTCTCTTTGTACTCCAACTGCTTCATGATCTAATTATCATTGGTGTCCTCTGTCAGAGTACAGGCCACAGAGATTTGTTAACACGTGTGCAAAACACTGTAGGTAAAAGTAGATGCTTTATGATGCCATTTCCATCAAGCACAGACAGAGGTCATCTAAACTACTACCAGTCAGGACAGCGGCTACCCCAGAGAGCTGGGAAGAGCTCCTGGGAGGGGAACAGAGGCAGGTTTGGCTGCAGGTAAATGTCTTCATGCTGATTTTGTGGCTGGTTACACAGATGTGTAGTTTACAAAAATCCATCTTGTGATATGTGCAAGCTTCTGAATGTTTTGCCAGAAAGGTTTGAAAATAAGTAAATCAGCCAGGTGAGCACAGTGGTGTGCATCTGTAGTCCCAGATACTTGGAGGCTGAGGCAGAAGAATCTCCGGAGCCCAGGAGTTCAAGGCCAGCTTGGGCAACATAGCAAGAACCTTAGAAAAAAAAGCCAAACATTGTGTATGCATTTGACTCTAGGGCAAATACATTTTTTTTGAGGGGGAAAAGGCCCTAACTTCCACTTATGTATGCACATTTACATGCGTCTTCTCAATCATCTGAGGCACTATCCCTACCTGACAGGTGACCAAGGTGAGGCTGAAGAGACTGACATACCCAAGTGGTAGAGGAGCTGGGACTGAGCCTCCCAGCCACAAAGCTGCACTGCTCTTCAGAAAAAGGTTTCATAACCCAAGCACTGGGCTGCAAGACTTGGGAGGGCAGACACCTGGCTGTACGCATCTGGGAGTCCTGCTGCTCAATACAGAGCCTGACTCAGAGCTGTGTTATGTCCAGCATGTTTATCCAGTGTATGGAAAAGGTTGAGTTATATCCATCATTGCTTTCTATACGTTTGCACTATTTCTTTTTCTTTCTTTCTTTTTTTTTTTTGAGACGGAGTCTCGTTCTGTCACCCAGGCTAGAGTGCAGTGGCCGGATCTCAGCTCACTGCAAGCTCCGCCTCCCGGGTTCCCGCCATTCTCCTGCCTCAGCCTCCCGGGTAGCTGGGACTACAGGTGCCGCCACCTCACCCGGCTAGTTTTTTGTAGTTTTTAGTAGAGACGGGGTTTCACCGTGTGAGCCAGGATGGTCCCATCTCCTGACCTCGTGATCTGCTCGTCTCGGCCTCCCAAAGTGCTGGGATTACAGGCTTGAGCCACCGCGCCCGGCCTGCACTATTTCAAAATTAAAATATTAACATGAAGATCCAACCACTGCAGCCCAACATCAGTGCTCTCACACTTTGCCCCTCAACTTGGGCCCCCGAGAGGGCATCCTGGATGCCAGAATCCTTGAAAAGAACTAAGGAATGGCAAGAGTCCAGGGCCCCAGCAGCAGGTGACTCTGGGATGTGGCTCTAAGTTCCTGAGTCTTTCTGGTTTAAAGAGAGTTTCTCTTTTTTTTTTTGAGACAATCTTGGTCTGTCGCCCAGGCTGGAGTACAGTGGCATGATCTCAGCTCACCGCAGCCTCTGCTTCCTGGATTCAAGCGATTCTCCTGCCTCAGCCTCCTGAGTACCTGGAATTAGACACGCGCCACTATGCCCAGCTAATTTGTTTTTTTGTTGTTGTTTGTTTTTAGTAGAGACGGGCTTTCACCATGTTGGTCAGGCTGGTGTCGACCTCCTGACCTCATGATCCATCCGCGTCGGCCTCCCTAAGTGCTGGGATTACAGGCAAGCCACAGCACCTGGCCTTTTTTTTAAGACAGAGTTTCACTCTTGTTGCCCAGTCTGGAGTGCAATGGTGCGATCTCAGCTCACCGCAACCTCCGCCTCCCAGGTTCAAGCAGTTCTCCCGCCTCAGCCTCCCAAGTAGCTGGGATTATAGGAATGCGCCACCATGCCTAATTTTGTATTTTTAATAGCGATGGGGTTTTCTCCATACTGGTCAGGCTGGTCTCAAAACTTCCAACCTCAGGTGATCCGCCTGCCTCAGCCTCCCGAAGTGCTAGGATTGTAGGCATGAGCCACCGCGCCCTCTTTAATTTGCACTGACCTGCCCACACCTTAGCCTGACCCCACGAACAATGCGACACAGTCTTAGCCCAGTCCCAGTTTATTGTGGAGGGAAACAGCGGACATGGAGCTGAGCAGAACAAACCCTTCCCTCTCCTCCCACAGGCCCCTAGGGAGGTGGGTGTCAGGACTCGGTGAGGTGAAATGGGGCCGAGGAGTCCAGAGACTGACGAGAGAGGACAGAAGGCAGAACAAGACCAGGACAGGCAGGGTTGGTGGAGACAGTGAGGCAGGGACACAAGATTGCCAAGTCAGGGCGTCTGCACAGAATTCTATTCCTCATCCTTTTTTTTTGGAGACAGTCTTGCTGTGTCGCCCAGGCTGGAGTGCAGTGGTGCAATCTTGGCTCACTGCAACCTCTGCCTAGTGGGTTCAAGTGATTCTCCTGCCTCAGCCTCCTGAGTAGCTGGGATTACAGGCGTGTGCCACCACACCCAGCTAATTTTTGTATTTTTAACAGAGATTGGGTTTTACTGTGTTGGCCAGGCTGGTCTCAAAATCCTGACCTCAAGTAATCCGCCCACCTCAGCCTCCCAAAGTGCTGGGATTACAGGCGTTAGCCACTGTGCCCGGCCTCCTCATTTTTCTTGCTGCTAGTTCAGTCTGGTACTGGGTCTTAGAGATGGGAAACAGAGCTAGATCTAAATAGGCAGGTGACTGGATTGAGAGGAATGGGGGATACTGGAACACTCAGATGGGGAAGGAATGGAAGAACCACTGTGCCTTTCCCAGGTCAGCCTGTCTGGGCAGAATCCACACTAGAGATTCTTTTCTGGGGGGAAGAACAGCACCAGAGCTCGGCCAGGCATGGTGGCTCACACCTGTAATCCCAGCACTTTGGGAGGCCAAGGCGGACAGATTACGAGGTCAGAAGTTTGAGACCAGCCTGACCAACACGGTGAAACCCTGTCTCCACTAAAAATACATAAAATTAGCTGGGCGTGGTGGTGCATACCTGTAGTCCCAGCTACTCGAGAGGTTGAGGCAGGAGAATCGCTGGAACCCGGTAGGCGGAGGTTGCAGTGAGCAGAGATCATGCCACTGCACTCCAGCCTGGGTGACAGAGCGAGACTCCGTCTCAAACAAACAAAAAGACAGCACCAAAGCTCGAGAGAGAAAATTACACCAAAGTCATATAGATGCTAGTGGTACAACAGAGGGAGGCCTAAGAAATCACAGTGACCAAAAAATGTGGGTGTTTTCAGAGAGGGCAGTGCAGGATGCTGAGGGTGTTACAGAAAGATACTTGCACAGAGTGGAATTCAGGAAGGGTGAGGTGTCAAGAGTCCAGCCTGGGGAAGAACCAAAAGTCCTGAACTATTGAGGAACAAGTACATGCGGCGCAGCTCAGCAAAAGACAAGCCCAGGTTCAGGGGCAGTGTGACCACGGGGTCCAGGCCATCACGCTCCTTCCCAGCATGGAAATTGGGGACGGGTAGTGAGAGGTTCAGGGCCTGGTAGAACCACTGAATCTGGGAGTCAGACAGAGGCAGGGCCCTGGGCCTGTCATGGGGCTCCGGCAGGAAGCTCTGGAGTTGGGGGCTTGACCAGGAGTTGCAATAATTGTACTGGCAGCACTGGGCCTGATACCAGTACTCTGCGAAGTAGGTGGTGTGTTTTTCTTGGCAGCGGTAGGAATAGTATTGTCCACAGCCTCGAATGATGAAGCGAACCTTGACATCTGAGGGAGAGGGGAAAGCTGATAACCCCTTCCAATAGCTTCCCATAGTCCATGAACCCCTGCTACGGACTTTTCCCATCCCTCACCCAGACCTGACTGACTTCTAACCCAGACTCCTTCAAGAGGCTAGAAAAGTGAGCTCTGCTGGTCTCCTAGAACCTTAGACCCCTCCTTCCAAGATTTTTTTTTTTTTTTTTTTTTGAGACAGGGTCTGGCTCTGTCACCCAGGCTGGAGTGTGGTGGCACAATCTTGGCTCACTGCAACCTCCGCCTCCTGAGTTCAAGAGATCTCCCACCTCAGCCTCCTGAGTAGCTGGCACTATAGGTGCACACCACCATGCCTGGTTATGTTTTTGTAGAGACAGGGTCTCACTATGTTGCCTAGACTGGTCTTGAACTCTAGAGCCTAAGTGATCCACCTGCCTCAGCCTCCCGAGGTGCTAGGGTTACAGGCATGAGTCATTGCAATCAACCCCTCCTTTCTTGTACCCCATGCCCGGAGCAGCCCTGATCTGTGAGAGAAGATCAAGCCATTGGCTGCCCCACCAGCAGCCCCTTCCTGGGACCTTATTTACCATAATAGATGGTGATCACCATGCATGGGGATGAGCTGCTGATGGTACACTTCTCTGAGCCTGAAATGCATCCTACAGAAGGGTCTTCTAAGAGGCAGAAGTGGCAGGTCCGGATGTCGGGAACAGGAACTGGGGAGGCAGAAGGAGGGATGGGGCACTGGGTCACTCTCAAATACCCTGGGCCAGTAGGAAGCCCGAGTATCCACGGCCACATTCCACCGATCCTTCCTGAACTCAGTTACCCCTTCCTCCCTCCCTGCCCCTGGGCCCCACTTACCCTTTCCCACTGTGAAGCCCACCATGACCAGCACACCTACAAGTATATGGGCCTTCATTATGGAATTCTGGGGAGACGGGCAGTTCCTGAGGGATGCCCTGAAACCCCACCTTCCTGTGACCACGCTCCTTAATCCTGAGTTGCAGGGTGGTTTTGACAAGGTCTGAGGAGCTGCCGTAAATGCAGAGCTATATTCCTGCTTGGGGCAGGATCCTGGTTGGGAAGGAAGTTATTAACTTGGCAGGAGGGACAGCATGTCCTCACCCACAATGTCTGGTTCCTGAGTGTGGGAGCAATGGCCCAGACGGGGTAATACCTGGGCACTATCTGGTTCTTTATCCAGTGTCTACCTTTGTCCTGCATACCCTCCAAAGACCTACTCCCTCCCTTGGAAAGTCCATGGCTTAGTGTCTATCTCTGCCACCATGTGCCGTCTTCCTCATACAACAGGGTGAGTCCCCAGTGTGCTGGGACAACCTGGCCTGGGAATCAAGCATCCCCATCCTTCTGAGGTGAGCAGTCCCAGCTCCACCAGCAGGCAGCACACACAGACATCACTGAACAGTAATTCTGGACCTTGTCCCACCTCATTCCACCCTTAGTTATACTGATTTTAGGGCTACTTTTTCTTTAAAACTAAAAGATGGAGTTGCTGATTAAGCACCTTACAGTATAAACAGACAGTCATAGGTATCCAAATACTTCTCATCTTTAAAACATGCTTTTTCTGTCTTTTCCTTTTGATCTTGCACTTCATCACACACAGTCCTAGCAATTCTGTTCTGCTCTACACTAAAACCACCACCCAATCCACTGAGCACAAATCTGTCCTGGTTTTCAATCTGGGGAGGGTGGGCTGGGCCATGAGGGCCCCTGGAGTCCAACACACCATCACCTTCCCTTCCCCAACCGCAAGCACCAGCACACTAGCTCATGGCCTTTTCTTCCACTTTATTTCATATTCCCACCACAATAATGACTCCTTTAATTTAAACTAAAAACCATACAGGGTTCCTGAAAGGGTGGCAAAAAGGAAAGGAAGTGCAGGACAGGTGGGGTAGGGAATCAGCGAATCGTCTTGACTGGGCTCTTGAAGTTGCTGGCGGCTTGGAGCTGCAGCTGGTAGGCCATCGGATGAATCTTGAAACCGTAGAGCCTGGACCAGGGCAGAGGTCAGAGAGGTAGTAGCATGAGCCCCATCCAGACCCTGCCAGTCACCTGCATTCCCACTTCCCCACCTGAACTCCTCCATGGACCTGCTCAGAGCTTAAGCCTAGTGGTTCCCAATTTCTCAGCTCAAGAACATTCTATGATAAGGTAACTGAAGCACAATCAAATAACTTTCCCACAGTCACTCCACAGGGAGATGCCGATTCTGGGAGAAGCAGGCCTCAAGAAAGGGCCATGCCCTGTCCTTCCCTCTCTCTGGGAGATCTTGGGCCTTTCCTTTGACCCTTAATGACTCTCCCTGCTCCCTACCTGGGCACAAACTGGTTGGCGGGTCTCTTGGGCCGGTACTCGGGATGCACCATGAAGAGCATGTGAGGGAAACCAGTGCCAAAGTAGGCGCCATCCGTGTGATGGTGTCTCGATGACTTGGGTGTGTACACATCCATGCACTTGGGGCAGTAGAGCTTCACCATGGCTTCACCTGGGATGTCTGAAAGGCCTGGGAGATAGCCAGACTCAGCAGGCCAGGTATCTCCCTGTTCCTACCTAACCTCCCCTCAGGACTCAGGCCCCAACATGCTGAGCCCTAACTCCTTCCCGTAAGACTGCCACAAGGTGCCTTCCTTTCCCTTCTTCAACACTCACCGATGGGAAGCATTGGCTGGTTCTCACAGTACACACGAGGACAGTAACCAAAGTCTCCCTGCTGGTACTTTTCCAACTGAGGTAAATAAAATGGAAGGGGTTGGCAGGTAGGTGTGAAGAGAAGAGGCAACTCCCTTCTCAGCCCAACCCATATCACTCTGTCTCCCACTCCTCCCACCTCTGTCCAGAGGCCCCTTCTCTGGCCCAGATGGGCTCTCAAACTCCTATGTTTCCTTTCTTCCAATTAGGCAGGCTACAAACCATCAGAGCCATTCGTTGTTTGTTCCCTGAGGAAGAGGCAGTCTATCACAACTCTCTGTTCAAGGACTGTCTCCCTCCCTGAAAATGATCCCTTCAGGATGACCCCCAATCAGAATTCAATTCCCAGGCCCAAGCCTGGGGTTCTTCTCCTCTTCTCAGCCAGTTTCCTTAAACAGGGCTTAAACATGACTTCTTGCTGCAGGAACCTGTGTCCCTTACTGCTCAGAAGGAGGCAAGTAGAAGCAGAGAGGCCTCACCATCTGGGCGATGCCACGGTTGGTAAGGATGTAGCGGGCGTGGATCAATCCATAAAGCATCTCGGCAGCCTGCTCAATCAGGTCACTCTGGTTGGGGTTGTCTTCCAGTTCTTCATCTGAAACACAGCCCGGCCAAATGCAACCACTTGTTTCTCAGCTTTCCTAGGTGCCCTGCCCATATCCAGGGGCTGCGGGCTATTCAGTTCGCCTGGCACCTACTTTTGGGCCTTATCCCATCCAACGTCTGAGCATGTGACCCAGAAACCTGGGCTTCTGACCCTTGCACCAACCCAAGACAGCTCTGTCTTCTCTTCACACCTCTTTAGCCTCTGCTCCCCGCTCTCCCTCCCAGCTCCCTCCTCAATACATAACTGCAACAATGTCCATGCAAAAGATGAAACTCTAGACTGGAAGGTGCAAAGCAGGAGAAATAGAGAGCAAACCAGACCCATGAGGAAATGCATTTTGGAAAACATCTGAATTGTGGATTTAGAAAGCATGAGAACAAATGATATACGTCACAAAACTAGACACAGTCAAGTGGAGGATCAAAATAAAGCATGAATTTAGGGTTAAAGAAATCAGAGAACCAAAGGAAATTTCAAAATTCAAGTAAGTGAATATAGATTTGAAGAGAAAAAAAGTGCATGTACACACACAAAACAACCCTGAGGGTGCCTCACCAGGCTCCAGGTCCAAGATCATGTCTAGAGCTTGTCGATAGTGAGGAACTTGCTCATTGAGTCCAGTAAGATTAAATTTGTCCTGGATGTAGTCTTCATCCACCTGTCAGGACATGGAAGCCAAGAGGGAACCCATATCAAAATCCCCATCTTTGACCTGAGCAAAATGCTCTAACTGATGCCTTATCATCAACACAACTGCATCTGTTCCGCTTGTTTCTCACTACCAGCTCAGCAGAAGTACTTGCGTCTCTCCCTAGTTTACCTATACTCCCTCCCATAAAGCTTTGGCTTTTCTTTTCTAAGGATAAGCAGGTACAGCAATCTTTTTCTTAAACATTCGTTTCAAGATCTCTGTCCCTACTCCTATACCCCATCTCTAGGAACCAGTTTTGTCCTCTCAGCTGGCTGAGGAAGATGGAAGCTGAACGGCATGGTTTCTGAACAAAACATTTCAATACATAGCATTTCAATTTTCCTAACGGCCAGCTGAGACAGGCACTAGCAGTGCCACTTTAGTAATAAAAGATACAGGCTGGACGCAATGGCTTATGCCTGTAATCCCAGCACTTTGGGAAGCTGAGGCAGGCAGATCACCTGAGGTCTGGAGTTTGAGACCAGCCTGGCCAACATGGTAAAACCCTGTCTCTACTAAAAATCCGAAAATTAGCCAGGCGTGGTGGCGGGTACTTGTAATCCCAGCTACTTGGGAGGCTGGAGCAGGAGAATCGCTCGAACCTGGGAGGCAGAGGTTGCAGTGAGCCGAGATCGCACCACTACACTCCAGCCTGGGCGACACAGTGAGACCTAGTCTCAAAAAAAAGATAAAGACACAAATTGCCTGCTGGAGGGTGGCAGAGTCGGAACTTGGGCCCCAGTTTTGCCACTTTAGCACAGGTTCGTCGGGGGTTATTGAGGGGACTCTTCGTTGATGGGAAGTTTTCAAGTAGTATGTAAGAGAACAATGTAGAAGTGGAATATGTGAAGGAACGTCTGGTGGGAAGATATGTGAAGCCAGCGAGTAGGGAAGTCGAAGAGAACTCACTTCACAGAAGAATTCATTGCCACGGAGCCCACAGAACCAGGAAATCCAGGACACCTCCTCTGAGCTGCTCATCTTCACGTCAGCTGGAAAAAAGAGTGTCAGTAAAGCTCAAGCTCTCCTTCCCTGCCTCAGGTATCCTCCCTCCTCCCACATTAGAACCACCCTTTCTTAAAGGATCCCAAACTCTGAAGCCCTCCTCTCCAACTCCTCCAATTTACATCTCAGTCCCTTTTCTTTGAAGTTAAATATTCTTTGGGGTCCCACCACTTCAAGGAAGCCTCTAATTTACATCTCAGTCCCTTTTCTTTGAAGTTAAACATTCTTTGGCGTCCCACCTCTTGAAAGAAGCCAACAGATACTTTGACCCACCAGCCCGACCCACGTCCCTGGAGCTCCCGAAAGCCAGGGCCCTCTCTTCTCTGTGTCAACTCCGGCAGGGACCTCGACTCAGACTCCCTACCAATGCAAGTCTCTGCATGACCCCGGCGCCTTTCCCAAGGGTTTCCAAGTTTATCATTCTCAAGCAAGAATCGGGCCCCTCCTTTTCTCAAGGGTTAGGGGCGACTGTCAGGTCCCTTTCACCTGATTCCACACATCCCCGCTCCGCTCTTCAAGCCACCTCTCCCTCCTTGCCGGACCTGGTTGCTTCCTCCCCCGCCCCCACATCAAAGTGCGGAGACCCCATGTGCGGCTCCCAGCGATAAGGGACCAGGAGCAGCGAAGACCTCAGACTCACCAGCTGGACGGGGACCAGGACTGGGGTGGGGTAGGGAAGTTGCTACTTCGAAGGAACGGCGGCGACCGCTACAGCTCAGGCCGCGGACCCGACCGCGGCAGGCGAAGTGGGGTGGGGGGAGTGGAAATTGGGGAGGGTGGGGAAGAGGGCAACACGCAAGCGCCAAGGGTCAGGTGCCGCGGTGGATGCCGGGACGCGGAGTCCCCGGTAGAGAGAGAAACCGGCTAAGTGAGGGAAAGCGAACTACCAATCCCAGGATGACCCGCGCACGACCTGGCTGTCACGAAGCCCCGGAGGAGGACGCTTGCGGGCGGGGCGCAACGAGAAGCCACCGGAAGCGGAAGCCAGGTATGGCGTTCGGAGCCTGGGAGCCTGGGCAATACAATTGTGTGCTCACTGGGCGAAGAGGCTGACTTAGGGTGGGGAAAGGAGGGAGCCAGGCTGGACCCCTCCCCGCAGCTCTCCTCACAGTTGCCCCCTAGTCCCGGCGCAGTGCTGCTGCCCTGAGGACTGGCCTATCCTTGGCCAATCCGCTGTGTCCTTATTGCCTGTTGGGCCCCTAGTGCGAGTCAGTCCCGCCAGAGACCCTTGACGGGCCTCCTGTTTTACTCCGAGCTCTGGCCTCATGAGGCGAGAGATGCGGCTATGGCTCCGTGCGTAGGGACTTGGGTCGGGTGGGCTGGGCTGGGCGGAGCGGTGTGAGAACCAGAACGGCCCAGTGCGCTAACCTGAGGTGTTGCCAGCCATTCTGCTCGTCCCCTTGCACTTCTCCATTTCCCCTTAATCTCTAAGTGTGACCTTCGAACCCTGGTCAGAGTAATGGTGAGGGGCAGGCGTGACGTTATTGCATTACACGGCTTCTCGGCATTCCACAGGTTTCCCTCCGCCTCCTGAGGGCCTTTCCTAACCCAGAGTGGATTCCTAGCTCCAGAAAATGGGCTTGGAGCGGGGGCCACGTTGAGGAAGGCGAAGGGCATTGTGGGGGCGTTATGTAAAAGTAGGACCCCAACCGACAGATCCTAGCGCTCGCGCCACCTGGGCGCGCGGAGCTCTGCTCGTTTACCGTTGGAAAAGTTCCAGCGCGGGAAACTGAACCCGGAGCTTTGCGCACGCTTGAGCCATCAAGTAATGTGGGTGGTGGCTTTTGTTGTTGTTGTCGCCACGCATGCGTCTCCGTGCCGTGTGGCTATTTGATTGTGTCAACTCTGCTGACCAGAATAGCGCCATTTTGCGGTACGGAAGCTACACAGCAACACGTATAAGAGCCTCTCCCCGAGATCTTCTAGGGAGTGACCCGTCTATTTTTGTTTGGGAAGAGGAAACTCCGAAATGGGGTCGCGGAAGACTTAAAGGGCCAGGCTTGATTTTTTTTTCCCTACTGGTATGTCTGTTTTACGGGGTGGGAAAGTGGTTTCAGAAAGAGGCTGGTATTTATTGTTGGTAAGGATGGGGGTGGGGGCCGGACGCAGGACCTCTGGACGACTGTCTCATGGAGTTTGATTAATTTTTACTAAGGAGCAAAGTCGGTATTGTAGGGTTCCGTGTTTTTCTGCATATACTCTCTCCCTTAGACCCTGCAGATTCTTGAATTGTGGGGTCACTTTAGCGGCAGGAAAGTGTTTTTGACTACTTTTTCTCATCCCAGCAGGTCCCTGAGGCTCTGGTTGCTACAGAGTCACCAGGAGCTTGGCTTGCTTGTCTCATCCTTCCCTTGCCTGGTATCATTTTCTCAGTTCTCCCAAAAGCCATGTCCCGGCCCTTCCTCATCACCTTCACCCCAGCCACTGACCCCAGCGACCTCTGGAAGGATGGGCAGCAGCAGCCACAGCCTGAGGAGCCAGAGTCCACCCTGGATGGAGCTGCAGCCCGAGCTTTCTATGAGGCCCTTATTGGGGATGAGAGCAGCGTTCCTGACTCCCAGAGATCTCAGACTGAACCTGCCAGAGAAAGAAAGAGAAAGAAAAGAAGAATAATGGGGGCAGCTGCAGCAGGAGCAGTGGCAGAAGGAGTATCAGGAAGATATGGACAAGGGAGATCCCTTGAGGCTGCAGATAAGATGACTCACCGGATACTGAGGGCAGCCCAGGAGGGGGACCTGGCAGAACTTAGGAGACTGCTGGAGCCCCATGAGGCAGGAGGAGCTGGGGGGAATATCAATGCTCGGGATGCCTTCTGGTGGACCCCACTGATGTGCGCTGCTCGAGCAGGCCAGGGGGCAGCTGTGAGCTATCTCCTGGGCCGCGGGGCTGCCTGGGTGGGGGTCTGTGAGCTGGGTGGCAGGGATGCGGCTCAGCTCGCTGAAGAAGCTGGCTTTCCTGAGGTGGCCCGCATGGTCAGGGAGAGCCATGGAGAGACAAGGAGCCCAGAGAACCGGTGAGGGGAAACTTCAGCTCAGACCCCTGTCTCATTGTGTTGTGCCTCTCCCAGCCATTCCACACCAGAGGCCCCAGCACAGTGCTGAGGAGTTCTTTCCTTATCCTCGTGTAGGTTGACAAGGTAGTATAGTCAAGTGATTATGAACATGAGCTCCCTGGATTTAAAGCCTGATTTCACTTACTTGGGCAAACAACCTAATGTCTACATGTTCCAGTTTTCTTATCTTAGAAATGGGGTAGTAAGGATTGTTGTTAGGATTCAATGGGTTAATATATGTAAAATGCTAGAATAGTGCATGCTGCATAGTATGCAATATATGAATGTTAGCTGTAGTCATTATTACTAGTATCCCTCCCCTTCCCCAAGAGTTTGCTAGGCCTGGTTAAGATTTTTTCTTTTCAACTCTTCTGCTCTGGGTCCCACAATGGTTTAAAGAAATTTGTTTTTAAGACCAGTCAAGTGCAGTAGAAGGAGGGGAAAAGTAGAGTAAGGAGTTTGATCTGTAACTGAGTGAACAGTCATTTCAGATAACTCACCACCACCTTTGGACCAACCAGGCTCCCTCCTTGTTGATTAGGAAGGAAGGCAATTTTTTTTTTTTTTTTTTTTTTTTTTTTGAGACAAGGTTTTACTGTGTCACCCAGGCTGGTGTGCAGTGGCGTGATTTCAGCTCACTGCAGCTTCCGCTTCCCAGGTTCAAGCATATTTTTTGTAGAAAGCAGGCTTTGCTGGGACATGGTGGCATGTGCCTGTAATCCTGGCTACTTGGGAGGCTGAGGCAGGATAATCGCTAAGGTGGAGGTTGGAGTGAGCCAAGATCATGTCACTGCACTCCAGCCTGGGCAGCAGATGCAAGACTCCATCTCTTAAAAAAAAAAAAAAAAAAGTAGGCTTTGCCATTTTGCCCAGGCTGGTCTCAAACTCTTGAGCTCAAAGCGATCTGCCCGCCTCTGCCTCCCAAAGTGTTGGGATTACAGGTGTGAGCCACTATGCCTAGCCAGCAATTTGTTCCTTAGCAGAAAAGCTGAAAGGATCCTCTCCTACCCTGCCAGCCCTCTCTTGAGGCCTCAACTCTTCCCCTTTGCCTTCCCCTGCTGTTAATGCTTTTTCTTCTTTCTCTGCAGGTCTCCCACTCCCTCCCTCCAGTACTGCGAGACCTGTGACACCCACTTCCAAGATTCCAACCACCGCACATCCACTGCTCACCTGCTGTCACTGTCCCAGGGTCCTCAGCCTTCCAACCTTCCACTTGGGGTGCCCATCTCCAGCCCGGGCTTCAAACTCCTACTGAGGGGGGGCTGGGAGCCAGGAATGGGACTGGGACCCCGAGGTGAGGGCCGTGCCAACCCCATCCCCACTGTCCTCAAGAGGGACCAGGAAGGACTAGGCTACAGATCAGCACCCCAGCCCCGAGTAACACATTTCCCAGCTTGGGATACCCGAGCTGTGGCTGGGAGGGAGAGAGCCCCTCGGGTGGCCACGCTGACCCGGAAGGAGGAGAGAAGGAGGGAGGAGAAAGACAGGGCTTGGGAGCGGGATCTAAGGACTTACATGAACCTTGAGTTCTGACTTGGTAAAGTCTGACCCCGGTCTGCTGCTGAAGTCTGAACTTGGGCCTCTGACCTGGGCCCTTTGACTTCCCCTTCCTGGGATCTGCCCAGGGGCAGATCCTCAGTTTTTGGTCAGTGGACTCTGTCTTTGTGAGAGACGGGCTGAGAGTGATAAATAAATCAACCTTTTGTGGTTTATTCACTTTTCTGGAATCTATTTTGAGGAAGCCAAACAAGCCTGGGAGCCACATGCAAGTCCCACCTGAGCCAGAAGGGGCAGCCTCTCCAGGTGGCATGATAAGGTCACCTCCTTGCCAATCTGGGTTCACTTTCAGGTCCCAGCCCCTCCTGGGAGTGTCCCACCTATTCTTTCAACCCCCCTGGACCAGGAATTGCCCAGCTCCATGCAAGTCTCAATTCCCCCAAGAGGAGTTCCCTGACTACAGCCAATTCACTGATTTCACAAACATAAGTCCATATACTATGTGCCAAGAATACAGGTAAAGACATAAAGAGTTCATGGCTGGAGGAGGAAACAGCCATGTTATCAATTTTTTTTTTTCTTTTTTTTTTTTTGAGACAGAGTTTCGCTCTTGTCCAGGCTGGAGTGCAATGGCGTGATCTCGGCTCACTGCAACCTCCGCCCCCCAAGTTAAAGTGATTCTCCTGCCTCAGCCTCCCAAATAGCTGGGTCTACAGGCATGCACCACCACATCCGTTTAATTTTGTATTTTTAGTAGAGACAGGGTTTCTCCATGTTGGCCAGGCTGGTCTGGAACTCCCGACCTCAGGTGATCTGCTGGCCTTAGCCTCCCAAAGTGCTGGGATTGCAGGCATGAGCCACCACTCCCAGCCCATGTTATCAAAAATACAGGGTAATAAGGGAAGTCAAAGAAGGCCCCTAGAGATGAGAATGGGTTAGGGTTTTGCTGGAAGAGGCCAGTGTGATAGGAAGGCCCACGATTATCAAGCTTGTACACTTAGTTGAACTGGGACCAGAACTCTGGCCTGCAAATCTAAACTTTAAGTCAAGCTTTTTCATTACACCTATTTGTGTACACTTTTCTTTCCCACACTTCCCAACCCTCCCACCACCCATCCCCTTGTCTTGCTCATGCCAGGCACAAGAAGAGCTCACTGTTGTGAAATCCAGGAATTAAAATTTGCAGAGAGGGGGAGGGGAGGGCTGTTCCAGTCGCAAGACTTCTCATTTTTTCCCTTCTAGGAAAACCTTTCATGAAGGCTTGGATGCGAAATGGAGGAGTGGTGGGGAATGTGGAGAAGAACTCAGGGGCAGGGGGCTGTAGGGGGGCGACCGAGTTCAGGGGAGCATGAGAAGCTCGGGAAAATGGGGACTTGGGTTTAAATTAAGGTCTTGGCCCTTGCTAATCTCAGCTTGGCGCTCCGTGGTCTGGCGCGCACTGACAACGCGGGGGATACGGGGGCGGTCGATTCGCAGGGTCCGCCCCATGAGCTGCGGCACCGCCCCCGCGGGTCCTTCCCGTCCCGGTGCAGCTGCTTCCGGGCTCCGCAGCTCCCAGCGGCTCCCCGAGGCCGCGGCGCCGACGCTGGGCCCGGGAGCGGTTCTCGTGCAAAGCGCCCGGACGCGTGGGTCCCGAAGTAGGCCCGCACTTTGCCTCGCGACTGGGGATCTCCGAGGACATCTTAGTTCTGACCTTGCGGAGGCCGCGCCTCTGCTGCGTGTTCGCGGGCCAATCGGGCCACTTTGTAGAAATCATCGCACTCTAAATCAAGGGACGAACGCTGCTGGCTGGAGTTTGCTGGACACTTTCATTCTAGCTAGTAACAAAGAGAATTCCTCTTCCTCGAGGTCCCTTGGGGCAGCAGTTAAAGACTACACGATCCAGGAGCACCTAGGACCTGGGGCCACCTTCCTGCCTGCTTTATTGGATGGAGCACTGCCGCCCCAGTTTCTGGGGCACCTTGGGGTGTGGCCTTGGTGAGTGAAACTTGGGGTGATGCCTGCTGGGAAGGAAATCCGGAAACACAGAGAGGACTCTCTGGTGGTGACCCAGGCCTTGTCAGATCTGAGACTCTTGGAATCTTGTTTGTGGGGGTGTGGATGGTGAATGAATTTGGATGTGCCTCCCTTTACCCCAAAACTGAAGAGGAAGCAAACCACTTGCCACACTTGAGGCTGCATGACCATTCACAGAAGGGAGGAGCCACTTCTGAATTCAGAGTAGGACTGCATCACCAGGCAAATACCTGTTCTGAGCCAGAAAGACTCTGGCTTCTGAGGAGATCCTGAGAGTCTGAGTAGTGCCAGGAAGCAGCCTCAGAATCTGGGAGCCCATTACACACCCCAGCCATGTTCCTGCGACGGCTTGGTGGCTGGTTACCTCGCCCTTGGGGCCGCCGGAAACCAATGAGGCCTGACCCACCTGACCCAGAACCCCGATGGGTGGACAGCTCCTCGGAGAATTCAGGAAGTGACTGGGATAGTGCCCCAGAAACCATGGAAGATGTGGGGCATCCCAAGACCAAGGACTCAGGGGCATTGAGGGTTTCTAGGGCTGCTTCTGAACCAAGCACTGAGCCCCAAGTTGAGCAACTAGGGAGCAAAAGAATGGATTCCCTCAAGTGGGTCCAGCCTATCTCTAGCACTCAAGAGTCTGGGAGACTGGAGGCTGGAGGGGCTAGTCCCGAACTCGGATGGGATCATGTGGATTCAGGTGGCACCAGGAGACCTGAGGTGTTGCCTGAAGGGGGAATGAGCGTCCCTAGGCCAGGAACCCCAGTGGAGAAACCTGGCAGGCGTGAGAAGCTGTTGGGCTGGCTGCGGGGGGAACCAGGAGCTCCCTCCCGGTACCTGGGGGGACCAGAGGAGTGTCTGCAGATCTCCACCAACCTGACCCTGCATCTGCTGGAGCTGCTGGCCTCTGCCCTGCTGGCCCTGTGCTCACGACCACTGCGGGCCGCCTTGGACACACTGGGCCTGCGTGGACCGCTGGGCCTCTGGCTACATGGCCTACTGTCCTTCCTGGCTGCCTTGCATGGGCTCCATGCTGTTCTGAGCCTACTTACTGCCCACCCTTTGCACTTTGCCTGCCTCTTTGGTCTCCTGCAGGCCTTGGTGCTGGCTGTCAGCCTCCGGGAGCCCAGTGGGGATGAGGGCACTGATTGGGAGAGTGAGGGGTTGGAGAGGGAGGGTGAGGAGCAGAGGGGAGACCCAGGAAAGGGGCTGTGACCATGGGGTGCCGTGTGGGGGTAAAGGGTGAAGAGAGTGTGGGCTTTAGGAGAAAAGTGTGGGGCGTGACCCAAATTGTAAGCATAGGGACCTCAGGGATGGGGAAGAAACCCCAGAGTATGAGGGCGCAGGGCCCCCCTTCATCCATAGGAGAGAACAGAGCTATTTAGGGTGTTTGTGTTTATCGACAGTGAGGGCACTACCCTTGGATTCACCAGCTGTTATTTTTGCTTTTAAATTTCTCCCACCTTTAGTTTTTTGTGTTTTTTTTTTCCACCTCCACTTTTTAAAAGCAGAAAAAAAAAAAAGAAAAAGAAAAAAAGTGTGGTGGTGGAGAATAAAGACCAAAGGGTTCTCTCTACCTTTCAAAACTCTCCTGGGGTGCAGGAGACGAGAGCAGGAGAGCAGTAAGAGAGTGGTTGGGACACCCAGGGTACTCCTTGGATCTCGAGATCTGAGCCACCAAGGGAAGAGTGGGGCTGCTAGGCAAGTGGATTAGGGGGTCTGGATAGGACCCCACAGGTGACAGGGAGCCTGCAGGGCAGATCTGGTGACCATGGGAGCCAGAGGGAGTGGGGACAGTGCAGGCAGTATTGACAGGAGGGCCAGTGCAGAAGGGCGGGTAGTTCAGGCAGTGTGGGGGAAGCACTGAAGCCTGTAGTCCCCACTTGGGGGCTAGGGGTTTGCTCACTCAGCAATAAATAACTGTGTCACATCAAATCCTAAATATACCACTACAAAGTGAGAGTTACTGCCACTCTGTTCTTCCTGACGCCATCCACCTGGGGGTTTAGGTGGTAGAGAATCCAGGGGGAGTGTTGAAATGGGAGGAGTGGGAATGATGTCTGGAGACAAACCCCAGAATGAGATGAGGATTGAAAAATCATCTTTATTATCTTGAATGGGAGTTGGAAGTCTCCAGCTTCTCCCTTCAACAACTCAGCTCCCATTGTACCGTCTGAGGACTTAGACGAAGTTACAGGTCAGTCACTGGACAGCTCACAGGCCTCTGTGATGGGAGAAGGGAAAAATAGGACAGAAAGGAATCCAGGGAGAAAAGCAAAGTTGATAGTAATGGGGTGGGGGAGAATGCGTTCTTTCATTCCCTGTGTCAAAGGGGAGTCTCTAAGGGCCTTTTCCCTCCATGTATGACCCTCTGTCCCCTTTATCCAGTGCAAACTCTGAAACCTCTCTTGAGTAGCCCAGAACCCATCCTGCCTCCCTCAGGTGACATGACAGCTCTTAGCCACATCCCTCTGGTGACATCACACGAGTCTCTTTCACCCTGTAACCCCAGAAGACTTTGTGAGTCCTAATCCTGTTTTGTGAAACTTTAACACCTTACCTTGATTCCTAGGAGTCAGTAAGAAGGCTTTGGAATCCAGGCAGGAAGTCAGGGACTTGAATTCCTCCACACACTTTTCGGGAGGATGTGGTGAGCGATCTGGAAGGGCAAGGTGGGGCCAGGCCAGTCAAAACCCCCGGAAGCACCTAGCTCTTCCTGGGAGGATGTCATAGGACACAGAGTGAGGAGTTCTCTTGCTCTCCCTTGTTTCCCTCCAACCCTTCCTGCCTTATATCCCTACTCACTGTAGAGGAGAAAGCGCTGGTAACCCTGGCCTGTCTCATTCAGCATGATTCCACCTGGGCATGAGCTGGAAAAGAGCTCAGTCTTCATGTCAGGGCGGCCTGTCAAAGTAGGTGGGAGAAGTGTGAGAACACAGATGCAGAACCAAGCTTCAAGGGACTTGGGGAGGGTGAGGGCTGGGAAGAACCAACCTTCAGTTCTGAGATCTGTGCTCCCTTCAGTCAGGTGGTAGATCCATTTCCGGGGCACACAGAGCCCATCTTTTCTGCAGAGGTGGTGGTGGCAAGGAGGAAAGAATGAGCATCACCCCAACCACAGTGTCCCAGCGGTTTTTTTTTTTTTTTTGAGACTGGGTCTCGCTCTGTAGCCCAGGCTGGAGTGCAGTGGCGTGATCTTGGCTCACTGTAAGCTCTGCCTCCCGGGTTCACACCATTCTCCTGCCTCAGCCTCCCAAGTAGCTGGGACTACAGGCGCCCGCCACCATGCCCAACTAATTTTTTGTATTTTTAGTAGAGACGGGGTTTCACCATGTTGGCCAGGATGGTCTCAATCTCCTGACCTCGTGATCCGCCCGCCTGGGCCTCCCAAAGTGCTGGGATTACAGGTGTGAGCCACCACGCCTGGCCTGTCCCACCTTCTATTTACTCAATTGTACTCCTTATTGAAGCCCAGCTTTCCTTGGGTTTCAAGCTACTAAGCATTGGTTAGGCACATCTCTCTCCAGAGGGCAATTAATACAGCTATTGCATTTTGTGGGCCAAGCATAGTAGATATATCAGCTAAGAGGCCAGCTCTTGGTGGGTGGAGTCTCACACTTTGGGCAGAGACTGAACCTAGTGATGCTTCTGCCTCCTCACCACTCACGTGCGGATGGTGGCACGAAGGTTGAGCTGCATCGGGGCAGAGCCAACAGCCATGTTGAAGACAATGTTGTCCACAGGGTCAAAAGTTGCCAACTCTTCCTTGGTGGGAGCTGCCCCTGCGATAAAGTACCACTGGCCCAGGTGGACCTCTGGGAACTGGAGAGACAACGAAGGGAGCAAAAGAGGGTGGGTTCCAGCATAGGATAGGTCCAACTTCTTCATCAGTCAGGACAGCAAGACTTAGGGGTAGAGGTGTCGGCTGCCTTCATCTTTCCAACTTAGGATTGGATCCATGACAAAGAGTCATTAAATGACTTTTCCTCATTGCCCCTCTCCAATCAACCTGGGTAATCACCCCACCCCCTAATTCTGCCATGCCTTTGCATTGATGGCCACAGTACTGATATTTTTCTTCTTGCTTTCAGTATCACAACACTCACACCCCATTCCTCCCTTCCTTTCCCAAGACGGTCTCCAGTCATTCTAGGCCATCCACCCAAGTCCCTCAGAGCCTCCACCATAGGCTTCCCCAATCTCAGTCCATACCTCCTTCCCATCCACGCCCAGAGTTGTCAGTTGACTGTGCTCAGGGCACTGGTAGATGGAGTTAAGGATAACACCATAGAGGTAGAGCAGAGCTGCCCAAATTTGGTGGAACATTTTCAGGCAGGAGAGAGCTGGTGCTGTGTGTGCCTTAACTGCTCTCTCCCCTACTGGCTGCTCAGTCCACTCTGCTTTCAGCTCCCTTGCATTCGACCCTTGACCCTTTCACCTGCTAATGAGTAACTTCAACCTTGTTTTCCAACCCAAACCTGGATTACTTAGTATTTGGAACTTCCTCCCCCTCTTCCGGATGCAACCACTCCATAGTATACCCTGGCACGTCCAGGGTTTCTCAGGAGTTATGAGGAGAGCTGAGCTGTCCAAGGAGAAACCTGTGGTCTTTGAACCCGTATCTGAGCTGGTTATTTGCTGCACTGTGCAGCACTGAAGGGAAGTAGTAGCTTGATTGGGCCTCTCATTCATTAATTTGGCAAACTATTTTGAGTCCCAGTTGTTTCCCAAGAACTAGTTAATCCCTGGGGACATTAAAAAAATGAATAAGACATAGCCCCTGGCCTTGAATAAGTTGTTCTAGGGAAAACTGTGTAGACAAACCATTGCAATACAACTCAGTAAGTGCTTTAGAGCAGGTATGATGCGGGTGTATGATGCAGGTGCTGGGGCACGGTGGATTGCTCTCTTCAGTTTATAATTAGAAAAATATGTATACCCTGGTAATGTTCACTGACACATTCTCTCAACATTTATTACTACAAAGAGGCTACGTAATCTGGCTGTTAAAAGAGGATAGAAGGCCGGGTGCGGTGGCTCAAGCCTGTAATCCCACCCAGCACTTTGGGAGGCCGAGACGGGCAGATCACGAGGTCAGGAGATCAAAACCATCCTGCCTAACTTGGTGAAACTCCGTCTCTACTAAAAAATACAAAAAACTAGCCGGGCGAGGTGGCGGGCGCCTGTAGTCCCAGCTACCCGGGAAGCTGAGGCAGGAGAATGGCGTGAACCCGGGAGGCGGAGCTTGCAGTGAGCTGAGATCCGGCCACTGCACTCCAGCCTGGGGTACAAAAAAAAAAAAAAACAAAAACAGAGGATAGATGTTGGTGTCAGGCAGAATGTGTCCAAACCCTAACTACAGCCGGGGCATGGTAGCTCATGCCTGTTAGCACTTTGAGAGGCCAAGGTGTGAGCATGGCTTGAGCCCAGGAGTTCAAAACCAGCCTGGGCTACGTGGCAAAACTCTGTCTCTACAAAAAATACAAAAACTAGCCGCATGTGGTGGTACATGCCTGTAGTCCCAGCTACTAGGGAGGCTGAGGTGGGAGGACTGCTTGAGCCTGGGATGTCGAGGCTGCAATTAGTCCTGATTGTGCCACTGCACTCCAGCTTGGGTGACAGAGTGAGACTCTGTCTCCAAACAAACAAACCACCACCAGCCCCTAACTACTATGTCTGTTTTTTCATCTGTAAAATTGGCAAATCATCAATCTCATAGGATTAAATGAAATAATGCACATAAAGCCCTTAGCAAAGACCTGCACATTCTAAGTCCAAAGTATATATTTGCTATAATTAATAGTAATGTTTGCAAAACTCTTAGTTTCTGATAGGTAATAAGTTCTCAAGTAATAGGCAGTAAGAATTGCCAAATAGGCTGTCACTGAATAGCACCAAGTGACTGGAGCAGTTAATGCTGTGAGAGGTGGGGCTTCCTCGACAGATTATTTATTTACTTATTTATTTTTAAGACAGGGTCTCACTCTGTCGCCCAGGCACGATCATGGATCACCATGACCTTGACTTCCCGGGCTCAGATGATTCCCGAGTAGGAGCTACAGGCACACGACATCACGCCTAGCTAATTTTTCGTAGAGACAGAGTTTCACCATGTTGCCCAGGCTGGTATTAAACTCCTGAGCTCAGGCAATTGGCCCGCCTCGGCCTTCTAAAGTGTTGGGATTACAGGCATGAGCCACCACACCTAGCTTGATAAATTTATGTCCCATGGACTGCCACAAAAAATTTGCCGAGGGGTGAGGCTTGCGATTTAGTTAAAAAACAAAATGGGTGACCGGTATATTAGAGTTTATTATACTATTTTATTTTGGTATAATGTTTGCATTTTTGTTTTTTGAGACAGAGTCTCGCTCTGGTGCCCAGACTGGAGTGCAGTAGCCTAATGTCAGCTCACTGCAACCTCCACCTCCCAGGTTCAAAGCAATTCTCTGCCTCAGCCTCCGGAGCAGCTGGGATTACAAGGTGCTCGCCACCACACCAGGCTAATTTTTGTATTTTTAGTAGAGACAGGGTTTCACCATCTTGGCCAGGCTGGTCTTGAACTTCTGACCTCATGATCCACTCTCCTCAGCCTCTCAAGCATGAGTCACTAGGCCCGGCCGAAAATTTTTGTAATAGAAAGCTAAAATGTGGTTAGGCACAGTAGCTCTCACCTGTAATCCCAGCACTGTGGGAGGCCAAGGTGGCAGAACTGCTTGAGGCCAAGTGTTAAAGACCAGGCTGGGCAACATAGTGACACTCCATCTCTATAAAAATAAAATTAGCTAGGTGTGGTGGTGCACATCTGTGGTCCCTACTACTTGGGAGGCTGAGGTGGGAGGATGGGTTGGGCTCGGGAGGCAGAGGCTGCAGTGAGTTGTGATTGAGCTAGTGCACTCCAGCCTGGGCGACAAAGCCAAACCCTCTCTCAAAAAAATACATAAAAAAGCTAAAATGTAATACTTTATTGGGGCAGTAAAGTACAAGTGCTCGATCTGGAGTCCTGTTGGCCTCGATTTGTCAATTCTGACATTCATGTTCGTCTTAGTGTACTCACCTAAAAAATGTTAAAGGCTGGCCGGGCGCGGTGGCTCAAGCCTGTAATCCCAGCACTTTGGGAGGCCGAGACGGGCGGATCCCGAGGTCAGGAGATCGAGACCATCCTGGCTAACACGGTGAAACCCCGTCTCTACTAAAAAATACAAAAAAACTA
>NC_045438.1:136362051-136401688 GCF_002776525.5 Piliocolobus tephrosceles | reverse complement strand
TAACACGGTGAAACCCCGTCTCTACTAAAAAATACAAAAAAACTAGCCGGGTGAGGTGGCGGACGCCTGTAGTCCCAGCTACTCGGGAGGCTGAGGCAGGAGAATGGCGTGAACCCGGGAGGCGGAGGTTGCCAAGATCGCGCCATTGCACTCCAGCCTGGGCGACAGAGCGAGACTCCGTCTCAAAAAGTTTAACAAAACAAAACAAAACAAACAAAAAACCCCCATAAAACCCGTAGCATATGGGCTGGCACAAGTGCTCATTAAACAGATGCTTATTAGAACTCTTAACTAAAACATAACCAGGACCTGGGTATAAACTACGAATCCCAGAAAGGTTGGGCACCCCAGCAGCGATGTGTCTTTCTGGAGGACTCGCAGTTTCGCAGGGCCAAGGCCCTTGTCCCAGGGCAGGTTAAGAGAAGAGGGCACGGAGATGCGGTAATGCCTCCACCCCCAGCCTTCGGAAGCATGCTGGCCGGTCTTTAAATTCTCCACTGTCAGGGTCTTGTCTTTCTGTCCACTCCAGCTCCATCTGCTCCCAATTCTCAAACTCGGAGGCGCCTCTTTTCTTGACAAAAATCCTGCAATGTAGTAGCACTCTTAGTTTTCCTAAAACGTATCATGTCCCCTTGGCCACACACCTCCGGTGACGAATGTGACGCCCACAGCCCGCAAAACGCCCATCCGGCGGAACCGAAATCTAGCCCAACCAAACAACCAAGAACAAAATCGCCCCGTGCCGCCCCCAAACGCCTACTGTAAGAGTAACTTCCGGAGGCACAGAAGAAAGGGCGCAGCGAGGGCGAAGAGGTGGAGAAGAGTTTTAGCTGGCTAGGACAGTGCCGCCTGAAATTCTCAGCTTGTCAAGATTTAAACATAGATTAATGTGGCATAATCCCGCATCTCCAAAGTCCAAGGTCCATACGACCGTCCATAGCCCCTCTCGAGGCAGTGGTAGTCCCAGCTGGTGATTGTTTTTCAGGCATCTACGGTAGCCACCTCAATCTTCTAGAGCTCAAGCGCGCGCACAGACGTGAACGCCCCCGAGGGGGTTGTCGGCGAGGGGGGGGGGGGGGATGCTTAAGTGTCTACGCATGCGTACTGCGACACACGCAGGCGTAGTACGGTCCCCCGGGCGACGGCGGCGGCGGCTCCTCTGGGTGTTCGGCTCCCTCCCACCTAGGCCGGCCCCGGCCCGACTCGCCCTCAGAAACTCACTGTTTGGGGCTGCGGACTTTCTCGTCGTGCCCCACAAAAGTAAAGCTTGGGGGCCTGGGGGGAGCCGGAAGTATCGCCTCGAGATCCCCAAATACTATCGGGGAAACGGAAGTGGCCGTCGGTGGCAGGTTTGGGGGAGACCGGAAGTGACGGTCCGTGGGGAAGTCGGGGGCGGAGCCGCGGGGTAGTGGGGGTGTGTGTGTGTTTGTGTGTTTGTGTTTGGCTGTGGGTTAGTTGTGCCGTTCTGCTGGAACACCGTGGGAAGCCAGTAGACGCGGGCAGTCAGCTATCAGGTCGGTGGCCCCGTGAGTGCTGTTTCGGGTCTAGTGAGTTAGGAGGGTTCGATGGGCGTGGCGCGCGTGCGCGAAACCACTTTCCCCGCAGAGTGTGGCGCGACCACCGCTTTCGCGTAGTCCCAGGATTTTCCGAGCTCTGGGGTGCTTGTCCTGCCGTGACCGGTGATGACACTAGTCTCTGGTCTCGTGCTTCCTTCCTAATCTGACTGGCTCCGCGCTTATTGTGATTGGCATCGTGGAGCCCCTCCCACCTCTCGTCCTCCAGCTCCCTGTGCCGTCGATCTCCTGCCCTTTGTGTTTCTCTCCCTGCGCCCCAGAATCAGAAGGGGGATGGGGACAGGTGTGAATGTGTGTGTTTGTGTAGGAGAAACTTTTTAGTTATTGGGGCAGGGATTAACGCTAGGGAGTCTTCCGGGTACACTCTGCTGGGCAACAGCGGGCCTCCCTTCCTTCGTTCTTGTTTAGAGACCTGTCGGCCATGGAGCCTAATGATAGTACCAGTTCCTCTGTGGAGGAGCCTGACAGCTTGGAGGTGCTGGTGAAGACGCTGGACTCTCAAACTCGGACCTTTATTGTGGGGGCCCAGGTGAGACACCTCAGTAGTTCTGGAAGACATCTTTAGGTTTTCCTCGTTTAGGCTCCTTAACCTGAGAGATGAGCCTGATTTTCTGGTGATCAGATTTTCTTTCTTTCTTTCTTTCTTTTTTTTTTTTTTTTTTGAGATGGAGTCTCACTCTGTCTTCCAGGCTGGAGTGTAGTGGCTCGATCTTGGCTTACTGAAACTTCCACCTCCTGTGTTCAAGCGATTCTCCTACCTCAGCCTCCTGAGTAGCTGGGATTACAGGTGTGTGCCACTATACCCAGCTAATTTTTGTATTTTTAGTAGAGACGGGATTTCACCATGTTGGCCAGGCTGGTCTCGAACTCCTACCTCAGGTGATCTGCCTTCCTCTGCCTCCCGGAGTGCTGGGATTACAGGCATGAGCCACCATACCTGGCCTCAGATTTTCTTTTTATTGATCCCTTCGTATTCCAATCGAACGTTTTCTGATGTTTTGTGAGTGAGGCTGATTTTGTTCTGTCCTCCACATGGATAGAACTTAATGCAGAGGGAAATACAGAGGAAGGAAGATGTGTGTCATCATCACGGGTGGACCCCAACCCGAAGGGACAGACATGGCTCTGGCCTTTGGGAAGGGAAACAGCACAGGGACCCTAAGCAAGTGTGTGTTATTGATAGAAAGTAGTCAGGTTTATGCTGTGTTTTTAAAGGGTAGAAATCAGAACCCATAGTGGAGATAGGTTTTTGATAGACTGTTAAGTGAAATTACTAATTTTTGTGGCACATCTTGGGTCTCTTGGGCTTAAAGCTTTGGACACAGTTATCTATGTCTTTTTTTTTTTTTCCTGAGAGGGAGTTTCGCTGTTGTTGCCCAAGCTGGAGTGCAGTGGCACGATCTCGGCCCACCGCAACCTCCGCTTCCCAGGTTCAAGTGATTCTCCTGCCTCAGCCTCCCTAGTAACTGGGATTACAGGCATGTGCCACCACATCCAGTTAATTTTGTATTTTTAGTGGAGATAGGGTTGCTCCATGTTGGTCAAGCTGGTCTCAAACTCCTGACCTCAGGTAATCTGCCTGCCTCGGCCTCCCAAAGTGATGGGATTATAGGCATGAGCCACCACACCCGGCCCTAGCTATCTGTGTCTTTATTTTTGTAATACTTGGAGACAAATTGCATGTGGGGTGGTCCATGGTTTTCTAAAACATGATATTACCTGGATATAGCAAAGCTATGTATAGACTTGTGATTAGTTGTGTATAAACACTCTGGAACTTCCCAAGAGTCAGTCTCTAGTTAGGAAAAATATTTCTCTTTTTGCTACTTTTTTTTTTTTTTTTGAGATGGAATTTTGCTCTTGTTGCCCAGGATGGAGGGCTGGGGCGCAATCTCGGTTCAGTGCAACCTCTGCTTCCTGGGTTCAAGCGATTCTCCTGCCTAAGCCTTCCAAGTATCTGGGATTACAGATGCCCGCCACTGCGCCCAGCTAATTTTTGTATTTTTGGTAGAAACAGGGTTTTACCATGTTGGCCAGGCTGGTCTCGAACTGACCTTGGGTGATCCACCTGCCTCAGCCTCCCAAAGTGCTGGGATTACAGGTGTGAGCCACTGTGCCGGGACCTTTTTTGCTACTTTCTTATCTTCTTCGTTTTTCTTCATTGACCTGATTCCAGACCCCATCTTCTTTGCCATTTTTTAATCTTGGAAATCACAGGAGAGTCTGGTAAATAAACTGGTATCATTTTGTGTTTGGAAAGGGGTCACTGATGTTTCTAGACACATATTCTCTTGGGAATTCCCTTGGGAGCCAGACAGAGACTATAATGTCCAGGTGATTTTTTTGTTTTTCATCTGTGTTATTTTTCCTGGATCTATAACCTGAGCTTCATTAAGTTTATTTATTTAATTTTTTGAGATGGAGTCCCTCTCTGTCGCCCAGGCTAGAGTGCAGTGATGCGATCTTGGCTTACTGCAACCTCCGCCTCCTGAGTTCAAGTGATTCTCTTGCCTTAGCCTCCCTAGTAGCTGGGATTACAGGCACCCACCACCACGCCTGGCTAATTTTTTTGTATTTTTTAGTGAAAAAGGGATTTCACTGTGTTGGCCAGGCTGGTCTCAAACTCCTGACCTCACATGATCTGCCTGCCTTGGCCTCCCAAAGTGTTGGGATTACAGGTGTGAGCCACCGTACCCAGCCAAGTTTATTGTCTGTATTTTGACAGCTGTTACTTTAGTTTAAGGGTTTGCATAGTAATTATCTCACAGTCAAGACTAATGGGGAGTGATTCTGGGGTGGTTTTTACCCCTCACCTCCACAAGTCGGTTGTCTGTCTGTGTTCTTCCTCTTTCTTCCATACTTTCCATTCCTGTGCATGCCTCCTCTATCTTTTCAGATGAATGTAAAAGAGTTTAAGGAGCACATTGCTGCCTCTGTCAGCATCCCATCTGAAAAACAGCGGCTCATTTACCAGGGACGAGTTCTGCAAGATGATAAGAAGCTCCAGGAATACAGTAAGGGGACTGGGGAGGCAGTTCAGAGGTTGGGGCTGCTGTCTGGAGGGATGAACTGAAGCCATGGGTTTACCTGTTCATACTGTGTTTCAGTGTGTGTCTATTTTTCTGCAGATGTTGGGGGAAAGGTTATCCACCTGGTGGAACGGGCTCCTCCTCAGACTCAGCTCCCTTCTGGGGCATCTTCTGGGACGGGGTCTGCCTCAGCCACTCATGGTGGGGGACCCCCGCCTGGTACTCGGGGGCCTGGGGCCTCTGTTCATGACCGGAATGCCAACAGCTATGTCATGGTTGGAACCTTCAATCTTCCTGTAAGCTTATGTTCCACAGGGGAGGGCTTTTGCGGGTAGCTTTGGTTGTGGTAGCAACAGGGAATGAGATAGATGGTTCCATCTTTAGATTGGGTTCAGGGGGCCCTGTGGTGTGCTATTGGTCTCAGTCTTTAAGGAGAAAAGAGGGCGGGGCTCCAGGGAATGAATTGGAGGTGTGGAGGCCTTAGTGTTGGCTTCTCCCAGAACAACTTCCCTTACCCTTTCCCCAGAGTGACGGCTCTGCTGTGGATGTTCACATCAACATGGAACAGGCCCCGATTCAGGTATTGAGGGGCCTCTGAGGGTCAGGGAAGGGGATCTGGGAGAAGGAGGCTGGGAGGTGGGTTGGACCTGACTGAGAGATGGCTGGGACCTGATTTAGTAGGTGGTAGAACTCATGGCTTCATCTGTAACCTACCCTGATCAACCTTCTCTCATTGTAGAGTGAGCCCCGAGTACGGCTGGTGATGGCTCAACACATGATCAGGGATATACAGACCTTACTATCCCGGATGGAGGTAAGTGGGCAAGGTTGGCTAGGGTCTCTCCCCACCCTCCCTCTCCCTTTTCTCTCATCCTGGGGGTTGGGGTTTGGCCATATCCACAGGGTTTGGCCTTCATAATCTAGTCTTCTCTGCAGTATTGTTCTGGGCAGAAGAAGTATCTTTGTGAGCCTCTCTCATTTCTGCCAGTTCTCTTGGTGCCTGGTATCCGGGGAGTTTGTTTCAGACTTGTCTCATGGCATCTCTTTTCAATTAAAGGATTCCACACTCTTAACTTGTGGAGGCTGGGAAACCAACTTATGGAGGACAGGAAACCACAATCTCTACTCTTTGTTAGAAAGTTATTTACAAATATTACAGATGTTGTGGCCAGGCATGGTGGCTCCTGCCTGTAATCCCAGCACTTTGGGTGGCCATGGCAGGGGGATAACCTGTGGTCAGGAGTTCGAGACCAGCCTGGCCAACATGGTGAAACCCTGTCTCTACTAAAAGTACAAAAATTAGCTGAGCGTGGTGGCACAAGTCTGTAGTCCTGGCTACTTGGAAGGCTGAGGCAAGAGAATCGCTTGAACCTGGGAGGCGGAGGTTGTAGTGAGCTGAGATTGTGCTACTAACACTCCAGCCTGGGCAACAGAGCGAGAGACTGTCTCAAAAAAAAAATTACAGATGCTTATTATGCATCTACTTTGTGTCAGTCTTATGCTAGTTGCTAGTGAGTTAGAGATACAGTTGCAGAGCCATGCCTTCAGGGAGTCTAGTTAGGATGCTTTCTCTGTCCAGTCCCCTGCAGAGTAATCCTCTGCAGCAGTCTTATCCTGCTTTTGGTATTCTGACTCTCCCCTACCTTCAGTGTCGAGGAGGACCCCAACCACAGCACAGTCAGCCACCCCCACAGCCACCAGCTGTGACCCAGGAGCCAGTAGCCTTGAGCTCTCAAACATCAGAACCAGTTGAAAGTGAAGCCCCTCCTCGGGAGCCCATGGAGGCAGAAGAAGTGGAGGAGCGTGCCCCAGCCCAGAACCCGGAGCTCACTCCTGGTCCAGCCCCAGCGGGCCCAACACCTGCCCCGGAAACAAACGCACCCAAGTGAGAGATGGAGGGAATCTTTAGGGGGTGGGAAATCCTAAGTGAAGTATGGGGAGAAGAAAGTGAACCATGGCAAGGGAGGGAAAGGATTACTTGGAGGTCCTAGTTGAAGGTTACCATTGAGGGGCGAGGAGGGGCTCTCTTGGTATAGGTAAATGATGCTAGGACAGGCAGCTGAGAAGAACTGCTCTCCCTACGGCAAGAAAATCCAAATGGTATCTCCTGAGCCTGATGAGAATTCTCTTCTCTGAGTTCATATAGGCTTGCTCTCTTTCTTAGAATTAGTCTCTCACCATTATAGGTGCAGGATTGTGGTGGAGAGGGTGGGAGCAGTTCATTTTCTTCTCCCCATCCTCATGGGTGGGAGTAAAGAATAGAAGTTTTGGCTGGGCACAGTGGCTCGTGCCTGTAATCCCAGCACTTCGGGAGACCGAGGCGGGTAGATCACCTGAGGTCAGGAGTTTTGAGACCAGCCTGGCCAACATGGTGAAACCCTGTCTCTACTAAAAAATACAAAAATTAGCTGGGTGTGGTGGCAGGCGACTTAATCCCAGCTACTTGGGAGGCAGAGGCAGAGGCAGGAGGATCGTTTGAACCCAGGAGGCGGAGGTTGAAAATAGAAGCTCTGCTGGTCCAAAGAAGGATTGGGCCAGGGCTCTAGGAGACCCGGGAGAAGGAGGGCACATGTGGTCCCTGTTGACTGTGAGGTTGGGAATCTGAGGAAAGCTTTGGCTCACTGCCCCTTGGGTTTGTCCACAGCCATCCTTCCCCTGCGGAGTATGTGGAGGTGCTCCAAGAGCTGCAGCGGCTGGAGAGTCGCCTCCAGCCCTTCTTGCAGCGCTACTACGAGGTTCTGGGTGCTGCTGCCACCACGGACTATAATAACAATGTGAGCCCTTTGATGGCCCTGCCCTTTCTCCTTAGCCCCAGTACTCCCAAAACAGAACAGGCTGAAATACAGATAACTTTTTCCCTCCCTCGAAAAACATTGCAACAGGGCCGGGTGCAGTGGCTCATGCCTGTAATTCCAGCACTTTGGGAGGCCAAGGTGGGCGGATCACCTGAGGTCGGGAGTTTGAGACCAGCCTAGCCAACATGGTGAAACCCCATCTCTACTGAAAGTATAAAAATTAGCTGGACGTAGTGGTGCACACCTGTAATCCCAGCTACTCAGGAGGCTGAGACAGGAGAATCGCTTGAACTCGGGAAGAGGAGGTTGCGGTGTGCCAAGATTGCATTACTGCACTCTAGCCTGGGTGACAGAGCGAGACAAACAAAACCACACACACATTGCAACAAAACAATTTCCCTCTGAACCTGTAAGTGACTTTTTCCTCCCTTACGGAGAAGGTGATAATCTTTGCTGTAACCACTGTCCTTGTACCCTTTGTGCCTCTGAATGAATTTAGAAAGTTTAAAGGAGATCAGTATATGATGACTTGACTGATTCATTGTAGTGTTTTAATACGATGTTTCTCATGTGAATAAGATGTAATTTATTTGCAGAGATTTGGTCTGCATATAAACTTACAAGGATATAACTGAAAGTTTTGGAGGACGTGGTATTCTTAGAAGGCATTATTGCTTTCATTAGTGAGATGGACTCCAGCTTGATATTTTCTGCCCTTTTGTGTTTGGCTGGGGTGTGCAGCACGAGGGCCGGGAGGAGGATCAGCGGTTGATCAACTTGGTGGGGGAGAGCCTGCGACTGCTGGGCAACACCTTTGTTGCACTATCTGACCTGCGCTGCAATCTGGCCTGTGCGCCCCCACGACACCTGCATGTAGTCCGGCCTATGTCTCACTACACCACCCCCATGGTGCTCCAGCAGGCAGCCATTCCCATACAGGTGGGTTAGGGGAGTCTGGCCTGAGGGAGAGTGAGGGGTGTTGATAGAGTGACCCAGGATAGCTACTGGGCCTGAAGGAGGTTAGGAAAGGAGGAGACTTTGGAAACATGGTGATGGAGGCTGGAGATACTTTAGAGGTTTATCGTGAGGATTTCTTGGTTAGGCTTCTGTATTTTTCTCACTTCTGCCTGTCCATCTGTCTTTTTCAGATCAACGTGGGAACCACTGTGACCATGACAGGAAATGGGACTCGGCCCCCCCCAACTCCCAATGCGGAGGCACCTCCCCCTGGTCCTGGGCAGGCCTCGTCCGTGGCTCCGTCTTCTACTAATGTCGAGTCCTCAGCTGAGGGGGCTCCCCCTCCAGGTCCAGCTCCCCCGCCAGCCACCAGCCACCCGAGGGTCATCCGGATTTCCCACCAGAGCGTGGAACCCGTGGTCATGATGCACATGAACATTCAAGGTGAGTTAGGATCAGTTGCTGGCGAGAAGAGCAGAATCAGCATGATGAGGGCGGTTCATGTTGAGGTGTGAGGAAACGGGGTGGGGAAGGGAGAGGCCCATGCTGGTGGTGGTAGCCTGGGGACCAGAGCAGAAGCTTTAGTAGATAGATATGGGGGACGGGTTGCTTTGTTTTTGGAGATGTGTTTGCATGGTGAAGGGAGCACCTTCTCCCTGTTTAGATGGAGGGAAAAGCAGGCTTTCTGATTGGGGGATTATGGGCCTGAAGTATGCCTGATCTCAGGAGGATATAGTTAGGCCTTGGCCGTACCTACCTCAGGGCCACTCTCTCTGTTTCCCTGCCCAGATTCTGGCACACAGCCTGGTGGTGTTCCGAGTGCTCCCACTGGCCCCCTGGGGCCCCCTGGTCATGGCCAAACCCTGGGTAAGAGTGAGGGCATCAGGGCAGGCTGAGCTCTGGGTAGAGAAGGGGAAGGGCTGAGTGGGTGGGTTGAAGGGGTCCAGGTTCAAGGTTACATCAGACCCGCCCCCCAGGCTCCACCCTCATCCAGCTGCCCTCCCTGCCCCCTGAGTTCATGCACGCCGTCGCCCACCAGATCACTCATCAGGCCATGGTGGCAGCTGTTGCCTCCGCGGCCGCAGGTAATGACCTGGAAGGGGAGGCTTGGGAGGTGGGGCACAGTCCATGGTGGCAGCTGGCTGGCAAGGGCCTGGCCCTCAGCCCTGTTGGGTCTCTCTCTTCTGCCACCCACAGGACAGCAGGTGCCAGGCTTCCCAACAGCTCCGACCCGGGTGGTGATTGCCCGGCCCACTCCTCCACAGGCTCGGCCTTCCCATCCTGGAGGGCCCCCAGTCTCTGGGACACTGGTGAGCAAGGGTTGGGGAGTTCTAGTGCGTAACAGTCTAGGGAGAGACTCCTGTGGTGGTGCATGGAAGGGCAGGTCTGAAGTCCTCCCTTGCTCTCTATCCAGCAGGGCGCCGGGCTGGGTACCAATGCCTCATTGGCCCAGATGGTGAGCGGCCTTGTGGGGCAACTTCTTATGCAGCCAGTCCTTGTGGGTGAGTTTTCATTCTTCCCCACTCTGACTTTAAATTCTTTTCCTCGTCTGTTTATTGGCACTTTCTAGTTCTTTCTGTATTTTCTTGGTTCCTACTTTCCTGGAATGGGGCTGCTATAGCATCTTGTTTGTCTTCAGGTTTCAGCGTTTTTCTTTTTTTTCGGGGGGATAGAGTCTCGCTCTGTCCACCAGGCTGGAGTACAGTGGTGCAATCTCTGCTCACTGCAAGCTCCGCTTCCTGGGTTCGAGTGATTCTCCTGCCTCAGCCTCCTGAGTAGCTAGCAGTACTAGCTTCTGGCTAGTAATTGTCTTTTTTTGTTTTTTTGGTAGAGATGGGGTTTTGCTATGTGGCCTAGATTCTGGGCTCAAGCAGTTCTCCTGCCTTGGCCTCCCAGAGTTGCTAGGATTACAGTTGAGAGCCACCATGCTCAGCCCAGCTTTTTTCTTTTGGTTTCTTACAGCTCAGGGGACTCCAGGAATGGCTCCACCACCAGCCCCTGCCACTGCTTCTGCCAGTGCTGGCACCACCAACACAGCTACCACAGCTGGCCCCGCCCCTGGGGGGCCTGCCCAGCCTCCACCCACCCCTCAACCCTCCACGGCTGATCTTCAGTTCTCTCAGCTTCTGGGGAACCTGCTAGGGCCTGCCGGACCAGGGGCTGGAGGGCCTGGCGTGGCTTCTCCCACCATCACTGTGGCGATGCCTGGTGTCCCTGCCTTTCTCCAGGGCATGACTGACTTCTTGCAGGTGAGTGGCTGGCTTGCCATTCACCTCACCCTTCCTGTCCCCCGGCCCAGCCAGGCAGTGGTACCTTCTTCCCATTATATAACCACTGGGTAAGAGCCCCTGGTGACATGTTGGGGAAGGGGCCTTGGGAATTCATTGACTCTGATCCCTTCATTTTAAAGATGAAGAAAATGAGGTTTAGAAAGAAAGTGTAGTAATGAGTGTCACTGCTTTCTGATAACCTGTTCAGAGGAAGAGGTAGGTAGTTGTGCTGCCTGACTCTGTTAAATACCTACCGTACTTCTGCTCTCAGCAGTGAAGATCAGAATGTAACTCCCCATCTTCCCAGGCCCACTGGTTTGTGCCCTCTTGATGCCATATTATTTCCGTCTGCATTCTCACCTCAACCTTCTGTTCTTTGTTCCTTTTCTATTTGCCAGGCAACACAGACAGCCCCTCCACCACCCCCACCTCCTCCACCCCCACAGCCTGCCCCAGAGCAGCAGACCATGCCCCCAGCAAGCTCCCCTTCTGGTAGGGCAGGGAGTCCTGGAGGCCTGGGTCTTGAGAGCCTATCACCGGAGTTTTTTACCTCAGTGGTGCAGGGTGTGCTGAGCTCCCTGCTGGGCTCCTTGGGGGCTCGGGCTGGCAGCAGTGAAAGTATTGCTGCCTTCATACAACGCCTCAGTGGATCCAGCAACATCTTTGAGCCTGGAGCTGATGGGGCCCTTGGTGAGCAAAAGGGGGTGCTTTGGCTTGCTCCAGGAAGGGGCAGCCAGAGGAAGGTAGATGGCCTTGGTTTAGGGGTGTTGCCAAGGTGGGATGAGGTTGGTACCTGGTTGTGGGTGGGCAAGCCAGGTGGTAAAGGTCATTGCTAACATCTGCCCCTGTCCCCCCAGGATTCTTTGGGGCCCTGCTCTCTCTTCTGTGCCAGAACTTCTCTATGGTGGACGTAGTGATGCTTATTCATGGGCATTTTCAGCCACTACAACGGCTGCAACCCCAGCTGCGATCCTTCTTCCACCAACACTACCTGGGTGGTCAGGAGCCCACACCTAGTAACATCCGGGTAAATGAAGGCCAGGGGCCCCCGAGCTCTCCTCCTTTGCACATTTTATTCCTTATTTCTGACTGCTTCTCTGCCAGGTAAAGCTCCAGTGGCCCCCACACAAGCCCTGGACTCGTTGGGGTCAAGGTGGAAGTCTTGGGAGGACTGAGGCTTTGAACTAAACCTGTTCTGTTTCCTCCGCAGATGGCAACCCACACATTGATCACGGGGCTAGAAGAGTATGTGCGGGAGAGTTTTGTGAGTAACCCTTCTCTATTCCCCTCCTCTCCTGGGTCAGGTCGAGGCAGCTGCCTCCTCCGTTCCCAGTCTTACGATTCCTGTTTTTGTGTATCTTGTCTCTCAGTCCTTGGTGCAGGTTCAGCCAGGTGTGGACATCATCCGGACAAACCTGGAATTTCTCCAAGAGCAGTTTAATAGCATTGCTGCTCATGTGCTGCACTGCACAGGTCAGGGGCTGGCCAGGCGGGGGCGAGTGGGGCCTGTTGGATGTGCAGGGCTGCCGTGTGCCAGCATTCCCTCCTTGTGTTTTGCCCACAGATAGTGGATTTGGGGCCCGGTTGCTGGAGTTGTGTAACCGAGGCCTGTTTGAATGCCTGGCCCTGAACCTGCATTGCTTGGGGGGACAGCAGATGGAGCTTGCTGCTGTTATCAGTGGCCGAATTGTAAGCACCACCTAGCCCCAGGTCCTTAGCCTTTTGTTTCCTGAGATTTCCATTCTCTGCAGTTTTCATTTTTCTTTTCTAAACTGACGTTTTGTACCCTGGATCTAATATATTAGGAAAGGTGGTTGAGGGTTTTATATTTTAAATCTGCTTTCTGCCCCTCAGCGTCGTATGTCTCGTGGGGTGAGTCCCTCCTTGGTGAGCTGGCTGACCACTATGATGGGACTGAGGCTTCAGGTGATACTGGAGCACATGCCTGTAGGCCCTGATGCCATTCTCAGATACGTTCGCAGGGTTGGTGATCCCCCCCAGGTAAGGGACCTGATGGGCGATGGGGTCAGGGTACTTGAAAGAATTGGAGAGATCTGAGAGGAAATATATTGTTGTGGTTTTTTTTTTCCTGAGACGGAGTCTCGCTCTGTCTCCCAGGCTGGAGTGCAGTGGCGCGATCTCGGCTCACTGCAAGCTCTGCCTCCCGGGTTCACGCCATTCTCCTGCCTCAGCCTCCCGAGTAGCTGGGACTACAGGCGTCCACCACCAGACCTGGCTAATTTTTTTGTGTGTGTTTTTAGTAGAGACGGGGTTTCATCGTGTTAGCCAAGATGGTCTCGATTTCCTGACCTCGTGATCCACCCGCCTCGGCCTCCCAAAGTGCTGGGATTACAGGCATGAGCCACCGTGCCCGGCTGAGATATGTTGTTCTTTAATTTCACAGCCACTTCCTGAGGAGCCAATGGAAGTTCAGGGAGCAGAAAGAGCTTCCCCTGAGCCTCAGGTACTTGGGAGAGGGGGAGTTTGAGGGGCCAGATAATGTGGAGGGCTTGGGGAGAAAGGTTTGGAGGCGGCCGGGCGCGGTGGCTCAAGCCTGTAATCCCAGCACTTTGGGAGGCCGAGGCGGGCGGATCACGAGGTCAGGAGATCGAGACCATCCTGGCTAACACAGTGAAACCCCGTCTCTACTAAAAGAAATACAAAAAAAACTAGCCGGGCGAGGTGGCGGGCGCCTGTAGTCCCAGCTACACTCGGGAGGCTGAGGCAGGAGAATGGTGTAAGCCCGGGAGGCGGAGCTTGCAGTGAGCTGAGATCCGGCCACTGCACTCCAGCCTGGGCGACAGAGCGAGACTCCATTTTGAAAAAAAAAAAAAAAAAAAGTTTGGAGGCTAAAAATTCTGAAGCCTGGCTCTTCCCACCATCTGACACCCAGCGGGAGAATGCTTCCCCAGCCCCTGGAACAACAGCGGAAGAGGCCATGTCCCGAGGTCCACCTCCTGCTCCTGAGGGGGGCTCCCGGGATGAACAGGATGGAGCTTCAGCTGAGACAGAACCTTGGGCAGCTGCAGTCCCCCCAGTAAGTGTCAGGAAGTAATCCAGTGTGTCAAGGCAACTGAAAGTCAAGGGCATTACTACGTTCTCATCTTTTCCTCCCCAGGAATGGGTGCCTATTATCCAGCAGGACATTCAGAGCCAGCGGAAGGTGAAACCGCAGCCCCCTCTGAGTGATGCCTACCTCAGTGGTATGCCTGCCAAGAGACGCAAGGTTGGTTTTCCTCTTCCCTAAGCCTCTCTCTCTATCCAGGTTTCCCCGTCATGCCTGGAATTAAACTATTTAGAGATGGTAGGAGCTCTTGTTATTTAGTCTCCCCTCCCCTCCTCTCATTTAATGAGGAAACCTTTCTGGGATTCAGACTTGCTCTTGGTTGTTGCATAACCATACAGGACTTAACCTTAGTCTGTTTGCTAGCAGGTCCTGTATTAGTTCCTCAGCTGCCTAATCCCCATGTGCTTAGATCCCATTTTCCTTTAAGGTGGGTTTCCTCTTGTGAATTATCTAGCTCTTGAATCCCAGATGGTTTGATCCCTTCTGCCTCTCGTTTTGAAGAGCACGTTCAAGCACATTCACTTTGGTTTTGGCTAGAGCCAAGGGGAATTAGGAAGGCATTTCTGCTGTAAAAACCACATCCTGGACTCTACTTCCCCTCTCTCCACTAGCATGGAGACTCAGTGGAGTGGTTGACTCATGGAAAGGATGAGCCAGATGGTGGCACTGGATCTGACATTGATCCTCTTTTCCCTCCCAACCCCCTGTCCCCCAGACGATGCAGGGTGAGGGCCCCCAGCTGCTTCTCTCAGAGGCTGTGAGCCGGGCAGCTAAGGCAGCTGGAGCTCGGCCCCTGACGAGCCCTGAGAGCCTGAGCCAGGACCTGGAGGCACCAGAGGTTCAGGAGAGCTACAGGCAGCAGGTGCCCCCACCTTGAAGCAGAATAGGGATGGTCTAGTGGGAGGGGTTGGGCTAGGGTCCCTCTTCCTTGGATCCCTTCAACGATGAACTGGTCACCCTGATGCTACCATTTGTTTTCCCCTTTGGCATCTGGGAAGGCTTGACAATGCCACCCCGGGCTCTTTGACAGTGTGCTTGGTGGGGGAAATGTTAAGTTTCTGAGGGATGGCCTTGTTTGCTTGCTGGATCATAGGGACTTGGCCAGTGTTTCTCCAACCTGCTTGCTTTCTCTCTTTAGCTCCGGTCCGATATACAAAAACGACTGCAGGAAGACCCCAACTACAGTCCCCAGCGCTTCCCCAATGCCCACCGGGCCTTTGCTGATGATCCTTAGCTCTTTGCTCTATGGCCCTTCCTCATCAGGGGACCGTTTCCCCCCCTTCACAGTATTTAAGAAATAAAGGTCGGATTTTTCTGGCTGCTTTCTCTCTACATTGTCTCCATTAAGTAGTGTGAGTCCCTTAATCTTGTGTGAACTTGTTTTTTAAATACTTCCTTGGAGTACCAGAAAGCTTGTAGTATCTTGTGAGCATATGGACACCGTTTTGTTCACCCAGCACGCTGAATTGTACAAACCAGTTTTTTTGCGCAAAAGCACTTTATATGTAAATAAAGGACCTGTATTTTGAGTTGGGAGCATACTCCAGGTGCCTGCTAGGATAGAGCTCTCAAATTAGTCATCAAAGTTTCTAAGCAGCTGCAGACCTACCTGTAGTCTTAGCATAACTAGCATGCAATGTTACCATGTGAAATCCCACTTAGTTTGACAGTGCTGCAATTGGTCTATCCAATTCAAAGAGCCCCTTAAATGTGCTCCAACATTGAAGCCTTAACAGAGATTTCCCCTTAGTTCATCATAAAGGACCAAAGTCCTATGGCTGCAAATTTGCTAGTCTCCTTTGAGATGCAGTTGATGTCCGTTCTCACCCCCCATCCCCTACCTTGGCTAAACATCACATAAGCTTAGCAGATTCCACCTAGACCTCTTGGAACATGAGCTCACAGACAGGTCTGCTGCAGAGTCCATGTGAAGACGCTGGTTGATAATCCAGTAATGTTACAGATGTCCCACCAAGGCCCCAGATAACGCAAAGGGAGCCATATTGGGACCAGCCCAAGTGTCAGCTGCAGACCAGTTGACCTCACTCACTGGCACAAAAAAGCAGATTTATCCAGCTGAGCTCAGCCCAAATTCCTGACTCACAAAAATTTAAAGATCCAATATGATGGTCACGTTTTTAGTTTCAACAGCTCTCTGGAATGTAACGAGTATTTCCCTGAAACTACAGATCACTAAGCACCATGCTTTTAAGACAATGCAAACAACCCATCCCCCAAATCACTGTAGAACTTTTTTTTAAATCCTTTTATTACTCTTTTTTAACAAACAGCCCCAGGGACAGGGACCAGGGGAAGGGGAAGGAGGGGAAGTGAGGCCCCAGCCCCACAACCCCTCCCCCCCACCCCTTTCCCCCTTATATATTTATAATCTATATACAAGCCCCGGGGGTAGGGGACAAGAGGAACTCCCTCAGCGGGGTGGGGGCAACCCAGGCTCCTTGTCCCCTCGGGACCCAGGCTCCTCTGCCCGTCTGGAGGGCCCTTCTCGAGAAGGCGGCCCTGTCCGCTCCCAAGGCTTAGGTATCCAGCGCAGGGCATCTGGTGGGGAGGCCTAGAGGACAGGCATGTGTTAAAGAGTGAGTCATAGTGGGAGGTCAGGGATGGGATGGGAGGACAGAAAATCAGGTGGCAACTCCAATTTAGAGCTGGGGCCACAGGGGTTTCTCCTTCACCTGCTGGTAAAGGTCGATGCGCTGGGTGCGGAAGACTCCACTGTAGGTGGAAGGCGTGGCCTTGAGACGGGAATTGAGGCCAGAGAAGGACCTAAGAGAGGAAGGGCATCTAAGGCACGCCTAGGATCCTGACCCTGGTCCCAAAGTAAGGAAGCACTTGGAAAGTCCACATCCCTATTGCCTTTCACCTTCCAGTTGGGGGAGTCCGTGATGACCCAGGTCCCCCAAGATTGCTGCTCAGTTTTTGATAATCCTGGAACGGCTTTAGTTCCACTGGATGCAGCTGAGGGAAAAAAAATCATGAGCTCCCTGCCTTGAAATACAGAATCCCTACTCCTAAATCTTGGCACTCCCTAGCCCTTTAGTTGCTGTACCTTACCTCTGCTCGCCCCAAGCTAGCAGGGAAGGGCCTGGCAGGTGAAGGCAGCACCCGAGTAGCAGGAGCAGGTGGGGGCCGCACAGCCAGGCTTGGGGGCTGCAGAGCAGGGCCCACAGGTAACAGAGAAAGGGGCGGTGGGGCAGGAGGTGGTGCTGGCGGCAGGGAGCCAAAGTTCACCACAGGCAGCTGTGAGTCTACCATGGGTAGAAGCATCTGTAACAAGAAATTTGGGTGTGCATGTTGGGGGCAGGGAGGAATGTCAGAAAACCAGGGAAAATCAAAGCCAGTGATTGGACAGAGAAATCAAATGAAGGGGAAGTGGGAAGATACAACATACCTGCTGGGCAGGAGCCCCTGAAGGCAGAAAGCCACTTTGGCCACCAGGCTGCAGAGGAGTAGAATAAAAATCCGAAGGGGATGGCAGATCCTGGCGTACCTGTTGGGAAATGGGAAGAAATACATCAACCCCTCCAAAATCGTTCTCCCCACCCTATCCCCCAATATCCAACACCTGCCCCCCTCTTACCTGAAGCAACGATGTGTCAGGCAAAGGACTGGGGCAGAAAGCCGGAGAGTAGAGGAAGGAAGGTGGAGGGTAGAGAACTCCTCCAGCCGGCAACTTCCCCAGCTCTGCAGCTTGCAGTGTGGAGAAATCCAGAAACTGGCCCTTGAGAGCTACCCCAGAGAGCAGTGCCGAGGGAGGGGCTGGGCCGGGGGGTAGGTATAGGGGCTGTGATCTGGAAAGAAATTGTGCGGAGAAAAGCTGTTAGAAGCCAGTCCTAGCAATGCCTTAAGTCCACTAGCTTCTGGTACCCTAGAACTGTGTCTTCCCCTTCTCTCTTCCCTGAAACATATCTCCAAGTACTTCTGTGGTCCACAGGTTTCGAGTCTTACCTGTAAGGGTGCAGTGAGGGTGTCCCAGGGCGGAAGCCTCCACTGTTTGGATGTAACTGAGAGTCCATGGCTCCCCCAGAGATCTGCAGAAAAGCAGGGTGGAAACATCTTTAGTATTTGTGGTCAAGAAAAGATCACCATCCCACCCATAGCAGCAGAACGCAGGGAGAAAAATCCTGTGAAAAGCGGTATTTCACAACTCTATACAACACAGAAAGGCTTGATTATACACACACACCAGGCAGAAAAAAATGACTATTTACTGAAGGGGTCATGCAATGGGAAGCGGGGCCTACCTGAGAACTGGAAGGCCCAGCACTGCCATAGAAGACCTCAGGATACAGACGCTGGCCTGAGGAGCTGGGCTCTGGGCCACAGTGCCCAGAACCCAGGTTCTTGGATTGTGGCTCAGCAGAGGCAGCAGCACTGGGAAGCAGCTCCCAGTCTCGTGATACAGGAATGGCCTGGGAAGGAGAGGCCATGTGGAGAGGGATGTCTGGCATCCTGGATGCCCTGGTCACTCCCAGCAATCTTCTCCAGAAATCTTGGGCCTTTCCACCAAATTCTTACTCCCACTTACCTCAGTGACTGATGCTGTTAGCTCCTTCTCTGCTTTCAAGCTGTCTCCTACCACTAGGCGTAAGTCTGAGTCCTGTGATCACAACAAGGCAGGAGATATTGTCCCATGACAGACATGCGTCCTCTATGTCCCACCTTTAGTCCTTCCCTTCTCTCTACCCAACTCAGGACACCCATATCCAGCCCACACAGACCTTGTCACTAGTGTCAAACTGGACTGGGGGACCAGGTAGATGGGATGGCCGAATGGGGCCAGGCTCTGTGCCTCGGTCTGTACGCTGTGATCGTTCTGTGCCAATGGGGCCAGGGGGCAGATGCTGCTCCCGGGGCAGCTCCTGGATTGGGCACACAGTAAAGTGGGTCGGGGGAGGGGAAGGGAAATCAAAATTGGAATGCCCAGAACACACACGCAGAGGGAAAAGGCAGAAAAAGGTAGGGCCAAAGTCAGATTCCTGGAAACATTCCCCTTGTCCTTTTTCAGTCTTTTACCTTTCTGTCCCCATCGTGGGGGGCAGGTGGTGGTCTCCTAGGAGGTTCAGAGCCAGGTGGACCCTCACAAGGAACAGCATTCAGGGGTGAGGGGCCTCCAGGCCTCTTGGGGGGTCCCTCTGCTGCCCCCTTGAGTCCTCCATCAGGGGAACTTCGCTGGCTGCAGGGACCTGATGACACCTGAGAATCCCCACTCAGGTCCACCCCACTGTCAGACTGACTCATCTGAGAGGAGTGGAGAAGGAGTTAGTTAAGTCAGGGTAGAAAGCACCCCAATAGCTGACTGATGCACACAGATAAACTGCAGAAGGGACAACCAAGTGAGAGAACAGCTCCAGACTCAACCCCGAGCAAGTGGCGGAGTATGGCCAGTGCTCAAAGAAGTCCTAGCTCAGACGTACCCTCCCACCCTCACTCACCTCTGTGCCAGCCACATCCTCGAAAGGACTCAGGGGCTCCATCCAAGGCTCCATGGAGCTGGGCCGATAACTCTTTCGGCTAGTGGCTGGAGAAGGGAGCACCAACCAGAAGACAAGTGAGAAGAGATGATGTTCAGAAGCCCATCTCATTCTTAACCCTTCTATCATAGTCCTTTCACTCAGTTTTACTCACCAGTATGTAAACGGTTCCAGATGTGAGGAGTCAGGGCCTCTGTGCCTGTATCTCTAGACTCTGCCTGAGGGCCTGGGCCCTCAGGCTTAGAGCCCAAGAATCCAGAGCTATGAGGTGGCGGCAAAGATTCCTATGGATGAGAAAGGCCACAGGCAAAACATGAATTGGGTGGGAACTGGGAATTATAGGAAGCCAGGACAGAGTGGGGTGACACAGTGTGTGGTGTGAGGCAACAAGGGAGACACATGAGAGACTAATACTGAGAATTCTGGAGTAAAAACACAGTGAGAAACGGGAAAGAGAACGGAGAAAACATAACCAACAAGAATCTTCACGAGTAAGAGTGCAGCGAAGCACAATCTCAAACCCATCCTTTACCTCCTGTAGCAGCTCTGGTTTCCTGGGAGGCCGCTCCCGACGTTTAGCGGGAAAGGGACTAACCCGGGCAGAATCCCGAGGAGTCCCACCCACCACTCTCACCATTGGCCCTGGATCCTCAAAGTGGGGGTCTGGGGAAGAGAAAGAGCGTCAGCATCTGCCTGGCTCTGCCACTGACCCTAACTTTTCCTCCCTACTCCAGCTCCCAATCCTTCTACCCTTGCTCCCTGCAGAAACCCACCCAGCAGCAGGGCCCCAGGCCAGGTTCTCCACCCGCTCCCTCCAGCACTTGACCTTTTCTGGGGATGGAGATATTCCCGCCCATAACCCCTCCAGCTTACCAGAACTGAGGCCGTTGTTGACCCTCTGGGGCTCATACCGGGTTGGGGGCCTAGGAGAGGGGCCCTGAGGGGTTTGGGGAGGTCCAGGCTTGTTGTGCCTTGGGTGCCCCCCTGGTGCAGTTACACTCCCTTGACGGCTACTAAGCTGGGCCAGAGCCTGTTGGATGCCAGCAGGGTTGCTGTGGATAACTTGGTCCAGGCGGAAGACAGCAGAACTGCTGGGAGGTGGGGGAGGCAGGGGAAGCCCCGGGGGACGCTCCTCTGGAGGACGACTGGAGAAAACAGAGCATTAGCTCCAGTATCCACTAAATCGTTACTTTTTCCCACAAGTTATGTTTCCCAACTTCTGCTTACAACCTATTCTCTTCCTTATTAAAGTCCAGGTGTTTCTGAGTCCTTCTAAGGGTTCCCATGTGTACAGGGGTACAGAGTAGAAAGCAAAGAACCAGCAATAAATATATACGTGGCTGTTCTTGACTCCATCACCCTACCAACTGCTTTCCAGTTGCCTTAGCCAGACATGGAAATCTTACTAATTCTAGAGTCCATGGCCCCTCAGGCCACAACCTCCACTGCACCCAATCTTTCCCTCAGGTTTTTTCTTTCCCCCTCCTCCAATTTTTAAACCATAATAAATTTAAGTTTGTCCCTACCCACCTTCGGTTCTTGGGAGAGGGCCAGCTCCTCTTGTCTCCTCGTCCTGGCCCGGTCCTTCCTCCAGGACCTCCACCGCCTCCTCCACTGCTGCCGCCACTGCTGCCAGCCTTGCTCCCTGGGCCAGGGCGCCGGTTCTGCCGTTCCATGCCTGGCCGCTGACTTGAGAAGCTCCGTTTACTCAAATCCTTGGCTCTCTGGCTCAGATCTCCGCGGGACATGGCTGAAATACCTGGCACAGCTCCACCTCCACCTCCCCCAGGAGTTCCCACAGCCTTGGGTGTTAGCAGTGCTGGTGGGGGTGCCTCTTTGTCCCCTCGGCGCTCACTGGCGAAGTCACTGCTCTCTGATGCAGTCTCCCATTCCTCATTGGCTTGGTCTGAGTTCTGGTTTGACAGATCAGGAGACTTGGCAGCTGCCCGGCGAGGTGGTGGGGCCACTGTGACTGTTGTGAGGGCCTCCTCAGGTCCAGGAGTGGAGGCTGGAAGGGTTAAGGAGGGCTTGCTCTCAGACCCCCTTGCAGCATTTTCCCGTTCCTGTTTCAGCCTCCGGAAACGAGGTGGTTTATCCTGCTGCTGAGCCCTCCCATGTCGCCTCCTTCGGGGTCGCTCCCCGTCTTCCATGCCCACGTTGCTGCCTCCACTGCTGCCTCCGCGCGCCACGGGGGACAGAGGCCCTGGGATCAACTTCTCTTTCAAAGGCTCCTTACTTGGTGGCAAAGGGCCTGTGGGAGGTTTCTTGGGAGCCAGAGACTTGGCTGGAGGGCTCCAGCCGGGGCAAACTTGAGGAGGGGGCCTCCCTCCTCCTCGGCCCCGGCGAGATGGCACCCCTCTGGGAGTGAAGACGCGCCCACCCCGGGCAGTAAAGCGGGCTGGGGCTGGTGAAGGTGGGGCTCCTGGCGGTGGGGGAGCAAGAGGGACCTGGCTGAGTGTGCCCTCCTTGGGTGGGGGGGCCTCCTTGTCTGAGGGAGCCAGATCACTCTCATGGGTCTCACTGCCTGTTTCCGAGCCCCGCTGCCGGCGCCGCTTGGGGATTTCCTCATACTCTGAACCCTCGCTCCGGGTCTCGCTGGCAGTGCGGCCTCGGGGAGCAGGAGGGTGGTTTGGTCCCCCTGCTCCACCTCCACGCCCATCATCTCCTCGAAACTCTCGGTAACTGCGGAATTCCCGGCTTCGGGCTCCCCGCCCCCGTCCCCCATAGGTCCCCCGAAAACCCCTCCCTCTGGCAAAATACTCGCCTCGGCCCCGACCCCGGCAAGAGGTAGGACCCACTCTTTCATAGGAATAGTCCCTCCTAAGCCTTGGGGCAGGGGAAAGATTCCCATTGGGTGGGGTCTCCTTGGGGCCCCCAAGCTTCCCCTTGGCTATCTTGAGTGGGTCTGGCTTTGGGGCTTTGGGGGTTTCATCCCCCTGTTCGAGAGGCTTGGGAGGCAGCTCTTCAACTTTTGTAGGTGGTGGAGGTTTCTTTATAGGCCCAGCCCGGCGGGGTGGGGCCCCTGGCTCCTCTGGAGGGATTCCACGACGACTGCTGCCTGGACGAGGGCCCCAGCGGGTCTCCGTGCGACTCTCTCTGCGGGGTGGTGGGGGACCCTGGCCTCCACTTCCGACTCCGCGGGCAGGCTTTCGGCCTGCTTCTGGCCCTGTCAGCTGTGCAGTCTCCTCCTTAGGGGGCTCCTTCTTGGGAGGTGGAGTTTGTATCTTGGCCCCTTCATCACTGCCTGGGGGCCAGGGGAGAGGACGGGGCCCTGGGGGAGCTGGTTCCTCCAGAGGAAAGCGAGAGATTGGGGGCCCAGGGGCTCCATTCTCAGGAAAGCCTGGATAACTGGCCAGATAGGGTGGTGGGGGAGGTACTGGAGGAGTCTCGCTCCTGAAGAGACAGAAAGAATGGAAAGAAGTATCTCAGGAAAACCAGAACTAGGTGGGAAAAGAACACTTTATGATGACCTAGACTCTCTTTTACTGTTTTTGTTTGTTTTGGCAGAGATGGCATCTAGTTGCCCAGGCTGATCTCGTACTGCTGGGCTCAAGCAATCTTCTTGCCTCAGCCTCCCAAAATGCTGGGATTACAGGGATGAGCTACTGCATCTAGCCTCTCCTTTCCTGTTCATCCCTATCCCTACCGCTAACCCAAAGTACCTTTCTTCCAGGCCTAGATCCTTTCACTATGAACTCACCCATTTCTCATGACCAAGACTCACCTCATCCCCTTGTCATCCTCATCTGCAGCCTGGCGCAGTGGTGAGGTAAGTGGGCGGGGGTCAGTGGGTGTGGCGGTGAAGACATCTCCTACCCAGGCCAACTTTGGATCCACCGGTGGAGTGCCCCGTTCCCGTAACATAGCAGGTGCATGACGGTCAAATGGCTCTGAGCTTGAGCCCCCACTGTCTGAGCGCTCTCGGGGAACTAGGCCTGAAGAAACCAAAGAAAAAGAAAAATAATCCTACTCATGTCACAGGCCCTCCAGCCCAAAACGCATCTCTCCAATCTAGTCCTCCCTGTCAAGTCAGCTCATCCATCTCGTTCCCAGTAGGTATGGGCCTTGCCTGCTCTTGTATAACAAGATTATCCACTCAGCTTCGCTACAAGAGAATCAACCCACCCCAAATAAATCCTAGCAAATGAAGGACCACTCCTTCTTTCCTTTCATTCATTCATTCGTTCGTTCGTTTTTGAGATGGAGTTTTGCTATTCATTCCTTTATTTTTGAGATGGAGTTTCACTCTTGTTGCCTAAGCTGGAGTGTGATGGCACAATCTCAGCTCACTGCAACCTCCACCTCCTGGGTTCAAGCAATTCTCCTGCCTCAGTCTCCCGAAGAGCTGGGACTACAGGCGAGTGCCACCATGCCCGGCTCTAGTTTTTGTATTTTTAGTGGAAACAGGGTTCCACCACGTTAGCTAGGGTGGTCTCGAACTCCTTCACTCAGGTGATCTGCCCGCCTTGGCCTCCCTAAGTGCTGAGATTACAGGCGTGAACCACCATGCCTGGCCAACCACTGCTTATCTCTTAATTAAGCCCATTTTTGCAACACACCTATCTCAGTAGTGCTAAGCATATGCCCTTCCCTCTTCACTATGACGGGTAACACCCATCACACCAGTGTCACAGTTAAGACCCTAATACCCAATTCCTAAGACTGAGGGGATTTTCCTGTTTCCCACTCCTCCTCCCATGCCCCTTTACCAGAGGGATGCACGCCAGGAGGGTAGAAGTCTAGAGGGGGCCGACCCTGGAGGAGCCGGGGGTCCACATAAGGAGGAATCATCATCCATCGGGGATCAAAGTTCATTGGGGGCATGGGTGGGGGCCGGCCCAGAGCACCTGGGTACAGGGCCTTGGGGGGTGGGGGCGGAGCCTGCGGAGCTGGCACAGCCCCCAAGGTCACAGGTTGTGGTGGTGATGGGGGCACTGGGGTAGGAGGGGCAGAGCCCTGTTGATGCTGCTGCCACTGCTGCTGCTGCTGTTGCTTCAGGAGCTGCTCCTAGGAAAGACGAGATGAGAGAGGCTCAAAGCACACACGGACAAAGGAATCAGCAAAGAAAAAACTTGGACTAGGGGAAATTGCGGTGACAATGGAGACAACTGGACAAAGAAGCAAAGGGACCCAGAAGGTAACTTATGAAGAGAATTAGGTACTGAAGCCAGGAAGAAAAGCAGCCCTCAGTAAATAACTTGATTTTACCTGCTGCTGCCGCTGGAAACGAGGAGGCAATGACTTCTGATATTTGGGGTAGCCCAAGCCCTGACTAGGGGGCTGGCGGGTGGGACCAATCCCATCACCCTTGGGTTCCACCTTTGGAGCTGGGGGTGTGGTAGGAGGAGGAACCTCTTCTGGCGGTTCAGGACCCTCTTTTGAGGGCAATTGTGGTTCCACTGCATCGAAAAAAAAACACAACAGAGTGATCTAGTTCAACAACAGACAGTCCATGAACACTCCAGGAATATCAGGTCTCATCTCTAGCTCCCTTAAGACTGAGGTACGCTATTCAACATCTATTCTATTGAAGTCCCTCCCATTTAAGACCCATTAAAGCACTTTATGGCCTCTCATGAGCCTATGGTGGTGGCATAGCTTTCTATGAAATTATCAGAACAACAGTACTTTCTTCAGTCTTGGCCTACAGGAAATGGGTTTTTATTGATATATTTCTTATGAGACAGTTTTTTTTTGAGATAGAGTCTTGCTCTGTCACCTAGGCTGGAGTGCAATGGCATGGTCTCGGCTCACAGCAACCTCTGCCTCCTGGGTTCAAGCGATTCTCCTGCCTCAGCCTCCCAAGTAGCTGGGACTACAGGCACGTGCCACCACACTTGGCTAATTTTTGTATTTTTAGTAGAGACGGGTTTCACTACGTTGGCCAGGCTGGTCTTGAACTCCTGACCTCGTGATCTGCCCGCCTCAACCTCCCAAAGTGCTGGGATTACAGGCGTGAACCACCATGCCTGGCTGACAGGGTCTTGTTTTGTTGCCCAGGCTGGTTTCAAACTCCCTAGGCTCAAGCGATCCTCCACGCCAAGCCTCCCAAAGTATTGGGATTACAGGCATGAGCTACAGTACTCTGCCAAGAAATGGTATTAGACTACAACCTAGGATTTCAGACAGAATCTTCCCTCCTTCAGATATACAGATGACAGGATACTATCACTGATAACCAATAAACCAAAACAACTGCCTTCTATTTCACTTGTCCCCAGCCTTACCACCCTGCACCTTTAAGCACCTTGAAGCAGTGATCTGACATCTGGTAGTACCTATCCCCATCTCCATACCTGGGCTGGCTTCGAAGCTGCCACTGCTGGTGCTACTGGTACTGCCACCACCACTCACCAGAGTGGGAGCTGCAGCCACACCTGGAGTGGGAGTAGATTGGGCAGGAGGGGCCTGTGCTGGCTCTTCAGGTTCTTTCTCTGGTGTTGGGGCTGATGCCGGAGGTGGAGCCAGAGGTGCAGGGAGTTCTTTAGGGACTGCAGGTGGTGGAGCTGGGGTAGCAGGGGCAGCAGGTGGGGCAGCAGGCTCTGCTTTGAGCCGCTTGTCAGGTGCCCCAAACTTTTCATCCAGTCGCTTGAGCTTCTCAGCACAGGCTGCCCGGCGCTCTTCCTGCATGCGCCGCTCCTCTTCTTCTCGCCGTCGCCGGGCCCGCTCCACTGCCAGGGAAATCTCAGATGATGACTGCTTTCGTCGCTGCCGCCATGCCTCGTCCTCATCTTCAGGTGCTGGGGGCTTGCAGGGAGGACCCCCACGATCCTGTCAATTGGCAAGACCCAGCAGGGCCAGGGGTATCAGTTACTATGCTTTCTACCATCTCTTCCACAGACCAACCAACTGTTGCTACTTGCAGGATGTAAGGACCCATGCTTTGGCGTTGATCTCTCTGGGTGGTGACAAATTCATTATCCTGGTCTTGTCTGAGACCAGGTCTTGCTATGTGGCCCCGGCTGATCTTGAACTCCTGGGCTCAAGTGATCCTTCTGCTTCAGCCTGCTGAGTAGCTTGGACTACAGATGCACACCACCAGATCCAGCTATCTAGCCACCCTAGTCTTTTTTTCTGTTCTCTCTCTCCTTCAGAAACCCAAACACCCAGGCCTCCTTGTTCTTCTTTCCTCATTAGCATCCCAGTTTCTCACTTCTTACCCAGACTCCGCTATCACCAAAGATATTTCCAAGCTTTCCAGGATGTTCTGCAGCCTGGCACTTCACACAGTCCATTTTTAGCACCCTCTTCCTCTACATCACAACTGCTTCCATTACTCAGCTGACACTGACTTCCCACAGCTGACCCTCTCAATCCCTTATTGTAGACACTCACTGGGTAGTCCCCAGGGGGGCCCCAGTTCCCGGCGGGGCCCCGGTGAGGTAGGGGAGGCTTTGGGGCAGGAGGTCCTGGCTCTGTCTCTGGAGGCCGAGAGGTTTCTGCCCAGGCCGTCTTAGGAGGGGGCGGTTCACTGTTGGGGGAGTTGCCCTTTTTGCCATCTGCTTCAGTGGGCCGTTCCTCACCAGATGCTGATTGGGAATCCTTGCTGTGAGCAGATCAACAGTACAATTAAAATCAGCTGCAACTAATATACTCCTCTAAGAGTATATTACCAAAACACAAAGACCCCCTCCTCCTCTCCCCTGATGGCCCTAACTCACTGGCCCTCAGCTCCCTCCTCATCAGAGTCTCGCCCATCTTCCTCATCGCTGAACTTGAGCTTTTCAGTGTAGTCAACCTCTTCATGGGCCCCTGAGGGGAAATATGAGTATTAGTAACCCAAGCATTCTGCCCTCCAATCTCAGAAGGTAGTCTGGAACTATGATTGACTACCAATGCCAGCACCCTTCCCTCTGAAGTCTAGATCCACCAATGAAGTCTTATTCCTCTCTCCACTTTGCCAGCACTTGGTATTCCCCATCCATCCTCCCCTACCCTTCTTTTTCTTTTTTCCTTTTAAGAGGTAAAGTCTCGCTCTGTTGCCCAGGCTGGAGTTCAATGGCATGATCATAGATCACTGTGACCTCCAACTCCTGGGCTCAATTGATCCTCCCACCTCAACCTCCACAGTAGCTGGGACCACAAATGCATAGTCCACAGTCAACTAATTAAAATAAGATTTTTTTTTGTAGAAGTGGGGGTCTTGCTATGTTGCCCAGGCTGGTCTTGAACTCCTGGCTTCAAGTGATCCTCTCACCTAACACTCCCAAAGCACTGGGATTACAGATGTGAGCCACTGGGCCTAGCCTTCCCTACACTTCAATGTCTGCCTTTCACCCACATAACCCTGTATTCTTTTTTCCCTCATTAGGTTTTGCCTTTCAAGATTCAAATTCTTGACCCTTAACATCCACTTACCTGCCCAACCATCATCATTCTCCTGATCCAACTGATCAAACTCTTTGAGATTATCTTCTTTGAGAATAGAGGGACGACCCACAGGCTCTACTAGACGCATTGGTGGTCCCGAGCCTCGGGGGCCCGCCACACGGGGAAAACGGCTGTACACAGAAAAGAAAATGAAAGATGGCATATTGTATAACCACATACAAGACTGATCCTAGACTGAGCCTCTTGGCTAGAAAACCACCTCCTCCCCCAATAAGCTTCCCCTCCCCCCAGCCACAAACCCAGACCTGGATTGCTCACCTGGGCCCATCAGGAGTGGGGTATCGGTAAGGCCCCTGGGGTCCATAGGGCGGAGGGAACGGGAGATATGGGGGATACATCTGTAAAACGGTCCAACAGTAGCTGCTCAGAGGGACAGTCATACACCCTTCTAGCTCCTTAAGCCTGCTGTCAATCATCCTCCCACCCTCCCTTCTATCTCATAGGTCAAAGACTATGTCCTGAGTCCTAGCTCTCCAGCTTCCAGCGTGATCGCTCCAAGACAAGACACCAAGACTCACGAAGGGCGGCATCATTCCGCGGTAGGGAGGGAACTGGGGTGGGCCTGAAGGTTGCAGCGCCCCCCGGGGATCATGACCATGATGAAGTTTGGAGTCCGGGCCCTCCAGCTCATCAGGGCCACGCCCACCTCCGTCCCTCCAAGTTGTAGAATCTGTATTTTGGAAAAGGTAGAGAGAGGTATCAATGATTGGAGGGCAAGTGAACATAGCTGAAAGTGATGGGGAAGAAGGTGAATAAGCTAGCACTTAGCTCTGAGATGGAATAGATTATGTCTTGGCCAAAAGGCAGCCACTCACTTTGGGGGCGGAGGCTTGGTCCGGGCCCAGACGACTGTTCGGCAGACTCCCTTTCCTTGGCAGCCTTGTCCTGGTCGCCAGCCGCCTGCAGGGTCGGAAATTCCTCTCGAGAGAATCGCGACAGTAGGCTTGATGCCCTTCCACCTATTAGGATGGTGATACAGAACAGGAGGCAGAAGTTTATTTACTGAGAACATGCTATAAAAGTGGAAGGCTCTGACTGGGCATGGTGGCTCACGCCTGTAATCCCAGCACTGTGGGAGGCTGAGGTAGGTGGATCACGAGGTCAAGAGATCGAGACCATCCCGGCCAACATGGTGAAACCCCATCTCTACTAAAAATACAAAAAAAATTAGCTGGGCCTGTTGGCACGTGCCTGTAATCCCAGCTACCCCGGAGGCTGAGGCAGGAAAATCACTTGAACCCAGGAGGCGGAGGTTGCAGTGAGCCAAGATTGCGCCACTGCACACCAGCCTGGGTGACAGAGTTAGACCCCATTTCAAAAAAAAAAAGTGGAAGGTTCTGACAGGTACCAGACTATCAGGTTTCCTGCCTTCAAACTCACCCCCCTAGAAAATAACTGCTTATTCTCCAAGAAGCTCAGTTCTGGGACCACTACATTCCATCATATAAGACTGAGACTTAAACTTGCTCATGTGCCTCCATGAAACTGAATTATGAGCGGTTCTTGATTTAGCCAAAGAGGACCAAGGTCACTTGGCTGAAAATACAGTGCAGGGCTCATGCATCCCATGGTGCCCAAACACAGCTCCCCAATTAAGTGCTGCACTCACCATCTCCATGTGCTCCATGGGTGACGCTGGCTTGTGCCCAGGACTTTACCCCGCTTGGAACCAAAGGAGTGTTCTGGGGAAGTGTTCAGAGAGATGATAAATGATGTGGGTGGGACAGCTATGAGCCATTCTTCCCCCTACCCCTCCAGTTCTCCAGGTACCTCTGGGGCTGCTGGGGGTCGTTTCGGCTGGTTGGAGGCAGGCGTCTGTGAAGCCGGCAGTGGCTGCGATTCCGGCGGCTGAGCGGTTGAGGCATCGGAACTGAGGGGATAGAATGGGAAGGTTACTCAGGCCTGAGATGCCTCCCTGACATCTCCAACTGGTGGAGACTCAGGACTGAAATCATGCCCATTGCTGCCATTTATAGATATATAAGGACAAAATAATTTTGTCATCCTTTGCAGGCTGTTGTCTGTTTCTTCATGCTTTCTCTCCAAGACAAAAAGCTAAAGGTACCACTCCTTAGCCATTTAACAAGAAACCTGCAATAGGTGAGAAAGGGACTTCTTCCTTTGTCTCTGGCTCATACATGGCTGGGCTAAACCAAGCCCCAACACTCCCTGAAGTTCAAGTTAAAATATCCATCACTCTAGGTCCCCCAAGCCTCTGTCTACCTCTTGGGGTCGGACTGCTCCTGTTTGCTTGCCCATCCTGTTCCGTCTTTCGGCACTAGTGAGACATTGGGGTCATTGCCTTTGTTCTCAGCTTTCAGGCTTGGAAGGTTGGCTGGAGGTGGCATACGCCGGGCAATGGCAACTTTCCCGAGACTCTGCAGGCCATGGCGAGGGGCAACTGGAGAAAAAGATGGAGAGAGGGTCAAAAATGCCTCATATGGGAGATCTGATGGCCTCCTATCCTGGGCCACATTTATACATCTTGAATATCTTATTACACACTTCCTCCAAACTTCTCTTAGAAGGGATTCCTTCCCCTGCCCTTAATAATCTCCGAAATCAGGCCAGTTGTAGTGGCTCACTCTTGTAATCCCAGCACTTTGGCAGGCCGAGGCAGGCAGATCACCTGAGCTCGGGAGTTCAAGACCAGCCTGACCAAAATGGAGAAACCCTGCCTCTACTAAAAATACAAAATTAGCCGGGTGTGGTGGCGCATGCCTATAATCCCAGCTACTCGGGAGGCTGAGGCAGGAGAATCGCTTGAACCCAGGAGGCGGAGGTTGTGGTAAGTCAAGATCATACCATTGCACTCCAGCCTGGGCAACAAGAATGAAACTTGGTCTCAAAAAAAAAAAAAAAAAAAAAATCTCTGAAATCCCTATCAAGAAGGCTGAGATATGTAACATTCAATGCTTCTATGTGAGATTGGTTGATCATAAGCCTGCAAGGAGCAAGCTGGCCTCAAAGTCTCCCAAATCCACATTTCTTTGCCTCCAATTCTTACGTGTCCAAAGACAGGGAACCACAGACACGCCTTTGTAGGAGGGTAACTGGTGTTCACCCAGAGCCCATACCCCCTTTAAAGGACCCAATGTAAAGTTGGGAAGTCTCCTCTAGTCTTTTGGCATTTCTACTACAGCCACTTCCCTTTAAAGAGCTCTAAAACATATGCCCCATGCACGCCTAGCTTCCAACCATCAGAAGCATCTTTGCAGGACCCTCACCAGCGGGTTTCTGGATCTCTAAGGACTTGCCCTTATACGTATCAAACAGGTTGAGCGAGGAATACTTCTTTCCATCCTTTCCCTTGGCAGTCGGCCCCGAGCGATCGGACATTGCGCTGGAAGCTCATTGAGTATGTTGGGTCCTGCAGGCACCTCCCCCAAAACGTGCCGGAGCCTGTGGGCCAGACAGCAAGTGTCTCAGTCTCTGTTTCCTGGTTAGACCATAACAGAAGCTTAAAAACTCCCATGCATTGTCATTAGGGACTCAGATATGAGGCCCCCTGGTGTCTTTTCCTCCACTCTATGTAAACTGCCCACTCTTTTCAAGCGACCATGATCTACTCTGCTCCCTCACAGCTCAAATGCCATGTTCCCTCCTTTCCCCCAGACACCTTTGTCAACGAAATCTAAGTAAAAATCCAGTATCCTCCTAGTATAAACACTCTGCCCTTTGTGCCTGTCTACAAAGGGTAGCAGCCTTTGCATTCCCTACAAGTAGTAATCTCTTCTCTCTCCACCAAAATCGCTTCAGAGGCTTACAACAGGGCAAACAAATTCAAGCAAGAGAAAACTAAAAAAGAAGCATACAATTCCATCATAGAAGAAGAAACAACGCTTTAGATTCCCTATTTATTGGACACCAGCTCCCTAATCATGTCCCCAGGGCCCTGTACCCCAGGCTCCCTGCCCAACAGCCTCGTCTCCATCTGGGAAGGTTTGCAGGAAGGTATGCTGGGAGTTTAAGGATTTTATGAGCTTGCTCAGCCAGAATGGGGGTTGGTACCAGAGAAATCCTCATAGAACAACTGGGGCTCTACATACTCCCAGGCTATAGGAACCCCAAGTATTTGAAATATCCCATCTTTTTCTAAACTTGCTCCTGTATTGGCTTCTGGAAAAAATCGCCTCCAGATGAAATACTGTTTTACCATATGAAGAACAGAGAAAAAGCATTATGGAGCCACCTAGCACCCTGCAACCATGGGCCAGAAAACACAGGGCCAAGGCCAGAGCCATCTTCGTTTTCCTATCCTCATTAAAAAGGTCCGTCACCAGTGTTTCTTTCCTTGATACCTCCAGCTCCCTAAGCAAGCCAGACGACAGGTCTCTCAGTCCGTTCCAGAGTGACCAGGTATTCGTTTATGGATGGGAACAGTGTAAAGAGATGAGAAATAGCAGGGAAGAAAGCAGGGAAATCCAAACAGGCCCAGAATGAAAGCCAAAATTGGGGAGAAAGAACTTTATGACAAGCTAGAGATAGCATGGATGTTGCTTCGTAGGTGTTTAAGGAGGCCAATCTATGAAAATAAATATATGAAGGAAAAAGGAATAAAAGAATCATGGAGTGAGCAGACCAAAGCTAACAGAAAATAACAGAAAATTCCACCACATGAAAGCAGGTGGAAAATATATGGAAACAGGTATGGCAAAAAAAGGATGCAGACAACTAAGGGGGAGAGGCCCGAGAAGAAAAACGGGGTAGTGGGAGAAAGGAGACCAGGAATAAGAAAAATGAAAAAGCAGACATAGGGCGACTGAGCAATACAGAAAGCAAAGATGCTGGATAAAAAGCAGGGTTCTAGAGTGGGAGTGGCTCGACACGAAGAGGGGCATCCAGAGAGGGGGAATACAGCGCTGGGTGATAGGAGGGGGTCCAATATGGAGGAAAAGCGCCCTTCCCAGAGAACCATCAGGCGCGGCCCACCTCGGGGCGGCAGCCGGGGAGGGGGCCCACAGATATGGGTGAGAAGCCAAGAACGCAGCGGAGGGTAGGGAATTACGGGCCCAGGCGCAGGGGTCACTCCCTGAAGCCAAGACAGTGGGTGGGTAAGGGCACACTATGGATCCTGAATGAACAGCCAGAGGTGCAGGTCCCGGAGTAGAGGTACCAGAGGGGGAGGGGCAGGCAGGCCCGGCAGCAGGAGGACAAAATGGCGGCGGCTAATGGCAGCTTCTCCTCCCCCCGGCCCGCCACCGCCGCCACCGCCGCCACCACCACCGCCGCCGCCGCCGCCACCGCCACCACCTCTCCCGCGCCGAATAAGGGCGTCAGCGCACAGTTCACCCAGACTCACCTGGCCGGGTGCGCGGGGATCCGGGACCCGGGCCTAGGGGCTCCCCGGGACGGGATGGCGGTGGGGCGGGGGAGGATGGCGGCGGATGGCGCCGGGTTCGGCTCCTCCCGTCTCCCTCGCTCACTCCGCGGCTGAGCTCCGACTAACGGCCCATCCGGGCAACCGCCGCCCCCGGGAGCACCCCCCCACCTCCCACCTCCCTCCGCGCCTAAACACGCCCCTTGATTTGCATAAAGGGCGGGGCGCTTTCTACCCTAACTCTCTTTACTTCCAGGGCTGTCCTTAGTTTCAAAAAAAAAAAAGCGCTGGGCGCGCGGAGCGTGCGGAGGTTATTTGCATAAAGAGGAGGGACCTAAGGACACTACGACGTCGATTGGCTAAGGAGGCGGGCCCCCAGCGTCGGCCGTTGAGACGTGTTGAGGGGGCGGGAATGCGGTGCAGGTCGGCTGGGCGGTTGGGACGCAGAATTTACACGACGAATGTGGGAGAAAGAGGCGGAGCGTGCGTCGGACGTTCGTAGAAAGATGGGAGCGGAGCGACGTAGGAACGCCAAAAGTGGAAGGCAACGACTCACGGCCTGTGGCGCCTACAGCTGGGGAGGAGAGAGAGGACGCGGGCTGGCGGGCGGGATTAGCTGCCGGAGGGCGGAGTTTCCGCAGACTTGGTACGAGTTCTAGCTGTAGCGTCCCTTTGCCGTGAATTTGGGGAGGTGGTTGGAGCGTGGGGAATGCATCAGAAGGGCGGGGCCTTCCAGTTAAATCACGTCATGCAAATAAGGTGGATAGACAGACCAATCCAAAGGTCCTGGGAGGCGTTTCGCCCGCACCATGTAGCGTAAGCCTTCTTCGGGCAGTTCTATTTATTTGCATAATATATGCAAATCGTTTGAACAAAGATAGGCTAGGAATGACTTGTTCATCAAAATATGGGCAACCATCGACTAAGACGGACATTTAATTTTATAACCTATAACTTTCGTGAATAAATTTTTATATTTGATATCGGGAATTTGTAATTTCTTAATGGGTTTCATTTTGTGAAATGCAGTACTGTTTCTCTCCTTTGTCTCTTACTACTGGATTCTACAGCTCTCTGCTCCCATCAGACCTAATATACCCATTCAACAGATCATTCAATGACTATGATTTGAAGGCGCTGGAGATGTGCACAGGATATTACAGAAGTAGAGAAATAACGCCGGGCGCGGTGGCTCACGCCTGCAATCCCAGCACTTTGGGAGGCCGAGGCAGGTGGATCACGAGGTCAGGAGTTCAAGACCAGCCTGGCCAACATGGTGAAACCCCATTTCTACTAAAAATACAAAAATTAGCCTCACGTGGTGGCAGGCGCCTGTAATACCAGCTACTTGGGAGGCTGAGGCAGAGAATTGCTTGAACCGGGGAGGTGGAGGTTGCAGTGAGTTGGAATCATGCCAGTGCACTCCAGCCTGGGCGACAGAACAAGACTCCGTCTCAAAAAAAAAAAAAACCTAGAAGGATGGGCGCGGTGGCTCAAGTCTGTGATTCGGGCACTTTGGGAGGAGGCTCAGGCGGGCAGATCACCTGAGGTCTGGGGTTCGAGACCAGCCTGACCAACATGGAGAAACCCCGTCTCTACTAAAAATACAATTACCCAGGCGTGGTGGCACATGCCTATGATCCCAGCTACTCGGGAGGCTGAGTTGGGAGAATAGCTTGAACCTGGGAGGCGGAGGAGGCAGAGGTTCCTGTGAGCCAAGGTCGTCCCATTGTACTCCAGCCTGGGCAACAAGAGCGAAACTCTATCTAAAAAAAAAAAAAAAAAAAGGAAGAAAGAAGTAGGGAAATAAAATATGACTATGCCTGGGATGCTTGAGAAATGCTTCTAGAAAAACTGTTAAGAGATATGAGTCCGGGCGTGGTGCCTCATATGCCTGTAGTCCTGGCACTTTGGGAGGCTGAGGCGGGCAGATCACGAAGTCAAGAGATGGAGACCATCCTGGCCAACATGGCAAAACCCCGTCTCTACTAAAAATACAAAAATTAGCTGGGCGTCGTGATGCGTGCCTGTAGTCTCAGCTACTTGGGAGGCTGAGGCAGGAGAATCGCTTGAACCTGGGAGACAGAGGTTGCAGTGAGCCGAGATCACACCACTATACTCCAGCCTGGCGACAAAGTGAAACTATGTCTCAAAAAAAAAAAAAAGAAAACGAAAATAAATAAATAAAGGACTGGGAGCGGGAGCGGTGGCTCATGCTTGTAATCCCAGCACTTTGAGAGCAACATGAGACTCCATCTCAGAAAAAAAAAAAAAGATATGAAGAACGATTGGAGTAGATATCTGTCAAAAAATATAAATAAATAGATATGAAGAATGAGTTAGAACTTACCCAAGTCTGAGAAGAGGGTGTACATCTCAGGCGCAGAGAACAGATTAGTGAAGGCATGAGTTTGGGGGCCTGTGCCTAGGCTGATGTGGCTAAATAAAGGAGACTGCTTGTTCATTTTGGAAAGTGAAGGCAGAAAAGTTTGCAGAAATCAGATGAGAATTTTAGTCGCAGGCTCAGTAAGATGTAAGATGACTTCTGTTTTCTTTATTTTTTTTTTTTTTGAGACGGAGTCTTGCTCTGTCGCCCGGGCTGGAGTGCAGTAGCCGGATCTCAGCTCACTGCAAGCTCCGCCTCCCGGGTTTATGCCATTCTCCTGCCTCAGCCTCCGGAGTAGCTGGGACTACAGGCGCCCGCCACCTCGCCCGGCTAGTTTTTTGTATTTTTAGTAGAGACGGGGTTTCACCGTGTTAGCCAGGATGGTCTTGAGCTCCTGACCTCGTGATACGCCCGTCTCAGCCTCCCAAAGTGCTGGGATTACAGGCTTGAGCCACCGCGCCCGGCTGACTTCTGTTTTCAAACTTCCAAAATGATTCTCTTCTCCCTTCTCCCCTGCTGGCTACCGCACATACCATTTTGTTACCCTTTGCAGCAAAATTCTTGTAAGGGCTGTCCATAGTCATCATCTCCAGTGAGTTTCTCCTTCTAGTCTCTCTCTCTCTCTCTTTTTTTTTTTTTGAGGCAGTCTCATTCCTGTCACCCAGGCTGGAGTGCCATGGCGTGATCTCAGCTCACTGTTACCTCCACCTCCCGGGTTCAAGCAATTCTCCTGCCTCAGTCTCCCAAGTAGCTGGGATTACAGGCACCCACCACCACGCCCAGCTAATTTTTTGTATTTTAGTAGAGATGGAATTTCACCATGTTGGCCAGGCTGGTCTCCAACTCCTGACCTCAGGTAATCTGCCCGCTTCGGCCTCCTGAAGTGTTGGGATTACAGGCATGAGCCACCGCGCCCGGCTGTAAATTATTTACTTCATTCAATAGCACCAGTTCTTTTATTCATCCACCCATTAATTCAAGTTTTTTTTTTTTTTTTTTTTTTTTTTGAGACAGAGTTTCGCTTTTAGTTGCCCAGGCTATAGTGCAATGACACGATCTCGGATCACCACAACCTCCACCTCCTGGGTTCAAGAGATTCTCCTGCCTCAGCTTCCCAAGTAGCTGAGATTACAGGCATGCGCCACCATGCCAGGCTAATTTTGCATTTTTTGTAGAGACAGGTTTTCTCCATGTTCCTCAGGCTGGTCTCGAACTCCTGGCCTCAGGTAATCCGCCCACCCTGGTCTCCCAAAGCGCTGGGATTACAGGTGTGAGCCACTGGCCCCAGTTCATTCAAGTTTTAAATATTATTAAGAGCTTGTGATATGTCAGGCACAATAGCATGGGTCACTTTATCCCCATTTTTAGAGAAAAGCCTCACAGAGGCTCAGTGATTTGTCAAAGTGACAAAGCTTATAGTGGTGGAGAATGTTGGTTCATGGTATTCCTTGCTCTTCATGAAATCTGTTGGCCAGGCGTGGTGGCTCAAGCCTGTAATCCCAGCACTTTGGGAGGCCGAGATGGGCGGATCACGAGGTCAGGAGTTCGAGACCATCCTGGCTAACCCGGTGAAACCCCGTCTCTACTAAAAAATACAAAAAGCTAGCTGGGCGAGGTGGCGGCGCCTGTAGTCCCAGCTACTCGGGAGGCTGAGGCAGGAGAATGGCATAAACCCGGGAGGCGGAGCTTGCAGTGAGCTGAGATCCGGCCACTGCACTCCAGCCCGGGTGACAGAGCGAGACGCCGTCTCAAAAAAAATAAATAAATAAAAAAATAAAAAAAATGAAATCTGTCATGGGCCTGGGTACCTTGTTTGGACATGTGTTTTTGTCCTGCCTGCATTCCTTGAGGTTAAGGCTGTCTTATACAGCTGGACTCGCCCTTGGTGCATGAAACCATCTGCTGTAGTGGACACACTATAACGTTGTTGATGGATTGTTCATATGGCCAAATCCTTGCTGCCCTTCCCTCAAGACCTGTCTCTCCTTCCCAAACCCAGGAAAAAATTCACCCAAATAAAAACTAAGCTGACTTGATCTGGAGGAGGAGGGTAATTTATTTAATTTGTTGACTCTGGCTTACAGTTTTGTCTTTTGTTTCCATATCTGGAAAGCCCCTTCAATCCCATCACCCCTTTTCCTTTCAAATCAGGGCAATTCAGAAATAGCTTTCTTGGCTGGGGGGCCTGTTGGCTTTTCCTTTTCTCTCGCTTTTTCCTCATACATCAGGATCCTGGTTGAGATGGAAAGAGGCACAGGGATCAGGGAACACTCCTCTCAAGGGAATAAATCATAGGGTGCTAGGAAAGGCTAGAAGGGGATGGGGATGTGAGGGTGGAAGTGGGAGGAGGAAGAGCAGGGGTTGGAGTTTCTGGGAACCAGGACTATGGAAAGGGATGGGGTCCGGACCTTGGAAGGGTCCCTCTAAGGATGGAAGAACGGATGATGAGCAATGTGTAGAAAAGTTGAGACTGGGGATAAGGATAAGGATCGGGGAGGAGAAAACAGGTAAGTACAGGGGAGGTTGGAACTGGACACTCACATTTTTAGGATGGCAGATCTCTTGCCCAGCATCATCCTGAGAAAGTCAGGGTAGCTGAACGTCTCCCCGGAGCCACTGGACACCTCTCCAATTAATTTCTTTAGCTCTAGGTGAGTCTTGGGGACCCCAAGTTTCTCTAGCATTCGCTTCAGGGACATGATATCTGGGGGCAGAGGATGGGGATGGGGAGAAGGTGGGGAGATCTTCTCTCTCTCTTCTGCTTCCACATCCCCATTCTCCTTCCTCCCACTCTGGTAGGTGGGCCCCCTCCCAAATCATGAGGAATGGAGCAAGTAGGAGAGACCTCTGTCTTCTTAGGCCTGCACACCCCGCCCCCCCAACCCAAATCACCCGTTTCTCACCAATATCGCCATTTCCATTAAGGTCAAACTCCATATATTTCTCTGGGTGAGGGGAGAGAGCAGAGGGGATAAGCGCTGACTGGAGGGTTTTCAGCAGGAGATTGAGGAAGGGGTTGCCAACCAACTGCTAGGTGGAGCACTCAACGTGGAAGGAGGAGAAGTGGCAGGCAGAGGAAGTGGGGTTGGGGAGTTGAGGGGCCCTGCTAGGGTGTAAGGAGCTAGAGGGGATGCTGAGAGAGGCTGGCCCTGGAAAGAGACTGCAGTGTGGCAGGAGGGCAATAAAGGCAGGTTCCCCTCTAGCTACCACAAAAGTAAACTTTGTGTCTCTGCTGTTCCTGCCCTGTTCTTGCGGAAATCCTAACCCTCCTACCCCCAGCCCCGCCTCCACCTCCTACAGTTTCCCCCTCACCTTTGAAGCCTTCCAGTTTGGAGGGCAGATCCTCATCACTACTGTATTTGGGATCATCTAGAAATTGCTATGGAGGGGAAAGTAAGAGCCAGGGTAGGCCCTCCCCATGCATGCCCCATCCCCCAGGCTCTGCCCCCTTAGTTTTTCCTTCTACCTTGTTGATCTCATCCAGCCTCTCTTCCTGCTGGGCCTTCAGCAGTCCGAAAGCTTTTCCTCCTGTCGGGGGGAAAAGATTAATCAGCCTTCATCCCTCCCTTGCCCAGGTCTGTCCATCTCCTTCCTCCAATCTAACGCCGCTGCCTATCCCCCCCTCCCTACCCTGTAAATCCCTGTTTTGGCTCATAGCTCAGCAGATGCTGGTGGAGGTGGGGAGACAGACCAAGCTGGAGGCCTCTGTCTGCAGGCTCTCCTTCTCTCCCACCAGTCTTCTCAGAAGCCTTCCTCCCAAACTTCCCCTTTCCCCTCATTCCTTCCTCCTCTGCCTCCCAGACTTCACTTCCCCATCAGGTTCTGCTGACATTAGCGCCCCAGGAAGGAGGGGGAGCCCAGCATGAAATGCAGATTAGAAAATAACATTCTCCCAAATTCCTCTTAAATGAGAGCCCAGTGTGTGCATGAAACAAATATTTTGATAAGCCACTGGAGGTGTGCAGGAAGACAGGAAGACATCAGGGATATTTATTCTCAGGAACTGCTCTTTTTGAACAGGTCCAAGGTTCAGGTAATGGTAAGACCTTGCATTTTGTCAGGTTTCATGAGTCTGGACAGGCAGGCGTAGACAGGAAGACAAGGAAGGGCTGGCCGATTTTTTCTGCTCTGTAGGTGAGAGAAGAATCTGAAGTCTGCTGGCAGCTCCAGGAGGGCGACAAGATGGGTACAGGGTTTAGAAAGGGAGAGAAACCTTGCTCCCAGCCTGTCAGCTCCAAGGAGGCCCTTAAAAATATGGAAATCTCGGCCGGGCGCGGTGGCTCAAGCCTGTAATCCCAGCACTTTGGGAGGCCGAGACGGGTGGATCACGAGGTCAGGAGATCGAGACCATCCTGG
>NC_045438.1:136342467-136361651 GCF_002776525.5 Piliocolobus tephrosceles | reverse complement strand
AAAAAAAAAAAAAAAAAAAAAAAAAAAATATATATATATATATATGGAAATCTCTAACAAAGCATTTTAATTTGTTTATTTTAGTATGTGCAATGTAACCCTCTCATCTTATCTCCTTTGAAATCTTTAGTAAAATCTACAGAGATCAGGAATTTAAGAGTTTAAGTAGATTCTTTGGAGGAACTGAAAGTAGTACTTAAAGAAACAGTGTTTGTGAAAAGAAGAGCCAGGGAGTGAGGCTGACATCAGGTTTGCGCACTGCATGTGCGTGCATGCATGCAGGCATGTTTGTGTGATGGGGGTGCTGGTCACTGTGGGTTCAACAGAGTGGATGATAGCCTCTGACACATGCCTCCCTAGGCATAACCTTTATCCCCTCTGCCACTCTGTTTGGCCAGTCACTTCTTGGGGAGGTGAGGACAGCACATTTCCCTCATTGAGATTTCCTTGTCCAAACTCCCTGCCCAGGGCTCCATCTACCCTGCCCTGGCATTGATGAAGACACCTTTCCTTCTCCCTTCCCCCAACATATTTCCTTTTCTGTAGCTGGAATTTTTCACTTCTCACTGCCCTCTCCCTGACCCAAGCCAGATAGGAGAGATGCTGGAGTGGACTCTGGCTGCTGCTGCTGCTTTTTTTTTTTTTTTTTTTTTTGAGATGGAGTCTTGCTCTGTCGCCCAGGCGGGAGTGCAATGGTGCAATCTCGGCTCACTGCAACCTCTGCCTCCTGGATTCAAGCGATTCTTCTGCTTCAGTCTCCTGAGTAGCTGGGACTGCAGGCACACACCACCACGCCCAGCTAATTTTTGTATTTTTAGTAGAGACAGGGTTTCACCATGTTGGCCAGGATGGTCTTTATCTCTTGACCTCGTGATCCGCCCGCCTCAGCCTCCGAAAGTGCTGGGATTACAGGCGTGAGCCACCGCACCCGGCCGGACTCTGGCTTCTTGACATCCCTTTATTGCGGCTGCGTTCTCCTGCTGCAGAGAGAGCTGCAACCCTGTACTCTCAATGTTCTCAGTGCCTGCTGGGAGGATCTCAGTTTTTCATTCATACATTCACTCAACAGATATTTACTGAATGCTTACTATATGCCAGGCATTCCTCTAGGCCCAGAGAATCCAACAAACGAAAACTCTTGTCGTCATGGTTGATCTAATTGGGGAAGGCAGACAATACAAATAAATAAGTATATTAAAGGCACTAGGTGGCCAGGCACAGTGGCTCATGCCTGTAATCACAGCACTTTGGGAGGCTGAGGCAGGCGGATCATGAGGTTAGGAGTTGGAGACCAGCCTGACCAACATGGTGAAACCCCATCTCTACTAAAAATAAAAAAATTAGCAGGGCCTGGTGGTGCGTGCCTTTAATCCCAGCTACTCAGGAGGCTGACGCAGGAGAATCGCTTGAACCCGGGAGGTGGAGGTTGCAGTGAGCTGAGATCACGCCATTGCACTCCAGCCTGGGCAACAGAGCGAGAGTTGGTCTCAGAAAAAAAAAAAAAAAGGTGCTAGGTTCCTATGGAGGAAAACAAAGTAGGGAAGAGGGGACATAGGAGTATTGCCGATGGTCTCTGGCTTTTTTGTTTTTGTTTTTGTTTTTGAAATGGAGTCTCGCTCTGTTGCCCAGGCTGGAGTGCAATAGCGCAATCTCAGCTCACTGTAAACTCAGCCTCCTAGGTTCAAGCGATTCTCCTGCCTCAGCCTTCCGAGTAGCTGGGATTACAGCCACCTGCCATCATGCCTGGCTAATTTTTGTATTTTTATAGAGGCAGGGTTTCACCATGTTGAGCAGGCTGGTCTTGAATTCCTGACCTCAGGTGATCCACCCACCTTGGACTCCCAAAGTGAGATGGAATCTCGCTCTGTTTGTTGCCCAGGCTGGAGTGCAGTGGCACAATCTCAGGTTACTGCAACCTCTGCTTCCTGGGTTCAACCGATTCTTCTGCCTTAGCCTCCTGAATAGCTGGGATTACAGGTGATCACCACCACACCTGGCTATTTTTTTTTTTTTTTTTGAGATGGAGTCTGGCTCTGTTGCCCAGGCTGGAGTGCAGTGGCTCGATCTCAGCTCACTACAAGCTCTGCCTCCAGGGTTCACGCCATCTTCCTGCCTCAGCCTCTGGAGTAGCTGGGACTACAGGTGCCCGCCACTATGCCTGGCTAATTTTTTGTATTTTTAGTAGAGATGGGGTTTCACCATGTTAGCCAGGATGATCTCGATCTCCTGACCTCGTGATCTGCCTGCCTTGGACTCCCAAAGTGCTGGGATTATAGGCATGAGCCACCACGCCCGGCCGTCAGCAGCTTATTTCTAAATACCCCCACTTGTCTCCTGGAAACTATAGAGTACAGTAAAGAGAATGGAAACACACAAGCACACACTATATTTTCTGTAAAGTTAGGAGACAGAAAACCTACAAACTCCCAATTACGTTCATGTGTGACCAAATTCCAAGAAGAGCAGATAGTCCACAGTGGTACCTCGGGGAAGGGCAGGGAGGGAGGAGGTGTCCTAGGGACCACACAGAAAATATTCCTTCCTTGGAGGAAAGGCATCATGCTGAGGGAAAAGCTGTGAGCAAGCTGACTGAGCAGAGGCAAGTACTACTGGGAAAGCTGGAGGGAGAATGTTTTAGAAACTGCCCAAAGGGGCCGGGCGCAGTGGCTCAAGCCTGTAATCCCAGCACTTTGGGAGGCCGAGACGGGCGGATCACGAGGTCAGGAGATCGAGACCATCCTGGCGAACACGGGGAAACCCCGTCTCTACTAAAAAAATACAAAAAACTAGCCAGGTGAGGTGGCGGGCGCCTGTAATCCCAGCTACTCGGGAGGCTGAGGCAGGAGAATGGCGTAAACCCGGGAGGCGGAGCTTGCAGTGAGCTGACATCAGGCCACTGCACTCCAGCCTGGGCGACAGAGCGAGACTCCGTCTCAAAAAAAAAAAAAAAAAAAAGAAACTGCCCAAAGGGACTGGGAGAAGTGATCATGCCTGTAATTCCAGCACTTTGGGAGGCTGAGATGGGAGGATCACTTGAGGCTGGGAGTTCATGACCAGCCTGGGCAATAGAGCAAGACTCCACTTCTATGGAAAATAAAGGTAAAAAAGAGCAACACAATTTACCGACAAACAATATGCCAGAAATATATTGCCAAAAGCAGATGAAAATTTTTGCCCAAATTTTCTTTTCTTTTCTTTCTTTCTTCTTTTTTTTTTTTGAGATGGAGTCTCATTCTGTCACCCAGGTTGGAGTGCAGTGGTGCAATCTTGGTTCACTGCAACCTCTACCTTTCGGGTTTAAGCAGTTCTGCCTCAGCCTCCTGAGTGGCTGGGATTACAGGCGTGTGCCACCATCCCCGGCTAAGTTTTGTATCTTTAGTAGAAACAGAATTTTATCGTGTTGGTCAGGCTGGTCTTAAACTCCTGACCTTGTGATCCGCCCACTTTGGCCTCCCAAAGTGTTGGGATTACAGGTGTGAGCCACCGCGCCTGGCTTCTTTGTTTTTTTTGAAGACTGAGTTTCACTCTGTCATCCAGGCTGGAGTGCCGTGGCACTATCTCAGCTCACTGCAACTTCTGTCCCCTAGGTTAAGTGATTCCTGCCTCGGCCTCCCGAGTAGCTGGGATTACAGGTGCCTGCCACGACTCCCAGCTAATTTTTGTTATTTTTAGTAGAGGTGGAGTTTTGCCATGTTGGCCAGGCTGGTCTTGAGCTCCTGGCTTCAAGTAATCCACCCACCTTGGCCTCCGAAAGTGCTAGGATTACATGTGTGAGCCACCGCGCCTAGCCTTAGGTTTTCATTATGAATGGAAAATCAACAAAACTTAGCATTTTGGCAATGTAGGAAGACCAGACATCAGAAATACAAGTACTCAGGCCGGGCGCGGTGGCTCAAGCCTGTAATCCCAGCACTTTGGGAGGCCGAGATGGGCAGATCACGAGGTCAGGAGATCGAGACCATTCTGGCTAACACGTGAAACCCCGTCTCTACTAAAAAATACAAAAAAACTAGCCGGGCGAGGTGGCGGGCGCCTGTAGTCCCAGCTACTCGGGAGGCTGAGGCAGGAGAATGGCGTAAACCCGGGAGGCAGAGCTTGCAGTGAGCTGAGATCCGGCCACTGCACTCCAGCCTGGGTGAGAGAGCGAGACTCTGTCTCAAAAAAAAAAAAAAAAAAAGAAGAAGAAATACAAGTACTCGGAGAAGAGATGGCAGATAACAGGAGGAAAGGTATACCAGAAAAGTACAAAGCTGTTTCAACAATGAATACTGAATTTCATGAGTGAAGAGAGACGCATAATATATATTCCTAATTTAAAAAATCACAACTGGGTGTGGTGGCTCACGCCTATAATCCCAGCACTTTGGGAAACTGAGGTGGGTGGATCACTTAAAGTCAGAAGTTTGAGACCAGCCTGGCTAACATGGTGAAACCCCATCTCTACTAAAAACACAAAATATTATCTGGGTATGGTGGTAGGTACCTATAATCCCAACTATTTGGGAGGCTGAGGCAGGAGAATCACTTGAACCCATGAGGCAGAGGTTGCAGAGAACTGAGATCGTGCCACTGCATTCCAGCCTGGGTGACAGAGCGAGACTCCATCTCAAAAAAAAAAAAAAAAAAAAATCACAAACAACTGTTGTAAAATGTTTTGTTATTTAAAAAATCTGAAAAAACAAACAAACAAACAAACAAAAATCTGAGGATGGGCTGGGCGCGGTGGCTCATGCCTGTAATCCCAGCACTTTGGGAGGCTGAGGTGGGTGTATCACCTGAGGTCAGGAGTTTGAGACCAGCCTGACCAACATGGAGAAACCCCATCTCTACTAAAAAAAATACAAAATTAGGCCGGGCACGGTGGCTCATGCCTGTAATCCCAGCACTTTGGGAGGCCGAGGCGGGTGGATCATGAGGCCAGAAGATTGAGACCATCCTAACAGTGAAACCCCATCTCTACTAAAAAATACAAAAAATTAGCCAGGCGTAGTGGCGGGCGCCTGTAGTCCCCAGCTGCTCAGGAGGCTGAGTCAGGAGAATGGAGAGAACTGGGAGGTGGAGCTTGCAGTGAGCTGAGATCGCGCCACTGCACTCCAGCCTGGGCGACAGAGCAAGACTCTGTCTCAAAAAAAAAAAAAAAAAAAAAATTAACTGTGCATGGTGGTGCATGCCTGTAATCCCAGCTACTTGGGAGGCTGAGGCAGGAGAATCACTTGAACCCAGGAGGCAGAGGTTGTGGTGAGCCGAGACTGTGCCATTGTACTCCAGCCTGGGCAACAAGAGAGAAACTACATCTGAAAAAAAAAAAAAAAAAATCTGAATGGTTATTTTTCATAAATAGCTTTTAAAAATGTGTGAATTTTTTTTTTTTTTTGGAAGAGACAGGGTCTCACTCTGTTGCCCAGGCTAGAATGCAATGGTGTGATCATAGCTCACTGCATCACCGCATCCATATACTCCTGGGCTTAAGTTATCCTCCCACCTCAGCCTCTGAAATTGCTGGGACTGCAGGCCTGTGCCACCCTGCCTGGCTAATTTTTAATTGTTTTGTAGAGAAGGCAGCTCACTATGTTACCCAGGTTGCTCTCAAACTCCTGGCCTCAAGTGATCCTCCTGCCTTGGCTTCCCAAAGTGCTGGGAATTACAGGGTTGAGCTATCTATCATACCTGACTGTGAAAAGCTTTCATTATATTGATTGAGATGGTAATACAGATTTTTCTCTTCATCTCTTAATGCAGTAAATTGTATCAATAGAACTAGGAATTGCATGAATAGTGAATTGCTTTCCTGGGATAAAGACTGCTTGGTTATGTTATTTTACATTATTTAGTCAATAGTGGTTTAGGTTTGCTAATATTTATTATTTATTTTTTAAGTAATTTTTTTTTCAGAGACCAGATCTCTCTAGGTTATCCAGGCTGGTCTCAAACTCCTGGCCTCAAGTAATACTCCCACTTTGGTCTCCCCAGTAGCTGGGATTACGGCGTGAGCCACTGTGCCTAGCTTGCTAATTTTTTTTTTTGAGATGGAGTTTCACTCTTGTTGCCCAGGCTGGAGTGCAATGGCGTGATCTTGACTCACCATAACCTCCGCCTCCTGGCTTCAAGCGATTCTCCTGCCTCAGCCTCCTGAGTAGCTGGGATTACAGGCATGCGCCACCACGCCCGGCTAATTTTTTGCATTTTAGTAGAGACAGGGTTTCTCCCTGTTGGCCAGGCTGGTCTCAAACTCCCAACCTCAGGGATTACAGGTGTGAGCCACTGTGCCTGGCGCTAATATTTTTTATTATGTTCTTCTTCCTGTTTTTCTTCTTTTTCTCCTTCTCCTCTTCTCCATTTTGTATCTATGTTCACAAACAAAACTGCTTTATGATTTTCCTTTCTCTCAAAAGCCTGGCTTTTGTACCAAGGTTACATTAATTTGACGAAACAAGTTGAGAAACTTTTCCTGTTTTCTGATCTCTAGAATAATTTTCATATGATAAAAACTGTTTTGAAGGCCGGGCGCGGTGGCTCAAGCCTGTAATCCCAGCACTTTGGGAGGCCGAGACGGGCGGATCACGAGGTCAGGAGATCGAGACCATCCTGGCTAACCTGGTGAAACCCCGTCTCACACCACTGCACTCTGTCTCAAAAAAAAAAAAAAAAAAAAAAAAAACTGTTTTGAAGGTTTCGTAGCTATCTGGACCTGGTGACTTTTTGGTGGTTAAAATTTTGTTTTCTTGGCTGCCGCAGTGGCTCACGCCTACAATCCCCGCACTTTGGGAGGCTGAGGCAGGCGGGTCAAAAGGTCAGGAGATCGAGACCATCCTGGTTAACACGGTGAAACCCCGTCTGTACTAAAAATACAAAAAATTAGTGGGCGTGCTGGCACATGCCTGTAGTCCTAGCTACTTGGGAGGCTGTGGCAGGAGAATCACTTGAACCGCAGAGGCGGAGGTTGCAGTTAGCTGAGATTGTGCCACTGCAGTCCAGCTTGGGCAACAGAGCAAGACTCTGCCAAAAAAAAAAAAAAAAAAAAGCAAACAACAAAAAAAACAGGCTTAGTGGTTCAATGCCTGTAATCCCAGCACTTTGGGAGGCTGAGGCAGGCGGATCACGAGGTCAGGAGATCAAGATCATCCTGGTTAATACGGTGAAACCCCGTCTCTACTAAAAAATACAAAAAATTGGCTGGGTGTGGTGGCGGGCCCCTGTAGTCCCAGCTATTTGGGAGGCTGAGGCAGGAGAATGGCGTGAACTTGGGAGGTGGAGCTTGCAGTGAGCCGAGGTCACACCACTGCACTCCAGCCTGGGCGACAGAGCGAAGACTCTGTCTCAAAAATAAATAAATAAATAAATAAAATAAAATAAAATAGTTTTATTTAATGATTACAAGTACATCAAGCTTGTAATTTTTCTTGAGTGAGTGTTGCTCACATATTTGCTTTCCTTCTCTCTCTCTCTCTTTCTTATTTCTTTTTTTTTTTTTTAGACAGTGTCTCCCTCTGTTGTCCAAGCTGGGGTGCAGTAGTGCGAACATGGCTCATTGCAGCCTTGCCCTCCTGGGCTCAAGTGATCCTCCCACCCCAGCTTCCTACGTAGCTGAGACTACAGATGTGTGCCACACAGGCTAATTTTATTTTATTTTTTGTAGAGATGAGGTCTTGCCATGTTTCCCAAGCTGGTTTCAAACTCCTGGGCTTAAGTGATTCTCTTGCCTCAGCCTCCCAATGTGCTGGCATTACAGGTGTGAGCCACTGAGCCCAGCTGGTCATATATTTTTCTAGAAAATTATTCATCTTAGCTGGGTGTGGTGGCCATGCCTGTAGTCCCAGTCCCAACTATTTGGGAGGCTGAGGTGGGAGGATCACTTGAGGCTAAGAGTTTGAGTCCAGCCTGGACAACATAGTGAGACCCTGTCTCTAAAAAAACAAAAACAAAAACAAAAAAAAACAGAAAAGAAAATTATTCATCTTATCGAATTTGCAATGTAAATATCCACTACATCTGGGATTATATTTCTGTTAAATTACTCATTTTGTGTGTGCGCCCTCTCTCGCCTTTTTCTGCTTAAGCAGTTTAGTCAGAGGCTTATTAATATTAGTAGTCTCTCTAAATATATATTTTCTGGACTATTGTTCCTTTGTTTTCTATTTCATTAATTTTTGAAATTATCTTTGTTATGTTCTTTCTTAATTTTGGAGGTACTTCTATACTCTTCTTCTAATTTCTTTCTTTCTCTCTCTCTTTCTCTTTCTCTCTTTTCTCTTCTTTTCTTTTCTTTTCTTTTCCTTTCTTTCCCCAGCTGATTGGGCTGAATCTTTTTCTCATTTCTTGACATGTTTGTTCAACTCACTGATTTTTAAACTTTTGTAATATGCATATTTTTCCTTCTATAAATATTTGCTATTTAAAAAACCTGAGGCTGGGTGTGGTGGCTCATGCCTGTAATCCCAGCACTTCGGGAAGCCGAGGCTGGCGGACCACTTGAGGTTGGCAGTTCAAGACCAGCCTGGCTAACATGGAGAAATCCCCTCTCTACAAAAAATACAAAATTAGCCGAGTGTGATGGCGCATGCATGTAATCCCAGCTACTTGGGAGGCTGAGGGAGGAGAATCGCTTGAACCTGGGAGGGGGAGGTTACGGTGAGCCAAGATCATGCCATTGTACTCCAGCCTGGGCAACAAAAGAGAAACTCAGTCTTGAAAAAAAAAAAAATCTGAATGGCTATTTATCATAAACAACTTTTATGAAATTATTATGATTAATATTTAACTAAAGAGACAGTGTCTCACTGGCTCACGCCTGTAATCCCAGCACTTTGGGAGGCTGAGGTGGGTGGATCATGAGGTCAGGAGTTCGAGACCAGCCTGACCAACATGGTGAAACCCTGTGTATACATAAATACAAAAATTAGGCGTGGTGGCACACACCTGTAATGCCAGCTACTCAGGAGGCTGAGGCAGAAGAATCACTTGAACCAAGGAGGCAGAGGTTGCAGTGAGCCGAGATTGCACCATTGCACTCCTACCTGGGCAACAGAGCAAGACTCCGTCTCAAAACAGAAAAAAAAAAAAAAAAAAAAAAGAGGGTCTCACTCTATAGCTCAGGCTGGAGTGCAGTGGTGCAATCACTCCCGAGTGTTAGCTATGCTCACGGTTTCATAGACATAGTTTTCACTCTTCGTCAGTGAAAAATATTTTATTCTTTTTTTTTTTTTTTGAGATGGAGTCTCATTCTGTCACCCAGGCTGGAGAGCACTGGCGTGATCTCGGCTCACTGCAAGCTCCGCCTTCCGGGTTCATGCCATTCTCCTGCCTCAGCCTCCCAAGTAGCTGGGACTACAGGCGCCCACCACTACGCCTGGCTAATTTTTTTTATTTTTAGTATAGTCGGGGTTTCACCGTATTAGCCAGGATGGTCTCAATCTCCTGACCTCATGATCTGCCCGTCTCAGCCTCCCAAAGTGCTGAGATTACAGGCGTGAGCCACCACACCTGGCCTATTCTATTTTTTTGAGACAGATCTTGCTCTGTTGCCCAGCCTGGAGTGCAGCAGCATGATCTCCCCTTACTGCAACCTCCGCCTCCAGGGTTTAAGCAATTCTCCTGCCTCAGTCTCCCTAGCAGCTGGGATTACAGGCGCCTGCCACCACACCCAGCTAATTTTTGTATTTTTAGTAGAGACGAGGTTTCAGCATGTTGGCCAGGCTGGTCTTGAAATTCTGATCACCCACCTCGGCCTCCCAAAGTGCTGGGATTATAGGCTTGACTCACCGCACCCGGTGTGTTTAATAATTTTTTTTGCCTGCTTAATATATAGTTTCTGAGAGATGTGAGTCTTCCTCTAATATTGTACGTTACTTTTCTGTCGCTGCTGCACAAACTTTATTTTCATTTTTATTGTTATTATTATTTTTTGAGATAGAGTCTCACTCTGTCGCCCAGACTGGAGTGCAGTGGCATGATTTTGGCCCACTGCAACTTCTGCCTCCCAGGTTCAAGCGATTCTCCTCCTGAGTAGCTGGGATTACAGATGCACGCCACCATGCCTGGCTAATTTTTGTAGTTTTAATAATATTTATATTTTAATATATTTAGTAATTTTGTATTTTCACCATGTTGGTCAGGCTGATCTCGAACTCCTGACCTCATGATCCACCCTCCTCTGCCTCCTAAAGTGTTGGGATTACAGGTGGTAGCCATTGTGCCTGGCCTAAGCTTCTTCTTTTTTAAAGCATCCTTGTGCAGAGACTCCAAGGGCAAACAAGAGTAGTGCCAACCAGCCTGGCAGAGCTAAGGCAGGCCTCAACTCTGGCCCCTAGAGGGAAGAGGTGACTAGTCACTAGCCTTCCTTCATTCTCTCACCCAGAGAGAAATGGGGAAGGAAGAGAAATGGAGTAAAGGAATGAGGTATGCTGATGGGGAAGGAAAACATGGAGAATGATGGGGAGGCAGAAAGCAATGCAAAGAGAGATAGAGGAAGAGAGAGAGAGAGAGAGAGAGAAAGAAAGACGGAGAGGCAGACCAGACACGGCAACTCACACCTGTAATCCCAGCACTTTGGGAGGCTGAGGCAGGTGGATCACTTGAGGCCAGGAGTTCAAGACCAGCCTGGCCAACATGGCGAAACCCCATCTCTACTAAAAATACAAAAATTAGCCAACTGTGGTGGCGTGTGCCTGTAATCCCAGCTACTTGGGAGACTGAGGCACGAGAATCACTTGAACCTGGGAGGTGGAGGTTACAGTGAGCTGAGAGCACAAAAAAAAAAAAGAAAGAGAGAGAGAGACAGAATGTCTCATGTGGAAAGTGCTCACTGAATATGTGTTGAATGAGTGAATAAGCAGACGTGTGTGTGCGTGTGACAGAGACAGAGGGGTAGGGGTGTGTAGAGATGTGGCATGTGAGTGGACGTGGGGGAAGAAACAAGTAATATGAATAACATGGTGAGACAGAAAGAGTTGTGGACAGAGATGTGGGAAATATGAGAGATAAGGGGAGAGATACTGAAAAGAGTGATTCGGAGAGATGAAGATAGGGTGTCTGGCCCATGGAAGGCGCTCATGAAGAGCGATGCTGAGTAGATGAATGAACCTCAGTGCCCAGCAGTGGTGGCATGAAGGGGATGCTGTGCAGAAACCACACTACCCATTAGAGAAGGAACTGTGCTTGTTTCCCCTTGAGTTGACGAGGGATTTAACGAGCAGTGGAATGAAGAGCAGGGGAAAGACACCTGCCGTCTTTCAGAAGCAGAATGGACAGGGCCTGGAGATCTTTTGGATGGGGGAACTGAGGGAGAAGGCAGAATAGGATGAATCCCAGGTGTTTGCCTTAAGTGACTGGGGCTTTGTGTTTCCATTCACTGGGACAAGGATGACAGGAGGCTGACCCAGTCGGAGTGGACACTGATGACTTTGAAATGCCCATGGAGTATTCAGGGTAAGCCGCCTAGAGAGCAATTAGATAGTGTGGACTTAGGTTTCAGAAAGACACCTGAGGGGGAGATGTAGATTGGGGACTTGACAGAGAATAAGCAGTAGTAACAACTGTGGCTATGACAGGATTGCCTAGGATAGCCATGGTAGATGTGCAAAATTTATTGAATGAAAGTGGGAAGCCAGGCGCATGCCTGTAATCCCAGCTATGTGAAAGGCTGTGGTTAGAGGAACACCTGAAGCCTGGAGTCAGGAGTTTGAGACTAGCCTGGGCAACATAGTGAGATCTCATTTCAAAAATATATAATGCAAAATATATAATAACACTTTTTAAAAAGAAAGTGGGGCCGGGGGCAGTGACTCACACCTGTAATCCCATCACTTTGGGAGGCTGAGGCAGGCAGATCACTTGACGTCAGGAGTTTGAGACCAGCCTGACCAACATGGTGAAACCCCATTTCTACTGAAAATACAAAATGAGCCGGGTGTGGTAGCATGTGCCTGTAATCCCAACTATTTGGGAGGCTGAGGCAGAAGAATCGCTTGAACTCAGGAGGCGGAGGTTGCAGTGAGCCGAGATCATGCCATTGCACTCCAGCCTGGGCAACAAGAGCAAAATTCCATCTCAAAAAAAAAAAAAAAAAAAGAGTGGGAGAAACAACCCAAAAATCTTCCAACAGGACAGTGGTATAAAAGCACACGTTTAGGGTACAGGAGTCTGGGGGACTCAGGTTGGATGGCTTTTATGTCCTTGGGAAAGAGGAGGTGAGATTTCAAAGTGAAACAGCTTCCATGGTGACAGGATCTGAGATGTAGGTCATGGAGAGTCAAGGTGATGATTGGAGTGGACAAGGTGAAATAACTGTGAAATTGCACACTTAGGATATTGAAAAGGCATTTGCGAGATGGGTAGAAGAAGGTTCATAGCGGATTGAGTCATAATAACAAAACAAAAAATAGAAACAACCCAATTGTACATCATCAGGTGAATGGATCAACAAGCTGTGCTACATCATATAAAGGATTACCACTCAGCAAAAAAGGAATGAAACACTGATACATACAACAGTGTGGGTGAATCTCACAGACATTAAGCAGAATGCAAGGAGCCAGATACAAGAGTATGTACTCCATTAATATAATGTTCGAGAACAGACTAATCTATAGAGGCTGAGCGCAGTGGCTCATGCCTGTAATCCCAACACTTAGAGAGTTCAAGGCAGGAGGATCACTTGAGCCCAGGAGTTAGAATCCAGTCTGGGCAGCATAGAATACCTTGTCTCTACACTTTTTTTTTTTTTTTTTCCCAAGATGGAGTCTTGCTCTGTCGCCCAGGCTGGAGTGCAATGACGCGATCTCGGCTCACTGTGACCTCTGCCTCCCAGGTTCAAGCGATTCTTCTGCCTCAGCCTCCCGAGTAACTGGGACGATAGGCACGTGCCACCATGCCTGGCTAATTTTTTTTTTTCTTTTTTTCTTAGTAGAGACAGAGTTTCACTATGTTAGCCAGGATGGTCTTGAGCTCCTGACCTTGTGATCCCCCTGCCTCAGCCTCCCAAAGTGCTAGGATTACAGACGTGAGCCACTGCACCCGGCCTACAAAAAAACTTTTAAAAAATTAGCTGGGTGTGGTGGCATATGCCCGTAGTCCTAGCTACTCAGGAGACTGAGGTGGGAGGATGGCTTGAGCCCAGGAGGTCAAGGCAGCAGTGAGCTATAATTGCACTACTGCACTCCAACCTGGGCAACAGAGCAAGACTCTGTCTCAAGAAAAAAGTCTACAGAGGTAAAAATCAATGGTTGCATCTAGGAGAGGAAAGGGATTTACAAAAAGGGACTTGGAGGAAATTTTCCAGGATAATGGGAATTATCTATAGCTCAGTTGCAGCGTGGTTATATGGGTGTACATATTGGCCAAAGATCATCAAACTGTACATTAAGATCTGTGCATTTTACTGTATGAAATTATATCTCAATGTTTAAAAATGCCATTTATGGCCGGGCACGGTGGCTCACGCCTGTAATCCCAGCACTTTGGGAGGCCGAGGCAGGCGGATCACAAGGTCAGGAGATCAAGACCATCCTGGCTAACATGGTGAAACCCCGTCTCTACTAAAAAATACAAAAAAATTTAGCTGGGCATGGTGGCGGGCGCCTGTAGTCCCAGCTACTTAGGAGGCTGAGGCAGGAGAATGGTGTGAGCCCAGGAGGTGGAGCTTGCAGGGAGCTGAGATCGCGCCACTGCACTCCAGCCTGGGTGACACAGCGAGACTCCATCTCGGGAAAAAAAAAAAGTTAATGTGGACATTAAGTCCATTAAGGAGTTGGCAAAGGTTGAAATAGAGAGGCGGGCTGGGTGTGATGGCTCATGCCTGTAATCCCAGCACTTTGGGAGGCCGAGGTGGGTGGATCACAAGGTCTGGAGTTCGAGACCAGCCTGGCCAACATGGTGAAACCTCGTCTCTACTAATATACAAAAATTAGCCTGGCATGGTGGTAGGCACCTGTAATCCCAGCTACTCTGGAGGCTGGGGCAGGAGAATCGTTTGAACCTGGGAGGCAGAGGTTGCGGTGAGCCAAGATCACGCCATTGCACTCCAGCAACAAGAGCAAAACTCCGTCTCAAAAAAATAAAAAAAAAAAGAAAGAAAAAATAGAGAAGAGGCTGGAGAGTCAGGGATGGGCTCTTGATGAATGTGAGGGCGAGTGGACAATGACACCAAGGAGAGATTGAAGGTTGTGGGGTCAGATGCTGTGAGCCTCAGAGGAGAAGCTGATCTCAGAAGCTGAAAGTATCATCACCTGGGAGTATTCATTAGTTGAAAACTATCGATAAGACTTGGCCGGAGAAGTCACCCAATCTTACCCCTGCCAACACGTAGAGGAGGAACCCTGGTGGGGGTGGGGGTGAGGGTGGGGGAAGGATGAGATCACCTGTGCTGGATTGTGGAATTTTGTGTTTTCACCTATTTTCATGGTCTGAGTTGGGAGTTTATTGTCCTCAACCAGCCAGCCTACAGCTTGTTGTTAAAGAAGTCAGACCAGAGACTGGGGATGGTGGCTCACACCTGTAATCCTAGCACTTTGGGAGGCTGAAGCAGGCAGATCACTTGAGGTCAGGAGTTTGAAACCAGCCTGGCCAACATGGAGAAACTCTGTCTCTACTAAAAATACAAAAGAGTTAGCCAGGTGTGATAGCAGGCGCCTGTAGTGCCAGCTACTTGGGAGGCTGAGGCAGGAGAATCGCTTGAACCTGGGAGGCAGAGGTTGCAGTGAGCAGAGATCACACCACTGCACTCCAGCCTAGGTGACAGAGTGAGACTCTCTCTCAAAAGAACAAACAAACAAACAAAAGAGACCAGTGCACATCCACTTCAACACTGTTTTATTTGTTGCCTTTCCTCTTGAGTGCCTGGAAATAGTTTCTTTAGAAAAGTTCCATCCTTGGCCAGGTGCAGTGGCTCATGCCTGTAATCCCAGCACTTTGGGAGGCCGACATGGGTGGATCACGAGGTTAGGAGTTCAAGACCAGCCTGGCCAAGATGGTGAAACCCCACCTCTACTAAAAATACAAAAATTAGCTGGGCATGGTAGTGGGCACCTGTAATCCCAGCTACTCAGGAGGCTGAGGCACGAGAATCTTTTGAACCCGAGAAGTGGAGGTTGCAGTGAGCCGAGATCACACCACTGCACTCCAGCCTGGGCAACAGAACAAGACTCCGTCTCAAAAAAAAGAAAAAAAAAAGGTCCATCCTTGTGCCCACTGTGCTGATTAGCGCAGTTCCTGTCTTGCAGGTTCGCCTTCTTCCCTAGAGGTTCTCAGAGTTTCTAAAAGGGGCCCCTTGAATGCACACACACACCAGGATTTATTCTAGATGGACTGAAAACAAACAAAAAAAACCCCACATACTGTCTTTGGAATCCAGAACATTTTTAGCTATGACAAATGTTTAAAAGCCTTAGATATAGAAAAGAGCTGGGAGAGCAGGATGCCCTTGAGTCCAGGTGTAGCAATGGCACTATCACCCTTGCACAGGACTAGGGAAGCACTGGAGAAGAACCACACATTGAACACCTAGGGTAATGGAGTTTGAAAGTTTACAGGTGGTACCCCCAGTTACAGTAGTGGCACCAGGACTCCAACCTGGGCTGATTTGTCTTCTAAGCCACATCGCCCTGGGACATGGAGTAGAACCATGTGATTGAGTGTACACTGTGGAAGAGTGGAGTTTGTTTTTTGTTTTTGTCTTTTTTTCCCGAGACGGAGTTTTGCTCATTGCCCAGGCTGGAGTGCAGTGGCACAATGTTGGCTCACTGCAACCTCCACCTCCTGGGTTCAAGTGATTCTCGTGCCTCAGCCACCAGAGTAGCTGGGATTACAGGCACGCACCACCATGTCTGGCTAAGTTTTGTATTTTTAGTAGAGATGGGGATTCACCATGTTGGCCAGACTGGTCTCGAACTGCTGACCTCAGGTGATCTGCCCACCTCGGCCACTCAAAGTGCTGGGAAAACAGGTGTGGGCCACTGCTCCCGGCCGAAAGAATGGAGTTTTATCCTCAGGCCGGTTACCTATTCCACGTCCCCACTGGTGGTGACCTCTTCTCCCTCCCCAAACCGTGGGCTTCTCACAGCTGAGATAGTAGAGACAATTTTTCCCATATTGATGCTTTGTGGTGTGAATGGGGTGTTGATAGAAGGAGGCAAGCAAGGTAGGGGATCTGGCAGAAGCTGGAATCAAGGCCCGGTTGAGAAAAGCCACCATTGGTAGCTCGGGCCGCCCATGCTCTGTGACCACCAGGGGGCAGCCCTTGCCTTGCCATGATGCCTCCGTCCCACATCCTCCAGTTAGATATCCCTGGGGCGGTGGCCACATCACTGCTGGAGAATGGCTGAGTTGGTCCTTCCCAGGTTGTGTGGCTTGTGTGGTTGTTCCGGTAGCTTAGGGAGGTCAAATGATTTGTTCAAGATTAGACTGGGCACAGTGGCTCACACCTGTAATCCCAGCACTTTGGGAGGCCAAAGTGGGAGGATTGCTTTAGGCCAAGAGTTTTAGATCAGCCTGGGCAACACAGTGAGACCCTGTCTGTACAAAAAATAAAAATGAGTGAGCCAAACGTGATGATGTGTGTCTGTAGTCCCAGATACTCTGGAGGCTGACGTGGGAGGATCACTTGAGTTCAGGAGTTCAAAGTTCAAGGCTACGGGGAGCTATGATCACACCACTGCACTCCAGACTGGTTGACAGAGTGAGACCCTGTCTCAAAAAAAAAAACAAAAAACAAAAAACAAACAAAAAAAAAACAGATTGTATAACATAATTGTGGGGATTGCAGGGGAACTGGCATTTGAACCCAGGCTCATTCCAAACCAGCGTTCTTAACCATGAGATGACTGCTTCTCCAAAAGAAAGCTCTGAATTACTTCAGTGATGGCTGGGAACTGGACAATCTACAAAAGTACTGTGACACAGAGCTAGAAACACAGACACAAAGAGAAAAAACATGTGTTAGGTCGAGCGCGGTGGCTCACACCTGTAATCCCAGCACTTTGGGAGGCCAAGGTGGGTGGATCACTTAAGGCCAGGTGTTTGAGACCAGTCTGGCCAACATGGCGAAACTCCACCAGTACTAAAAACACAAAAGTTAGCTGAGTGTGGTGGCACACGCCTGTCAACCCAGATACTCGCGAGGCTGAGGCATGTGAATTGCTTGAGCCTGGGAGGCGGAGGTTGCAATGAGCCAAGATTGTGGCACTGCACTCCAGCCTGGGTGACTGAACAAAGCTCTGTCTCGCAACAATGACAGCAGCAACAACAACATGTATTAACATAAAATGAGCCAGGCCGGGCGTGGTGGCTCATGCCTGTAATCCCAGCACTTTGGGAGGCCAAGGCGGGCGGATCATGAGGTCAGGAGTTCAAGACTAGCCTGGCCAACATAGTGAAACTTAGTCTCTACTAAAAATACAAAAATTAGCTGGATGTGATGGCGCACGTCTGTAATCCCAGCTACTCGGGAGGCTGAGGCAGGAGAATCGCTTCAACCCGGGAGGCGGAGGTTACAATGAGCTGAGGTTGCGCCATTGCACTCCAGCCTGGGCAACAAGAGCAAGACTCCATCTCAAAATAAATAAATAAATAAATAAATAAATAAATAAATAAATAAATAAATAAATAAAATAAAAGGAGCCAGACCAGGAGTTCGAGACCTGGACAACATAGCAGGATGCTGTCTTTCAAAAATAAATAAAAGTAAAAAGTCAGGTGTGATGGTACATACCAGTATTCCAAGCTACCTGGGAGGCCGAGGCAGGAGGATTGCTTGAGTCCAGAAGGTCGAGGCTGCTGTGAGCAATGATCATACCACTGTATTGCTGCTTGAGTGACAGAGTGAGACCCCTTGTCTCTGAAAAATATAATAGTAAAAGGAGCCAGAAGGGGGCATGTGGTAAGGGGTGGGCACGTGGCATATCACATGTCATCCTTCCCTTCTATGTGTTGTGTTATCTCCTGTAGCTGTGTGATACACATACAAAAGTGTCTGGCATATGCTTGTACTAATCCCTGTGGAGGTATTACTTTGTTTTATTGTGTTCCACAGATGTGCATTTTTTTTTTTTTTTTTTTTGAGATGTGAGACGGAGTCTCCCTCTGTCGCCCAGGCTGGAGTGCAGTGGCCGGATCTCAGCTCACTGCAAGCTCCACCTCCCGGGTTTACGCCATTCTCTTGCCTCAGCCTCCTGAGTAGCTGGGACTACAGGTGTCCGCCACCTTGCCCGGCTAGTTTTTTGTATTTTTTAGTAGAGACGGAGTTTCATCATGTTAGCCAGGATGGTCTCGATCTCCTGACCTCGTGATCCGCCCGTCTCGGCTTCCCAAAGTGCTGGGATTATAGGCATGAGCCACCGCGCCCGGCCCGCATTTTTCTATATATTGAAGTTTGTGGCAACCCTGTGTTGAGCAAGTCTACAGGTGCCACTTTTCCAATAGCCTGTGCTCACTTTGTGTCTCTGTGGCACATTTTGGTAATTCTTGCAGTATTTCAAAATTTTCATGATTATTTTATCTGTTATGATCTGTGATTAGTGATTTTTTTTTTTTTTTTTTTTTTTTTTTTTTGAGACAGGGTCTCACTCTGTCATTCAGGCCGGAGTGCAGTGGCAAGATCATAGCTCACTGCAGCCTCGAACTCCTGGGTTCAAGTGATCCTCCTGCTTCAGCCTCCCAAGTAGCTAAGACTACTGGAACACGCCAGCACACCTGGCTTATTTATTTATTTATTTATTTATTTATTTATTTATTTATTTTGAGATGGAGTTTCGCTCTTGTTGCCCAGGCTGGAGTGCAATGGCGTGATCTCGGCTCACTGCAACCTCTGCCTCCCAGGTTCAAGTGATTCTCCTGCCTCACCCTCCCGAGTAGCTGGGATTACAGGCATGTGCCACTACGCCCAGCTAAGTTTGTATTTTTAGTAGAGAGACGGCGTTTCTCCATGTTGGTCAGGCTGGTCTCAAACTCCCAACCTCAGGTGATCCACCCACCTAGGCCTCCCAAAGTACTAGAATTACAGGAGTGGGCCACCACACCCAGCCTATTTATTTGCTTATTGAGGCAGAGTTTTGTTCTTGTTGCCCAGGCTGGAGTACAATGGCACGATCCCAGCTCACCACAACCTCCACCTCCCAGTGACTCTCCTGCCTCAGCCTCCCAAGTAGCTGGGATTACAGGCGTGCACCACTACACCCGGCTAATTTTGTATTTTT
>NC_045438.1:136306819-136342457 GCF_002776525.5 Piliocolobus tephrosceles | reverse complement strand
GTGATCCACCCACCTCGGCCTCCCAAAGTGCTGGGATTACAGGAGTGAGCCACCGTGCCTGGACTTTTTTTTTTTTTTCTTCTTCTTTTTTGTAGAGCCGAGGTTGGACAAGTGCAGTGGCTCATGCCTGTAATCCCAGTACTTTGAGAGGTTGACTGGGCAAATCACTTGAGCCCATGAGTTTGAGACCAGCTTGGACAACATGGTGAGACCCTGTCTCTACGAAAAATACAAAAATTATCTAGGCATGGTGGTGTGTGGCAGCTACTCAGGAGGCTGAGGTGGGAAGATGGTTTGAGCCCAGGAAGTTGAGGCTGCAGTGAGCCATGATTGTGCCACTGCACTCTAGCCTAGGCAACAGAGTGAGACCTTGTCTCAGAGACAGAGACAGAGAGAGAGAGAGAGAGAGAGAGAGAGAGGGTCTTGCTCTGTTGCCCAGACTGGAGTGCCACGGAGCCATGGCTTTCACAAGCAAAATCATAGCATACTGCGGCCTTGAACTTCTATCCTCAAGTGATACTCCTACCTCAGCCTTCTGAGTAGCAGAGACATAGGCACATACCACTGCACTCAGCAAGAGTTAGCTAAATTTACTCTGCCATGCTCTATAAATGGAACAATAAAGCCTAGATGGCTGGACGTGGTGGCTCATGCCTATAATCCTAGCACTTTGGGAGGCTGAGGCGGGCGGATCACCTGAGGTCAGGAGTTCAAGATCAACCTGGCCAAGATGGTGAAACCCTGTTTCTACTAAAAATACAAAAATTAGCTGGGCCTGGTGGTAGGTACCTGTAATCCCAGACACTAGGGAGGCTGAGGCAGAAGAATCACTTGAACCCAGGTGGCAGAGGTTGCAGTGAGCTGAGTCGCCACCACTGCACTCCAGCCTGGGTGACAGAGCAAGACTCCATCTCAAAAAAAAAAAAAAAAGTCTAGATGATAGTACATCTATTACAACGTGGTTTAATGACTTAAAATTTTTTCTTTTTTTTTTTTGGTTTGTTTTTGAGACACGGTCTCAATCTGTTGCCCAGGCTGTAGTACAGCAGCATGATCTCAGCTCATTGCAACCTCTGCCTTCCAGGGTCAAGTGATCCTCCTACCTCAGCCTCCTGAGTAGTTGGGACCACAGACATGAGCCACTATGCTCAGCTAATTTTTGTGTTTTTTTGTAGAGATAGGATTTGGTCATGTTGTCCAGGCTGATCTCTAACTTTTTTTTTGAGACTGAGTCTTGCTCTGTCACCCAGGCTGGAGTTCAGTGGCACAATCTCAGCTAACTGCAACCTGTGCCTCCCGGGTTCAAGTGATTCTCCTGTCTCAGCCTCCCTAGTAGCTGGGACTACAGGCAGGTGCCACCACGCCCAGCTAATTTTTTGTATTTTTAGTAGAGACAGGGTTTCACCGTGTTTGCCAGGATTGTCTCAATCTCCTGAACTCCTGATCGGCTGGCCTCAGCCTCCCAAAGTGCTGGGATTACAGGCATGAGCCACCGTGCCTGGCCTGGCCTCCAACACTTTAGCTCAAGTGATCTGTCCACCTGGGCTTCCCAAAGTACTGGGATTACAGGTGTGACCCACCATACCTAGCCACATTTTTTTTTCTTTTAAACTCCGTTTACTACTCTTCCCAATTTAAATTGTATTTTATTTAGAGACAAGTTCTCACTCCGTTGCTCAGGCTGGAATGCAGTGGCAAAATCATAGCTCACTGCATCCTTGTAACTCCTGGGCTCAAGGAATCCTCCTGCCTCAACTTCCTGAGTAACTGGTACTATAGGCGTGTGCCACCATGTCCTGCTAATTTTAAATTTTTTTGTAGAGACAGAGTCTTGCCATGTTGCCCAGGCTGGTCTCAAACCCTGACCTCAAGCCATCCTCTCACCTTGGCCTCCCAAAGTGCTGGGATTACAAATGTGAGCCACTGTGTCCACTGGTTTACTGAGTATTTTAAGCCTACTGTTGAGGTCTACTGCTCTGAAATATAAGATTTCTTTAAAATGATTAATGCTCACTGAAAATGTACATAGTTAACCAAGAGCTCTGATGGAGATGTCCAAAGAGATGAACGTTGTTTTCTTCTTTTTTTCTTTTGAGACGGAGTCTCGCTCTTGTTGCCCAGGCTGGAGTGCAATGGCGCGCGCACACACACTCACACACACACACACCCAGGGTGATTGCTATGCAAATTAAATTCAGCTTCACCAATCAGCTTGCTTCTCCTAATCCCTCATAGAAATCTTGGAGCAGCCCTGGGGTGCAGTGAGGCCAGATTCCAGGAAGGGAATGGATGGGATGGGTCTGGGTACTGGTGAGCAGTGGGGAGGGGAAGTAGGTTAGCTTCTGGGCCAAGGAGGGCTCCTGGAGGCTTGTTCTGGGTAAAAGCTGGTCTTCTTGAACCTCAGAAGTTAGGGGAACCCACATCCTGGTCTCACCCGCCCAACCGCCCACTCACCCTTGGGTTAGCAGCCATCTAAGCCCCACCCTCCCCCTCACACTCTTAGCTAGCCTGCCGCAAGCTGGCCCCTTGGCCTCCTAGAGACCCAGACATCTCCATCAGCAGCATCCATCCTCTCTCCTCAGGGAGGCATGCATTTGATGCTCGAGGTCCCTGGCAGTTGTGATCCTTAGCAAGTGATGTGTGAGTCCCGTGTGTCATAGGAAGCTCCCCATCCCCATCTGGTGACCAAAGGCCTGGCTACAAGTAGTGAGTCCTCCCTCCTCCACCCAGACCTCACTGCTCAGATCCCCTTCGCCAACTGGGACATCTTCCGACATGGCTTGGATGCTGTTGCTCATCTTGATCATGTTCCATCCAGGTGACAGGGCGTGTGCTCAGGACCCCAAGGAGTGTGGGTGGGAGGAGGGAGATCCAGGAGGCTGGACTAGATGCTATAGGGAACAGGCTTGGTGGGGGCTGAAACACCCAGCTCTGAGGGAGGAGTGGGACCGCTCCAAAGGTGACACTCAGTGGACTCCCCCTATTCACAGTCTCTCTGTGTCATCCACTGTGAAGCTTTTTAGCTGGGGTCTAGACATATAATTAAGAGTTTGAGAGATCCAAGGAAATCTGTGATAAATTTCTTGGTGAAACTGTTTTTTGTTTTGTTTTGTTTTTGAGACTGAGTCTCGCTCTGTCGCCAGGCTAGAGTGCAGTGGTGCGATCTCGGCTCACTGCAACCTCTGCCTCCCGTGTTCAGGCGAATTGCCTCAGCCTCCCCGAGTAGCTGGGACTACACGCATGCACTACCACACCTGGCTAATTTTTTTTTTTTTTTGAGATGGAGTCTTGCTCTGTCACTTTGACTGGAGTGCAGTGGCACAATCTTGGCTCAGTGCAACCTTCACCTCCTAGGTTCAAGCAATTCTCCTGCCTCAGTCTCCTGGGTAGCTGGGATTACAGGCATGCACCACCACACCCAGCTAATTTTTGTATTTTTAGTAGAGACAGGATTTTACCATGTTGGCTGGGCTGGTCTCAAACTCCTGACCTCAGGTGATCTGCCCACCTTGGCCTCCTAAAGTGTGGGGATTACAGGCCTGAGCCACTGCTCCCAGCCATTTTTGTATTTTTAGTAGAGATGGAGTTTTGCTATGTTGACCAGTCTGGTCTCAAATTTCTGATCTCAAGTGATCTGCCTGCCTTGGTCTCCCAAATTACTGGAATTACAGGCATGAGCCACTGCGCCCGCCTGGTGGTGAAACTTTTTTTTTGTTTGAGACAGTTTCATTCTATTGTCCAGGCTAGAGTGCAGGGGCAGTATCTCAACTCACTGTAGCCTCCACCCACCGGGTACAAGTTCTCCTCCTGTCTCAGCCTCCCAAGTAGGTGGGATTACAAGTGCATGCCATTACCACCGGCTAACTTTCGTATTTTTAGTAGAGATGAGGTTTCACCACGTTGGCCAGGCTGGTCTCGAACTCCTGACCTCAGGTGATCCACTCACCTTGGCCTCCTAAAGTGTTGGGATTACAGGCGTGAGCCACCGCTCCTGGCTGAAACTGTTTTTAATGAACTGAGAGACCTTAATTATCAAGCATATTATTAACTAAATGCAGGAGTTCTCAAAATGTGGATTTCTGGGAACCTAGAACAAATTCTTAGGCCCCACTCCAGACCTACTGAAGAGAAAACTCTGGGGTGGCCCCAGGAATCTGTTTTAGCAGATGCTCCGGGTAATTTCCATACACACTAAAGTTTGAGAACCACTGAAATAGAATGACTCATAAATTTCTCTCTGTAGATAATTTAATCAGGGATTTTAATATTTGGTTTAATTCATCAACATGGACGGGTTAAATAGGAATCTCAACCAATTAAGGCCATGTCTTCACCTGGAGATTTAATTAGTTAATGTTCTTTAACGAAAAACAATGAGTTTCCAGGTGCACTTTGGGAGGCTGAGGCAGGTGGATCACTTGAGATCAGGAGTTGAGACCAGCCTGGTCTGAGGCGGGTGGATCACTTGAGGTCAGGAGTTTGAGACCAGGTAGTGAAACCCCGTCTCTACTAAAAATACAAAAATTAATCAGGCATGGTGGTGGGTGCCTGTAGTCCCAGCTACTTGGGAGGCTGAGGCACCAGGATTGCTTGAACCCAGAGTGGGGAGTTTGCAGTGAGCCAAGATCGTACCACTGCACTCCAGCCTGGGCAACAGAGCAAGACTCCCTCTCAAAAAAAAAAAAGAAAGAAAGAAAAAAGAAAAAGAGGAAAGAGGAAGGATGGCTTACTGTACAATGCCATTTGTACTAAAATAATACCTGGAATAATATAATGAGTGATATTCGTTAACTAGGCAGCCGCATTCATTAATGAGCTTAATTTCACCATGATGGTTTACATTTCAGCCAGACAAGTTACTACTGAACTGGCCGGAGAATGATGGCAGAGGGTGAGAGTGAGGGTTGGTATAGGAAGAATTTGAAACATGATTTTTATTTTTTATTTTTTGAGATGGAGTCTTGCTTTGTTGCCCAGGCTGGAGTGCAATGGCACAATCTCGGCTCACTGCAACCTCTGCCTCCCAGGTTCAAGCGATTCTCCTGCCTCAGCCTCCCGAGTAGCTGGCATTACAGGTGCACACCACCATGCCTGGCTAATTTTTGTATTTTTTTAGTAGAGATGGGGTTTCACCATGTTGGCCAGGATGGTCTCGAACTCCGGACCTAGTGATCCACCCACCTCAGCCTCCCAAAGTGCTGGGATTACAGGCATGAGCCACCACACCCAGCCGAAAAATGATTTAATAAGCAATGTTAAGAAATCAGATTGGTTAAGAGGAAAGGGTTTAATGAGGCACCCAAAGTATCTATTCCCATGCACCCTATGCCCAGAGACAGCTGGGATGTTCTACTCCAAGCTCTGTTGTCTTTTCTCTTTGGAGTAACTTGGGAGGTGTTTCTCTGGGTCTTCTTTCTGCCCCCAGGATCCTGTGCTCTCTGGGTGTCCCAGCCCCCTGAGATTCGTACCCTGGAAGGATCCTCTGCCTTCCTGCCCTGCTCCTTCAATGCCAGCCAAGGGAGACTGGCCATTGGCTCCGTCACATGGTTCCGAGATGAGGTGGCTCCAGGGAAGGAGGTGAGGAATGGAACCCCAGAGTTCAGGGGCCGCCTGGCCCCACTTTCTTCTTCCCGTTTCCTCCGTGACCACCAGGCTGAGCTGCATATCTGGGACGTGCGAGGCCATGACGCCAGCATCTACGTGTGCAGGGTGGAGGTGCTGGGCCTGGGTGTCGGGACAGGGAATGGGACTCGGCTGGTGGTGGAGAAAGGTGAGATGCTGGGAGGTGGTATCTCCTCCTCGCTAGAGACCCCAAGAGGCAATGTCCTTGGGAGTCAGGGATGCTCCTCTGAGGCCCCTACCCTCCCTGAGCCTGTGTGCACTTCTTCCCCAACCCCCTTCTCCATTGCCCCATGCAGAACATCCTCAGCTAGGGGCTGGTACAGTCCTCCTCCTTCGGGCTGGATTCTATGCTGTCAGCTTTCTCTCTGTGGCCATGGGCAGCACCCTCTATTACCAGGGAAAATGTGAGTAATGGAGCCAGGGGCAATAGTGGATGGGATGGGAGGGGCAGTAAGAGAGTGGGAGGAGGGAGGACGGAGACAAGGAAGAGGAGAGCCTTGGGACTGCGACACTGAGCGGCTCCTGTCCTCTCTCTGACCAGGTCACTGTCACATGGGAACACACTGCCACTCCTCAGGTGGCCCCTGAGGAGTGATTCCAGAGCCCAGAGGTCCCTAGTCCTCTTCAAAAGACCCCAATAAATCACTGTCTGCCCCACCACTAACTCCTCCTTATGAGTCTCAAGTGTTTTCTTCTCCATTCTCCAGATGCCAAATCTACTCTCTCCGGATTTCCCCAGCTCTGAACTCTCCCTTCCACCAGGTCTGACCTGGAAAGGTCCAAGAAGGCAGCTTCCGGCTGTGGTCCCAGGGCCCCTCCCACCACCATGTGGGAGCTCAGCACACCTGCGTCCCCCAGTCCCAGGAGGCTGAGCCTGATTGTCTTGAGAAATGGGAAGGATCAGATATGACTCCTCCTTGGCAACTGCCCTTTCCTGCCAGGCCCACACATACCCTCCTCTGGCTGCCAGGGGAGCTTGGGTCCATGAACATTCTCTCTCACCCAGTAAATTACTACTTGACCCAGAGCAGGTGGACGGGTGAGCCACGTGTTTTTTTAATTTTAATTTTTAAAAAACAAATTCCCTATTCAAAGGTCAAAAAGCCACAGAAGTTTTCATGATGATCATTTTGAATGGAGGCTCGAGATGGATTGAGAGGACTGAGACACAGAAGTGGGGGGACCATGGTCTTTACTGGGTGGACCACAGGGGGACCCTGTCCACTCGCCTGGGTTGAGGAAGGTATCTGGGGTGCTCATGTGGGTTTCTTCTCAGCAATGCAGGCATAGTCAGCTCTGGGATCCTCCTTGGTGCCTCTCTTGTCTCTGTCCCTGAGGTCAGGTCCTTCACTGCAGGACACTGGCAGCCTCTGCAGAGACGCATAGTGGAGCTCCTGCTCTGAGGACCCCTGGACCTGGGGCCAGGACAGAAGGTGCTGATGGGAGGCGATGCCTTCAGACCCTTCCCTGTGAGTTCTTCTCCCACCTCCAGCCTTTCTTACTTCCCTCTCTTCTCTCTCTCTTTCTCTCCCACCTGCCCCCACCATCTTTGGAGACAGAGTTCCACTATGTTGTCTAGGATGGTCTTCAACCCCTGAGCTCAAGCTATCTTCCTGCCTCAGCCTCACAACAGCTGGAATGACAGGTGTGAGCCACTGTGCCTGGTTCTGGAGCCTCTCTCTCTCTTTCTCTTTCTCTCTTTCTCTCTCCCTCTCTCTCTCTTTTTTTTTATCTCTCTTTCATTGTTCTTTCTCTTTGTGTCTCTCTCTTACTCCTATCCTCCCTATCTCTCACTCCTATCCTCCCTCTCACTTTTTCTTTTGGTTTCTGTCTCATTTTCTCTTTCTCTCGCCTCGATTTTCTCTGCCTCTCTCATGCTCCTACTTTCCCTCTCCTTGTCTCCCACTCCCAACCCTCCTCTCAGCACTCAGCCATGCTTCTCCCCACTCCCCCACTCAGGATCTCTCTTACCCTCCCCACTCCCTGTCCCCGGACTCACCCAGCTCCTCTCCAGCCTCTTCACTGGAAGAAAAAAAGAAGCTCAGCACAGCCCACCCTTTGTGCTTCTCCCGGGCCCTCCCCAGCTCCCCACCCCAGCAGGCGTGGACTCCTTTGTTGGCTTCCCAGTGGCTCCAGGGCCAGGCAGTGTTCTGGGAAAGCAGTGGGAAAGGGTGTGGGTGGGGCCACGGGTGCCACTGCTGCCGGTGGGAGGGAGGGAGTGCAGTGCTCACCTCTTCGATGCAGCTGACACAGGCAGGCGGACAGAAGGACCACAGCCAGAAGCAGGAGCCCGCCCAACCCCAGGGCCACGCAGATGTATATATCTACAGGGAAGAGGGCTCAAGGTTAGAAAACCCATTCCCTTTCCAGCGTACCCCAGCCTCCTGGTTGGTTGTGGCTTTCTCAGCTTCCCTCTCCAACAGTTTTAGAGGCAGAAAAATATACCCTCAGAGCTTCCTCATCCCAAACCTTAATACCTCACCTCCTACCAGGGTACATGCCCTACCTTGCCTCATAGCTGAGATGGCTCACCCCTCAGAGGCTTCCCACCAGAATCCCTGCTGTTTCTGGGCCTCCCGTGAGGTCCCTTTCCCTCCTGCACCAGCTGCCCCAGAGGCCTCTCCACCTAGTCATGAGCTACATACATCACTGTCCCCCATCACTTCCTAAGCTCCCAGGACCCTCCCTATCCAGATGTGAGAGGCCCTTTACTTACTTGTTTTACCATCACTGCAAACACACATTAGGTCAGGGATCAGGGACTGGCCTGGAGGTCAGGAACTCTAGTCCTTGCTCTTTTAGGTGAAATGATCAGGGGCTAGTGATGCGCCTCAAGTTCCTCCTCTGTGAAGTGAGGGGCCCTCCGTTCGTTATAATCGTTCCCAGGCTGGGGAGCCTCACTTATGTGCCAACCCTGAGCTGGGCACTTTCCATTCTTCACTGCTAATCCCCAGAACACAGGGTATCATGGTGCCCATTGCCCAAGACCCAAGATTCCAGCCTGGACTTTACAAGGTCATCCATCCCAGAAGGGTGGAGCTGGGGTTTAAGGCCAGCTCTGTCCAGCTCCAGAGCCCAGCCCTTCCCTCTGCCCTGGGCTGACCAGGTGGTTTGGAGGGGACTTTCCAGCCCTGGATGGTTCTAGGTGCTGGTAAGGGGCTGATGGAGGGGAAGGACCCCGGGCCTGGATGGGTGTGGGCACTGGCGGGAAGTAGGGAGGGTGATGTCAGCACACCCAGCAGGTGGGCTGCTCCCTGAGCCCCAGAGCAGTGCGGGAGTGTGGGGGCCCCTTTGGCTGGTGTGGAGAGCTGCTTCCCACAGGCAGATGCTGCTGGGGCTGAAGTGGGGCATAGAGGAGTATCTGGGGCCCCATAACTTCCCCTCAGGCACTTCCTCCCCTCCAACCACTGCTTCCTGTTTGAGGGCAAAGAGGGGGCCGCTGTCTTCACCCCAGAGCCAAGTATACTGACTAGGGTCTGGAAACTAGGACCCTTCTGGGTTTAGGAGGAATTCTCGGGGGTGGGCAGCAAAAGCCCAGATGGAGGCCATAAGGGCCGTGGGCACAGAAAGGAATTGTCTTTAATTTTTTTGGGGAGCCGAGATTCAAAGGATTCCTTGACGGCCCAGGGAAACTCAAACCCATACTCTCCCTCCCCTTATCTTAGCTTCACCCCACTCTGGGGTGTGACCATCCTTCCACCAAGGTCCCTGCCCATTCCCAGCTTACCCAGAGCTTGTGGCCTGCAGGATGGACAGACTTCAAACTGGCCAGTGCTGTCTGGCTGGAGAGAAGTGTTGCCACCTCAGACATTCCTGCCCCTCCTCTGGCTTTAACTTCTCCCCCAGCCTGGGTTCCTCCCCAGCATTGTTAGGAAAGGAAGCTGGGCTTGAGGGTCAGGGTTACAACATCTTTCCTTTTTTTTTTTTTTTTTTTTTTTGAGACGGAGTCTCGCTCTGTCACCCAGGCTGGAGTGCAGTGGCTGGATCTCGGCTCACTGCAAGCTCCGCCTCCCGGGTTTACGCCATTCTCCTGCCTCAGCATCCCGAGTAGCTGGGACTACAGGCGCCCGTCACCTCGCCCGGCTAGTTTTTTTGTATTTTTTAGTAGAGACGGGGTTTCACCGTGTTAGCCAGGATGGTCTCGATCTCCTGACCTCGTGATCTGCCCGTCTTGGCCTCCCAAAGTGCTGGGATTACAGGCTTGAGCCACCGCGCCCGACCACAACAGCTTTCTTTACAAACTCCAGGGCCTGTAGCTAGGGCTGTAATCTGCCTCAGTTCCAGTCATTTCACTGATCCTGCCACTAGTCAGCGAACACCCACCTCCTTCATGTGTCTTCCTTGATTAATTTTTTCTCTATTACCTTGTTACACTTCATTTGTTGAGACCTCTTGATCTTGGTGTATGTGTGTGGACACACATATGCCACTCCAGTTCAGACTGGGAGCTCTAGCACATTTGGTGTTCTGGTGACCCACTTGGTGTTCTGCAGCTCTATGCAACAGGCTGCTTGGCTGTCTGATTAACAAACACGAGAGTTAAAGGCAGCCACAGTAGATCTACATGAGCCCTGTGGATAGACCAAGGACAGAAAGTTGCTGACAAGTTGGTGATAGGAAAGGAGGTGTGGGCAATCCAGGTAGACTTTCTGTAAGAGGCAGTATTCTGGCATTGAACACAGAACTAAGTAAAGGCAGCAGCCTGAGGCCCTCTGGAGAGACCTGGGTGAAGGCTTCTTAGTGGCACTGTGATGGAGAAGGAGATGGGTGCTGGAGGATTGCACACCCACTCCTTGAGGAGGGTGAAGACTGGGGAGCTCATGTAAGGCAAGGGGTGAGGAGGAGATTTGGTGCCTGGGTGGGTCCATATTCATTTGTGTTTCCCCTTCCAAATTCAATAACCTTCTACTTCCTCCCCGACCCTTCTCCATGTTCCCTATGCTGAATAATATTCAGGGTTTTTTATTTTTTTTTAACATTTTATTATTAAAAAGTACAAACAAAGAGTGAAATGAGACTAATTGTATGGTGGACATATTCTTACCACCTAGATGCTACTATTAACATTTTGTTTGTTTGTTTGTTTTTGAGTTGGGGTCTCTATCACCCAGCCTGAAGTGCAGTGGTGAAATCATAGCTCACTGCAGCCTTGAATTCCTGGGCTCAGAGATCCTCCCATCTGAGCCTCCTGAGTAGCCAGGACTACAGACACCAGCTACCACATGAGGCTTTGTAGAGATGGGGTCTTACTGTGTTGCCCAGGCTGGTCTTGAACTCCTAGTCTCAAGCAATCTTTCCACCTTAGCCTCCCAAGTGCTGGCATTACAGGAGTGGACACCGCACCCAGCTCTATTCACATTTTCTGTTTACTTTACACATATGTATCCTTCCATCTCACTTTTAAATATCTTTTAAAATTGCAAATATCAGTACATTTTACATCTAAACCCTTCAGAAGCTTAACATTGACTGGAGTTCAGTATTTATTTCCCCATTTCTTTTCTGGCCTGAGGAAGGCAAATTTTAATACAAATCACAAGTCAGTACTTTTTTTTTTTTTTTTTGAGACGGAGTCTTTCTCTGTCGCCCAGGCTGGAGTGCAGTGTTGTGATCTTGGCTCACTGCAACCTCTGCCTTCCGGGTACAAGCGATTCTCCTGCCTCAGCCTCCCAAGTAGCTGGGACTACAGGTTTGTGCCACCACGCCCAGCTAATTTTTGTATTTTTAATGGAGACGGGGTTTCATCACATTGGCCAGGCTGGTCTGGAACTCTTGACCTCAAGTGATCCACCTGCCTTGACTCCCTAAAGTGCTGGCATTATAGGCGTGAGCCACCTCGCCTGGCCTAGTACTGGTTTTTGTTTGTTTGTTTTTTAAGACAGAGTCTCGTTCTTGTCACCCAGGCTAGAGTGCAATGGCACGATTTTGGCTCACTGCAACCTCTGCCTCCTGGGTTCAAGTGACTCTTCTGCCTCAGCCTCCCAAGTAGCTGGAATTAAAGGCACCTGCCACCATGCCCAGCTAATTTTTATATTTTTAGTAGAGATGGGGTTTCACCATGTTGGCCAGGCTGGTCTTGAACTCCTGACCTCAGGTGATCCATCTTCCTCGGCCTTCCAAAGTGCTGGTATTACAGGCATGAGCCACTGCGCCCGGCCCCAGTACTCGGTTTTTAAACTGCCTTTTCATCAAGGTTCTGGAGCCAGATGCCTGGGTTCAAATCCTGGTTCTGCCACTGGCTCTGTGAGCTCCGTAAGTTTCTTAACCTCTCTGTGCCTCAGTTTCCTCTTAGGGTTTTCGTCAGGATTATAATTATTGGCTGGGTATGATGGCTCATGCTTGTAATCCCAGCACTTTAGGAGGCCAACATGGGCAGATATGTGAGTCCAGGAGTTTGAGCCCAGCCTGGGCAATATGGCAAAAATCCATCTCTACAAAAAGTACAAAAATTAGCTGGGCATGGTGGCATGTGCCTATAGTCCCAGCTATTCAGGAGGCTGAGGTGGGTGAATCCATAGAGCCTGGGAGGTCAAGGCTGCAGTGAGCCATGATCCTGCCATTGCACTCCAGTCTGGATGACATAGCAAGACCCTGCCACAAACAAACAAACAAACAAACAAACAAACAAACAAACAAACAAACAATTAAAGTGTGTAAATCAGTGGCATACACATGCTAAGTGAATTTTGTGGGTCAGCTATATTATTATTAGTAGTAGTATGGGAACACATAGAGATGTTACCAAGAAGGGGAGATGATTGGAGCCACTTCCAGCTTCCTTGGACCTGGTCTTTCTTCCTTTGACTCTTTTTTTTTTTTTTTTTTTAGACAGAATCTCAGACTGTCGCCCAGGCTGGAATGCAATGATGCAATGGTGCGATCTTGGCTCACCGCAACCTCTGCCTCCCGGGTTTAAGTGATTCTCCTGCCTCAGCCTCCTGTGTAGCTGGAATTACAGGCGTGTGCCACCACACCCAGCTAATTTTTTGTATCTTTAGCGGAGACGGGGTTTTACCATGTTGGCCAGGCTGGTCTTGAACTCCTGACCTCGAGTGATCCACCTGCCTCCGCCTCCCAAAGTGTTGGGATTACAGGTGTAAGCCACCGCCCTGGCTCCTCCCTTGACTCTTAACCACTCATGCTGCCTACGTCTACCATTCATGTGGTCCTTACTGCTTTGTTTTGGTTATTCCTGCATTTATTTGTCCTTTTATTCATTTATATATAAACATTTAGTAAGCACCTACCAGTGGATAGGGCTCATTGTAGACTTCGAAGCTCTCTGAGGGTGGGAGTACGCCTCGTTCTTCTGTCTTTACTCTTTGTAGCAAGGGAGGTAAAGCTCCATTTCCATCCCTCCTCAGTGAGTCAGTAGTCAGTGGTGAGGCTAAGGCTTACCTCTCCCTTTCTCATTCAGCACAAGGGGCTGGAGGTGAGCAAGGGAATGGGAGGATGTCAGCCCAGTATGGGAATCAGTTCTTCTCAAGGACCCAGACATCCATCCCTCAAGACTCCAGTCCTTGTCCTACTCCAGCCCTTGACCTCAGAGACGGGATCAGCTCTTCCTTCAGCACCTACCTTGAGGGTTTAGAAGAATGCAAACCACACTGGAAACCTGGAGATCTGTGTTCTCATTTCAGCTCTGCTGACTGGCTTCCTGCAAGCTACCTTCCCTCCCTGAGCCTCAGTTTCCCTGTCTGCTGAGCCAGAAGATGTCTAAGGACCTCTTTGGTTCCACCCTGAGAGCCTGTCTCCCTACCCCAACTTCTTCCCCAGTTCAGAGAACCCGGGCATCCAGCTGCCCCACCCCAGCTCTGGGTAAACAGGAAGCTGGGTGAGGGGAGCAGGGGTGTGTGGAAAGTCCCAGCCAGGTGTGCAGGTCTACAGAGAGGGGGTGGCCCCGTCCCTGAGGTATGAAAGCCCCCTGCTCTGGCTCTGGTTCAGTCTCAATGGGGGCACTGGGGCTGGAGGGCAGGGGTGGGAGGCTCCAGGGGAGGGGCTCCCTCCTGCTAGCTGTGGCAGGAGCCACTTCTCTGGTGACCCTGTTGCTGGCGGTGCCTATCACTGTCCTGGCTGTGCTGGCCTTAGTGCCCCAGGATCAGAGAGGACTGGTGAGTGGCTGCAGCAGGCCCTGGTGGAGAGCTGTATCTTGCAGATGCTTGGCTCCCTCTGGTTGTGCCTGTGGTCTTTTGCCCCGTCTGGCTCAGCTGGCTCGGCTGTCCCTGGTGGGGATGTCCTGTCTCTTTGCTGACTCTCTGTCCATGTTCCTGTCCAGGAGGCAGAGGCTGCAGTGAGCCACTGCAGTGAGCCACTGCAGTGAGCCCCTGCGGGAACCTGCCGGGCCGGGGACGGGGGATGGTGCTGTCTGTGGGATGAGTGCCAGCTGGGGGCGCGGGAACATGGATGTGGGGTGCAGAGCACTGTTCCTGTGATGTTCCTGTGATGTTTCTGTGATGTTGTGCTTGTATGCTGACACAGCCCCTTGTGTCTCCTCTCCTCTTTCCGAGGTACGTCTGTTTCTCTGCCCAAGTACCTATGCCTTGCTTGCTCTCCCTTCTAGGGAGGTGTGTGTTGGGGATGGTGCTGGTGGGAGAAACCCCAGGCCTGCAGCTTGGGGCCACTTTCAGAGGGGTAGGGGTGACATGAGTTGAATCTGAACTCTGGGCACTGTGACCCACCCAACCAGGTAACGGACACCGCTGACCCCGGGGCACAGGCCCAGCAAGGACTGGGTAAGAGCAGACTGTCTCTCCTTCCCCGCTTCAGTCCCTCAGGGGCTCCCAGCTCCCAGCTGCGTTCCCAGACACCTCTTCCTCTAGGAATCCAGGCTCCCATCCCTGCGGCCCGTCCTCTCAAGGGTAGCCTGCATGGGTGGCTGCCCTGGCCCCAATCGTGGACTCTTTGCCCCTTCCAGGGTTTCAGAAGCTGCCGGAGGAGGAGCCAGAAGCAGATCTCAGCCCCGGGCTCCCAGCTGCCCACCTCATAGGTAAGGACCTCAAAGACCTGAATAAGAGTGTAAATAATCCGAAGGTTCCAATTCTGCTCGCCCAGAGTCCTTCGGCTCCATGATTCCAGGGCTCAGTTTCCCACCCGCTTCACCACCTTTCGCCGCTCATGCCCACCCTTCCGCTCGTCCCCGCAGTGTAGTTTCTTCTTCCCTCCGGTGCAAGCAAAAGCCGGCCTGGGGGTCCCCACTACAGCGCTCTGCACCCCACATCCAAGTTCCCTCGGCCCCCAACTCGCACTTATCCCAGAGACAGCAGCATCCCCCCTCCCCCGGCCCGGTCGGTTCCCGCAGGGCTAAAAGCCGCCACCCTCCCAGAAGTCCCAAGCCTTTAGGATCGCATTCCCAAGAGCGCGTGGGCCCGTGTCTCCGCAGGCGCTCCGCTGAAGGGGCAGGGGCTAGGCTGGGAGGCGACGAAGGAACAGGCGTTTCTGACGAGCGGGACGCAGTTCTCGGACGCCGAAGGGCTGGCGCTCCCGCAGGACGGCCTCTATTACCTCTACTGTCTCGTCGGCTATCGGGGCCGGGCGCCCCCTGGCGGCGGGGAACCCCGGGGCCGCTCGGTCACGCTGCGCAGCTCTCTGTACCGGGCGGGGGGCGCCTACGGGCCGGGCACTCCCGAGCTGCTGCTCGAGGGCGCCGAGACCGTGACTCCCGTGCTGGACCCGGCCGGGAGGCAAGGGTACGGGCCTCTCTGGTACACAAGCGTGGGGTTCGGCGGCCTGGTGCAGCTCCGGAGGGGCGAAAGGGTGTACGTCAACATCAGTCACCCCGATATGGTGGACTTCGCGAGAGGGAAGACTTTCTTTGGGGCCGTGATGGTGGGGTGAGGGAATATGAGTGCGTGGTGCGAGTGTGTGAATATTGGGGGCCCGGACGCCCAGGACCCCATGGCAGTGGGAAAAATGTGGGAGACTGTTTGGAAATTGATTTTGAGCCTGATGAAAATAAAGAATGGAAAGCTTCAGTGCTGCGGATAAAGATGCTGAGTTGCCACACACGTCTTAATTCAGGATGGGTGCACGGGTGTGGGTTAAATATTCTCAGTACTCTTCTGGTTGCTTGAAACAATTCATCACAACACAACGTATGGCCTTTGCTCCTACGGATGATGGTGGGCCTGTCCCACCCCCTCCCTGCCTCTGAATGGCCAGGCCTCATCATTAGTCCAGTTGGAGGGTGGGAGGAAGGGGGACTCCTCCAACTCCGAAGCTTCTCCAGGCATCCTGATTTTCAGGGCCACGTGATCCCAACCAGACTCTGCACCACACTCTTTTCTCTTGGGTTCGCCCCAACAGTGAGAGGGGTCATTACACAGCACAGCAAGCACCACTCAGAAAGGCCCAGCAGCAGAGTAAGCCCCTGTCATGACAGAGGAATGAAGCCTGGAGGGGCCCCGCACTTCTCCCCCTAGGGCTGTCTGAAGGCCTCTCTGTTTCCTACCTCACAGTCCACTCTTCTCCTCCAAGGAGCTTAATTCAAGGCTTATAGGGTCTGAAGGGAGGAGGCTGAAGGAGAAAGAAGGGGAGAATATTAGAGAGAGATGGGGACGGCAGGAAGGAGCCTGTGGTGCCTGAAAACACCAGGAAGTTCTGGGGAGGAGGAAAAACCAATGCCCCACTTATGGTGTCCCATTTAGGGTGAGGCGGAAAATCCTCACCGTTTTTTCACACTTTGTGTCCCCCTTCCCAAAAGTGAGTAAGTGTGGGTGCTTCTGGGATGAGTAACAGTAGTCCCCCCTTACTTCATGACTGACTTTCAGCCACACGCTGGAGGAGGTAGAGGGTGACCCAAGGCCCTATCTAGGTCACCCCAGTGGGTCACCCCCCGCCTCAGCCTACCACACGGTTTTCTCCTGCCTGGCACCCCAGGGCTGGAGGTAAAGCCTAATTTCTGAGCTCAGTGGGGGCTCCCAGTCTTGGGGGGCTCAATTTCTGTCTCCGTATTTGTTTTTGGAATTGTTTTTTGAGACAGGGTCTCGTTCTGTCACCCAGATGGGGGTACAGTGGCATGATCATAGCTACTGTAACCTCAAACTCCTGGGCTCGAGTGATCCTCCTGCCTCAGCCTGCTAGAACTACAGGCATGCACCACTATACCTAGTTTTTAATTTTTTTTGTAGAAACAAAGTCTTGCTATGTTGCATAGGCTGGTCTTGAACTAGTGGGCTCAAGTGATCCTCCCACCTCAACCTCCCAAAGTGTTGGGATAACAGGTATGAGCCACTGCGCCCCACCCTTATTTGTCTTTGACTCTCTCCAGAAGAGCCTTCATCGGGGGAGGGGGTGCTTTTCTCCTTCCAGATCACCCACCTTTCACCTCTCCCGTCCTTCACCACAAAGACCGGTGGGACCAAGCCGGCATGTGAGTCCTTCACCCACCTCTTATTCCTATATTTCATTCTTTTTTAAAAAATAGAGACAGGATCTCACTATATTGCCCAGATTGCTCTCGAACTCCTGGGTTCAAGTTATCCTCTCACCTTGGCCTCGCAAAGTGGTGGGATTACAGGTGCATGCCACCACGCCCAGCGGTTCAGTCCCTTGTTCTTTATTGTCCTCAGTCTCTTCAGTTTCACCCACTGAGAGAATGGAAGGGGATAGAACAGCTGGAAACTGGTTGAAGGAAGTAAGCCAGAATTCATTGAGTGCCCACTGTGCCAAGGGCTGAGTGAGGTCCTCTGATGGAGGTCAGGCCTTCTCTCACATGCCCTATGTGTGGTGGACATTCCTATCTCCATTGGATAGATAGGTTAAGTGGCTGGTTCAGGTTGCAGAGTTAGGACAGGGTGATTTGAAGCCTAGACACCTGAATCTCTGGAAGTCCCTTGGCTGTGTGATTCAGGTACCTGAGAATGTGACTCCTCCCCAGCTCTCTCCGGACGGCTGGCCAGCTGCAACAGCCGGAAATCTCACCTAAGCTGCAGGATTTTCCCAGCAAGGATTGGAATTCCCAGAGTTGGAAATTCCCATGCCCTCAGGGAGAGGTAATTAGGTTCAGGCTCTTGTTTCCTGGGGGATGGGGAATATTCTGTTGGGCTTTGTTTATGTCGGGTCTTCAGGACCCTAGGAGTCGAAGGATGGGACTGGGTCCGAGGGATCTTAAAGCCTGTGGAGAGAGACTTAGGGAGCTTCTTCCCACCCACAAGAAGAAGCAGATGCAGAATTAATTCTGAGAAGGAGACCATGTTTCTTTTCTAAGCAAACTTTATTTCTCGCCACTGAATAGTAGGGCGATTACAGACATGACTCCCCTGGGGAGCAGAGGCTCAGCAATGAGTGACAGTCGGTCACCAAATCTGCATTGTTCAGACAACTTCATCAGATAAATATTTTAAAAAACATAATCAAAAGAAGGCACAGAGGCCAGGAGGCTATGTGGGAACAGCCTATTGTTCAGCTCCGTTTTCACAGAAAACATGTCTGAGCCAAGGCAGCTCCTACATTGGGTCCCCTGGGATACCCCGACCTCCCAAATAAATACATTCATCGGTAAATAAATAAATAATAAATAAATAATAAATAATCACAAGTGCAAACATAAATAGAGGGGGCTGGCTCCATGGGGAGGGCCAGGCTCCATGTCTCAAGGAAGTCTGGAAACATCTGGAGAGAGGAAGGGTGGAGGTCCACTTGTGTCAACTTCTAGGTGAGGTCTTCTCAAGTCTTGCAGCGTTCCGGCCAGAACCAAAGGCTTCCTGGTCTCCAGATTCCAGATGTCACAGACTGAGTTCAGGGATCAAAGCTGTAGGCCCCAGTGAGTGCTGGAGGCCGCAGTTTGAATTCTTAGTGGTTGCCAGCACTTCACTGTGCAGGCCACACATTCCTGAATCCCAGGCTTCCAAGTGGTGGTGGTGTTGCTTAAGGTTCTAAGCTTGGGGTCTGACCCTAAGCCCCCAGTTCTCTTTTTGAGCCAGAAGAGGATCAGGGTGTCTGAAGGAGGGGATAATAAAGGGATTGGGGCGGGGGAGGGGTTTGGGAAGGATGGATGTTCGTCCTCCTCACAGGGCAATGATCCCAAAGTAGACCTGCCCAGACTCGGCAAAGTCGAGATAGTCGGGCCGATTGATCTCAGCGCTGAGTCGATCACCCTTCTCCAGCTGGAAGACCCCTCCTAGGTAGATGGGCTCATACCAGGGCTTGGCCTCAGCCCCCTCTGGAGTCTCCCTCTGGCAGGGGCTCTTGATGGCAGAGAGGAGGTTGACCTTGGTCTGGTAGGAGACTGCGATGCGGCTGATGGTGTGGGTGAGGAGCACATGGTTGGAGGGGCAGCCTTGGCCCTTGAAGAGGACCTGGGAGTAGATGAGGTACAGGCCCTCTGATGGCACCACCAGCTGGTTATCTGTCAGCTCTACGCCATTGGCCAGGAGGGCATTGGCCCGGCGGTTCAGCCACTGGAGCTGCCCCTCAGCTTGAGGGTTTGCTGGAGGGAGGGAGGGAGAGGATGAGAGGGGAGTCAGTGTGGCCATGTCGGTTCACTCTCCACATCCTGGCCCTCGAGCTCTGCCCACCCCACATCCGGTTCCTGTTCCCTCTGTCTGTCATCCCACATCCCACCTGGCCATGACGTTCTGAGTATCCCCCTTAGGGCTGTGCAGTTCCTCTACCCTTCCCTTGAGCTCAGCGAGTCCTTCTCACACTGTCTCCAAGGTCTGCCTACCCTCAGCCGGGCTTCAACCCCTAAATCCTAGCCCTCCAAGTTCCAGGACACATCGTCAGAGCTCTTACCTACAACATGGGCTACAGGCTTGTCACTTGGGGTTCGAGAAGATGATCCTGAAGAGGAGAGAGAAAAGAAAAAGCTGAGACCCTTAAACTTCCTAGAAAATACCCCCCACCCCCTTACTTTCACCCCAGCCGCCCTCCCCCAAGACCAAAACTTTAAATTTCCCCCACTGCTTTCGTACCAGTACTAACCCTATACCCCAACCCAAACCCAGAATTAGGAAAGAGGTTTGGAGACACTTACTGACTGCCTGGGCCAGAGGGCTGATTAGAGGGAGGTCCTTGGGGAACTGTTGGGGAGAAGGAGAATGGTTAACATCAAGGGAATCACCCTTAAAGGAGGAACAGCTGGCTGCCTGTCTGGCCTGCGCTCTTAGCCCTGAGTTGTCTGGTTTCGTCTGTCCATTCATCTGTGTATTCACCCTCTATGCATTCAACAATTCTTTCACTGAGTGTCTTCTGTGTGCCAGACACCCTATCTTCATCTCTCCTTATCTCCCTCATCTCTCTCCTTAGCTGCCATATTTCCCACTCTCTTTCTGTCTCACCATCTTTATTCATATCACTTGTTTCTTCCCCCATCTCTCTGCTCACACCCCACATCTGTCCCCATATCTTATTTACATATCTGTTTGCTCATTCATTCATTCATTCATTCACTCCATACACACTTAGTGAGCACCTTCCATGTGCCAGACATCCTGCCTCTCCATCTTTCTCTCTCTTCCCCATCTCTTGCCACATCTCTTTCTGCATCCTCGTCTTTCTCCATGTTGTTTTTCTCTCTATCCCTCCGTCAGCACACATCTTTCGCCCATCCCATCTCTCTCTCTCTCGGGTGGGAGAGTGGAAGAAGGCTGGCGAGGCACTCACCTCTTCCCTCTGGGGGCCGATCACTCCAAAGTGCAGCAGACAGAAGAGCGTGGTGGCGCCTGCCACAAGCAGGAAGGAGAAGAGGCTGAGGAACCAGCACCGCCTGGAGCCCTGGGGCCCCGCTGTCTTCCTGGGAAGCGCCTCCTCGGCCAGCTCCACGTCCCGGATCATGCTTTCCGTGCTCATGGTGTCCTTTCCAGGTAAGAGAGGGTGGAGCCCTGGGTCAGTATGTGAGAGGGAGAGAACCCGCCTGGCAGCTTGTCTGGGGATGTGGCGTCTGAGGGTTTTTTTTCAGGGGGGGTCTGGAGTTGCTTCTCTCCCTCTTAGCTGGTCCTCTGCTGTCCTTGCTGAGGGAGCGTCTGCTGGCTGGGTGTGCAAACAACTGCCTTTATATGTCCCTGGGGCAGGCGAGAGGAGGGCGGGGAAAGAATCATTCAACCAGCGGAAAACTTCCTTGGTGGAGAAACCCATGAGCTCATCTGGAGGAAGCGGTAGTGGGCCCTGCACCTTCTGTCTTGGTTTCTTCTCCATCGCGGGGGCGGGGATTTGGAAAGTTGGGGACACCCAAGCATCAAGGATACTCCTCACACTCCCCACCATCCCTGCTCCGATTCCGAGGGGGGTCTTCTGGGCCACTGACTGATTTGTGTGTAGGACTCTGGAGGTTGAATAGGCCCCTCAAAGCCTATTGCCTCCATTTCTTCTGGGGACCAGGTCTGTGGTCTGTTTCCCTCTGATTTTCAGACAGGATGCAGGAAAAAGATAGAACTAGAACTGGGAGGGGCTTCAGAAAGCTGAGTCCTTGAGGTAGAGAAAGTGGGGTTGGAGGGAGAAAAGCTGTGTTGACTCCTGAGGCCTGTGTTTGGGTTCCTTGGGGGAGAAGGAGCTGGGGGCTTGGGGGCAGGCTCAGGCCCTCAGGGAAGGCTGGGTGGGGGTAGCAGAGACAAGCCTGGGACAGCCCCGGGGGGTGAAATCACCACCGGGAATTCACAGACCCCACTGGGGCAGGCCTTCTTCTTTCACTCTGACCCGGGGACTCACAATGCTGGTTTCAGTCTTGGCTTCCAAGGAACTCTGGGGTCCCTGAGTTTTTTCATGAAGCTCTCACTTCTCAGGGCCCCAATGTGTGGCCGTATCTTCTTAAACGTCCCCTGTATTCCATACCTGGAGGTCCTGGAGGCTCTTTCACTCCCTAGGGCCCTCTACATGGCCCTGTCTTGGCGGGGGGGTCCCCATACTCGACCCCCATAGCCCTGGACATTCTCCTACCCTTTGCTGTGGTCACATCTCCCCAGAGATCTCCTGTAACCCATTCCTCAGAGCCACTACATGTGGCCATATCTCCCAGGAGCTCCCTGACCCCCGCCCCTTCAGACCCTGACTTTTCCTTTGTCTTCTCAGCTTCTCTTTTGCTTCCCCTGCAGCAGTCTGGCGGCCTCACTTGGTGAGTCCATCACATGTCCCTGAAGCTCTCTGAGCCCTTTATCCTTTTGTTCTCCCCACAGCTCTTGCTCCCTTTGAGCCCTCTATCCCTCCCTCCTCTCCTTAGATAGACCGGGAAATTCTCACTCCCAGACAGACACACACAAGCAGACAGCATCTCAGAGAAAAGAGGTTTATTGGGCTTCATCCAGGGTGCAGATGCCTTCGTGTGGGACTCTGGTCAGCAGCTGGCTTTCAGAGCCTTTCACTGCCTTCTGGGGCCCTGTGATCCCTCACGCCTACTTCTTTCTCTCTCGGTCAGCCTTGTGCCCACGCCCTCTCACTCTTCATCTCTTGGGCCTGTCTCTGTCTCTCCTTGGATGTTCTTCTATTATTCCCCTCTCTCCATCCTCCATAAATAAATAATTTAATTTTTTTTGCCTTCATAAATAATCCCCTCCCTGTCTCCAGTCATCCCCCAAGCTCCTCCATGTGCCTGCTCTTCCTCCGTGTGTGGATCTAGGCCCCACCTAGCTGGTGGGACAGACCAACAGCTTTGGGCTGGAAATTCCTAGGCAGGCTTGAAATCTGCAGCCAGACAGACATCCAGGATGGTTCAGGGAGGTGTGGTCCCCTGGGATGCCTACAATTCCTTCTTTGAAAGCTCCAGTGACTTGATCAGGGAAGACTTGAGCTGTTGGAATGGCCAAAGAAGAGGTGGTGGTGACCCCTGAAATGGTCAGAATGGAGGCAGAATGGGGAGAAGGTCTTCAAATCAATTATTTTTTCTTTCTGGAGTTTTCCAAGTTCTACAGAGCGAAGGCTCCAAAGAAGACAGTACTAGGGCTGAGGACTAGGTGGGGGATGCCATCTGTGTGGGTGGATAGCTGGTCTCCCTGGGTGAGCTGGAACGCAGCCCCATGGTACATCGAGTGCAGCCAGGGTTCCTGCAGCCCTGGATACACCATCTTCTGGGAGCTGAGGAGAGGCACGTGGAAGGGGTACTGGGAGGAGAAGAGCTGGACCTCATGGGCCAGGTAGAGTGGAGTGGGGGTGGCCTTAGGAGAGTAGGCTTTCCCAGAGAAGACCACCTGGGAGTAGACGAAGTAGATGCCACTGGTGGGGACCAGAAGAGAATTGTTGCTCAAGGAGAAACCATCCTGGAGGAAGGCACGGTCCGTGTTCGCTCTCCAGAGCAGTGAGTTCTGCTTGCTGGGGTCTCCTAGGAAGAGCCATAGAGGATGGGGGTGGGAGATCAGGGGTCTGAATCGGAGGTCTCAATCCCTGAGGAAGCAGGCACTGAACAGCTGAGTTCCTGGGGATGGTAGGGGGAGGCATAGGAGTGCCTGCCTCTGTTTTTTTAGCGTGGGGGAAGTTGGCGGAGAGGAGTGGATGCTTGGGTTCCTGAGGCAGGGGTAGGAGAAGAGCTGGTGGGGACATGTCTGGGAGGTCAGGTGGATGTTTACCAATGAGGTGAGCAGCAGGTTTGAGGGTGCTGTGGGCAAGTTGCATCTTGGGGTGCTGACGGGCAGTCTGGGCAGCTGAAGGTGTGAGGCCAACACCAGGGAGCCCCTAGGGGAGAACAGAGTTGAGGGGGGCTCTAGGGCTCAAGGTTTGGCTGAGCCACCCCAGCAGCCCCCATTCTCCTGCTGCCTCACCTGGGCCCCAGGCAGCAGGACCAGCAGCAGCCCCAGAAGGAGGAGGTGTAGGGGGGTGCCACGCACCCTTGAGAGGAAGAGACGTTCAGGTGGTGTCATGGGGAGAACCTGCAGAGAAAGAGAGAGAGAGAGACAGTAAGCGGGGCGGGGCACGCTGCGGAAGACAGACCTCCTGCCCTGGGAGACAGCACCCCCCCACCCCTGAGAGAGAGATCGACAGAGAAGGGGAAAAGATGCAGTCAGAGAAACCCCAAGGTGAGCAGAGGGAGACAGAAAGAGACGGGAAGGGAACAGAGAGGGATCATGGCAGAAACAGAGAATGTGTGACAGAGACAATGAGACTGACAGATGGAGAGTCAGAGACAGAGAAGGAAACCAAAACCAAACCCACCAAGGCCCAGGCCCAGGCAGGCCAGGGATCCAGGCAGCAGGTGCAGGAGGGACCGAGGCCCAGGCAGAGGGCAGGACACTGTGGGGTGGTAGTCCAAAGCACGAAGCACGGGCAGCCCAAGGAGATGGGGCAGGAGAGCCTCACCTGCTGTGTGGAGCCCCTGGGCCCGGACGCTCAGGTCCCTTTATAGAGGAAGCGGCAGCGGCAGCGTGGCAGGCGGCGGGCGGGTTCTAGGTCGGGGCTGGGGCCCGGGGAAGCCCCCAGGGCTTAGAAGATGCTGCTGTTTCAGTCAAAGGCAGGAAAGGCTGAGGCCTAGGAGAGAACCACAGGCTGGGGGTTCAGGCGACTGAGTTCTGGGAAAGGGAGTCGGGTCAGGGGAATCGTGGGCTGGGAGGGCCAGGGAGTGGGGTCAGGCCTAGAGTTCCAGAGAAGGGACAGTCAATTCGGAGAGGAGGAGGTTGAGCAGCTGGGGTGTGGGCTGGAGGCCCGGTTCCCTGAAGAGCAATCATATATAACATCTCTGCACCCTTGGCTGAGTACAGGCTTCTCTCTTTGCCCATTTCCTTCTCTTGTACCCCTGCCCTTGTCCCAAACAACTCAAGTCATACTTGTTCCAGTATATGGACTTTCCAGCCCATCTGGCAGGTTTCACATCAAGAAGGTTCATTATATATCCTCTTCACTGGGGACATTCTAGTGTTTGCCTCTCGTCCAGGTGAAAATATTAATGGAGCCCCCTTCCACGCTTGAAAATATCCTAGTTTGGAAGATATATTTTTTTGGTCCCCTTACTCAGAGATGACACTCAAGTATGATGAGGTCTCATCTCACTCCTGAAGGATGCCCTCCATCTCTTCCTGACTTCAGATGGCTTCCGCAGATCAGATTTATATAACCACAAATAAACACACACTCCAGGATCAATGTGGCAGACACCTTCCAAAATTCTCTACAAGGGAAGTTTCAGAATTCCACATGGGTGAGGCTTAAGGGTGGTGACTTAGGGTGGGGTGGGGACAGCTAAGGGACTTGTCCTGAAGCTGCATTTGCAGAGCCAATACATTATTTTAAAATTGTTCCAGGCCTGGTGCAGTGGCTCACGCCTGTAATCCCAACACTTTGGGAGTCTGAGGCAGGTGGATTACTGAGGTGAGGAGTTTGAGACCAGCTGGCCAACATGGTGAAACTCCATCTCTAAAAAAAATACAAAAATCAGCCAGGCGTGGTGGTGCACATCTGTAGTCCCAGCTACTCGGGAGGCTGAGGCTGGAGAACCATTTGAACCCAGGAGATGGAGGCTGCAGTGAGTCAAGATCGCACCATTGCACTCCAGCCTGGGGGACAGAGCAAGACTGCCTCAAAAAAAAAAAAAAAAAGTTCCAAAAATATTTTCCTTCTTATTGATATGTAATTTAGGTATGAGGTGGACACCTCTTAAGTGTATGGCTGATGAATTTTTCCATCTGTATGTAGCCACCACCCAGTTCCACATATTTTCAGGTTCCCAGTAGGTTCCCTCATGCCCCCCTCCCTGCTGATACCCTCCAAAGATAACCAACCACTCTCTCTCCTTTGTCACCATAGATTAGTTCCTCCTGCTTTGGGGCATCATATAAATGACATTACACAGAATGTACTCATTTCTGTTTGGCCTCTTTCAGTCAGCATTATGTTTGTGAGATTCATCCACGTGGTTGTATGTATCAGTAATATTTTTCAAAAAAATTGCGATGTGGGCTGGGCGTGGTGGCTCAAGCCTGTAATCCCAGCACTTTGGGAGGCCGAGACGGGCGGATCACGAGGTCAGGAGATCGAGACCATCCTGGCTAACACGGTGAAACTCCGTCTCTACTAAAAAATACAAAAAACTAGCCGGGCGAGGTGGCAGGCGCCTGTAGTCCCAGCCACTCGGGAGGCTGAGGCAGGAGAATGGCGTAAACCCAGGAGGCGGAGCTTGCAGTGAGCTGAGATCCGGCCACTGCACTCCAGCCTGGGCGACAGAGCGAGACTCCATCTCAAAAAAAAAAAAAAAAAAAAAAATTGTGATGTGATATTCTGTTGTATCAATATACTCTAATATATTCTGTTGATGGGCATTTGGTTTGTTTCTAGTTTTTGTCTAACATGAAAAATGTTGACACGAACATTCTCATCCATGAGCCCATTTTCAGTTAGCTTACAAGTTACAAGGTTTAAAAAAAAAGCAAAGTTTCTAAAGATGACTTTATTCATTTTTCCTAAGTTTGAGATAATACCAACTGTTCACCTCAAATATTATTACTGCTACTGATGTGATTTTACTTGGGGAGTGTTAGAGGGGTTGGAGCTGGGGCTGGTGGTGACCCAGGGTCAAGCCCACTGTTCCATGGGGCAGACCACTTCTCTCCCCAGGCACGACGTCCCTGAGGCGTCTTGGTGTAACATGGAGGGACATGTAATTAATATTCTGGGTGTGTATGAGTTATTTCTCCTGTTCTCCTTCTCTACTTGAGGCTGTGTACCTTTGCCTTTTATGCTTTACTAGTCTTAGCTATTATTTCTGTAGGGGCAGAAAGGGGTGATCCCTTCCTGACCCATCATAAGGGTTATGGCCCATACTCCTATAACAAAAGACAGATTAACAAGAGAAAAGCGTAATACATTTATTTAATCAAAGTTTTAGGGGACATAGGAGCCTTCAGAAATGAAGCCCAAAGGACCCAGGGAAAATTATTATTATTTTTTTTGAGACGGAGTCTCGCTCTGTCTCCCAGGCTGGAGTGCAGTGGTGTGATCTCTGCTCACTGCAAGCTCCGCCTCCCGGGTTCAAGCCATTCTCCTGCCTCAGCCTCCGGAGTAGCTGGGACTACAGGCGCCGCCACTTCGCCCGCCGGCTAGTGTTTTTTCGTATTTTTTTTTTTTTTTTTTTTTGAGACGGAGTCTCGCTCTGTTGCCCAGGCTGGAGTGCAGTGGCCGGACCTCAGCTCACCGCAAGCTCCGCCTCCCGGGTTTACGCCATTCTCCTGCCTCAGCCTCCCGAGTGGCTGGGACTACAGGCGCCTGCCACCTCGCCCGGCTAGTTTTTTGTATTTTTTTAGTAGAGATGGGGTTTCACCGTGTTAGCCAGGATGGTCTCGATCTCCTGACCTCGTGATCCGCCCGTCTTGGCCTCCCAAAGTGCTGGGATTACAGGCTTGAGCCACCGCGCCCGGCCGGAAAACTATTTTTATGCTTAGATTTGATGAAGAATGAACAGCTGTGCAGAAATGTAATTGAACAAAAGGAGTATAATCTAATGGTAATAGACTGGAATTGGGGGGATCCCAGTAAGGCCTGGCCATATTCTTCTTGGTCTCTCTGTACAGCATTCCTTCCTCCCAGGTATAGGGTAGAACCTCTTCTGGATAGTAGGGGAGAACCTCTTCTGGATAGTAGGCCTTATAACCTACTGTCAGATGAGGTAGGTCAGAAAATTTCTTTTCCTTTTTTTTTTTTTTTTTTTTTTTTTGAGACAGGTTCTTACTCTGTTGCCCAGGCTAAAGTGCAGTGGCACAATCTCCGCTCACTGCAACCTCTGCCTCCTGGGTTCAAGCGATTCTCCTGCCTCAGCCTCCCTAGCAGCTGGGATCACAGGCACTCCACCAAGCCCGTCTAATTTATTTTTGTATTTTTAGTAGAGATGGGGGGATCTCACCATGTTGGCCAGGTTGGTCTCGAACTCCTGACCTCAGGTGATCCGCCTGCCTTGACCTCCCAAAGTGCTGGGATTATGGGCATGAGCCACTGTGCCCAACCTTCTTTTCATTCTTTTAACCTTATCTCTTGCGTCAGTGTTGGTTTCCCTCTTAGCCCCTGCTCCTTTCTTTTTCTCTGTGTTGCCCTTTCTTTCAGGGTCCTTTTTGCTTCCTGTTGTCTCTTTCTGCTTCTCTAATGGTATGAGCTGATAGACTGAGACCCCAACTGCGCTATATTAAAATATAAAATGGTATTGCAAGACTGGGTGCAGTGGCACATGCCTGTCATCCCAGCACTTTGGGAGGCCGAGGAGAGTGTGAGAGTGGATCACGAGGTCAAGAGACAGAGACAATCCTGGCCAACATGGTGAAACTCCATCACTGCTAAAAATACAAAAAATGAGCCGAGCGTGGCGGCACGTGCCTGTAGTCCTAGCTACTAGGGAGGCTGAGGCAGGAGAACTGCTTGAACCCGGGAAGCAGAGATTACAGTGAACCAAGATCGCACCACTGCACTCAAGCCTGGGCAACAAAGTGAGACTCCATTTCAAACAAACAAACAAACCAAAAAACAAACAAACAAAAAAACCCCCCAAAAAATGGTATTGCAATTAATAGTGAGACACAGAGAGAAATTTGAATTAAAGGGAAGAAATTTAAATTAAAGGCAAGAAGGAGTGATGGGGAGACGAGAGACAGAGAGGAAGGAAGGGCAAGACTGGGCTGAGGCTGTGTCACGTGCATGTGAGATATGCTGAAGGATGCTCCTTGAGATGAGCCAATCTTGGTTTCAATCTCAGTTTCAGAGGTTGCATGAAATTTGGTTTCTTTCTTGGGCAGGCCAGCAGTTGGTTTGGGACTTTCCCTGGGTGGGAGAGCTGATGACTGGAGTCTTGTGCCCCAAACTCAGGGAAATACAGTCTTTATAGTGGTCTTTGTGGAGAAACTAGTGAAATCTCTGAAGCCTCCAAATGAGACTGAAATGACATTAGCTTCAAACTTGAACTTAGCCTCAAAACCTAAATTGGGATTTAATACCAACATCAACCCTAACCCAAATTTAACCTCAACCCAAATCACAACTCAGACTCAACCCCAACTGTAACCCTAACCTCAAATCTAAACACATTCCAATCAATAATCCCCTAAATAAAACTCCTCTACCCCAACCCAACCCTGTTTCTAGGGCTAATCTTGAAACCAGTTTACCACCACTCCTAACACTAAACTTAAATCTGACTCTAAATGTAAATCCAATCTGAGCCACAAGCCTAAAGTTGAACTTTATCCTGCTTTACGAATTATTCCTCCATTCCTCCATTTAATGAGTATCTGAATGCCTACCACATGCTGGGCATTGTTCTAAGGCAGGAGGGACACAGAGGCAAAGGGATCAGAGAAAGCACCAGCACCTGTGGAGCTTGTATTCCAGTGAGGCCAGACGGAAAAGAAAGAAACTGAAGAAGAAATTGATACATAGTGCTATGAGAAAATAAGACAGGCTGGTGTTGTTAGAGTGGCAGGGAGCTACTTTTAAACACAGCAGTCAGCAAAATCCGCTTCGAGTGATTGGGTGGCACTGGAGCTAAGACCCAAATGACAAAAAAATAGTGACCAGGTAAAAGTTTGGGAGCAAAGCATTCCAGGTAAAGGGAGCAGTTACTGCAAATGCTGGAAGACGGAACCAAGCTGGGGGTGTTGGAGACAAACAGAAGGCCAGTGTGGCTGGAACAGAGAGAGGCTGGGAGGGGGTGGGAGATGAGGTCAGAGAGGAGGGCAGGGGCCAGGTCATGCAGGGCCATGCGAGGAGGATAAAGATTTCATCCAGCCACAGGAAGCCTTTAAAGGTTGTCAGTGTGTGTGTTGCAGGGGAGAGAGAGAGAGAAGAGAGAGGTGAGCAGAGGTGACTGGATTTTTTTTTTTTTTTTTTTGACTTGGTGTCTTGCTCTATGGCCTAGGCTGGAGTGCAGTGGCACCATCATAGCCCACTGCAACCTCAAAATCATGGGCTCAAGTCATCCGTCTACCTCAGCTTCCCAAGTATCTAGGACTATAGGTGTGTGCCACTGTGCCTGGCTGATTTTAAAAAAAATTTTAAAATTTTTGTAGAGACAGGGTCTCACTATGCTGTTCAGACTGGTCTTGAACTCCTGGTTCCCAGGTGATCTGCCCATCTTAGCTTCCCAAAGTGTTTTTGTTGTTGTTGTTGTTTGTTTGTTTGTTTGAGAGGGGGTTTCGCTCTTGTTGCCCAGGTTGGAGTGCAATGGCTGATCTCAGCTCACTGCAACCTCTGCCTCCTGGGTTCAAGTGATTCTCCTGCTTCAGTCTCCCAAGCAGCTGGGATTACAGGTGCACACCACCATGCCTGGCTAATTTTTTGTATTTAGTAGAGATGGGCTTTCACCATGTTAGTCAGGCTGGTCTCGAACTCCTGACAGGTGATCCGCCTGCCTCAGCCTCTCAAAGTGTTGGGATTACAGTCGTGAGCCACTATGCTGGGCCAGTCTCCCAAAGTTTTGAGATTACAGGCATGAGTCACCACACCAGCCCTGGAATTTTTTTCTTTCTTTTTTTTGGAAATGGAGTCTCACTCTGTTGCCCAGGCTGGAGTACAATGGTGCAATCTCAGCTCGCCGCAACCTCCGTTGTCTGGGTTCAAACGATTCTCCTGTCTCAGCCTCCTGAGTGACTGGGATTATAGGTGCATGCCACCATGCCTGGCTAATTTTTGTACTTTTACTAGAGAAAGTACACCATCTTGGCCAGGCTGGTTCGAACTCCTGACCTCAGGTGATCCACCTGCCTTGGCCTCCCAAAGTGCTGGGATTACAGGCGTGAGACACCACACTCAGCCTTTTTTTTTTTAAGACAGAGTCTCACTCTGTCGCCCAGGCTGGAGAGCAGTAGCACAATCTCGGCTCACTGCAACCTCTGCCTCCCAGGTTCAAGTGATCCGCCTATCTCAGTCTCCCAAGTACGTGGGATTATAGGTGCATGCCACCATGCCTGGCTAATTTTTGTACTTTTAGTAGAGAAAGTACACCATGTTGGCCAGGCTGGTCTTGAACTCCTGACTTCAAGTGATCCGCCTGCCTTAGCCTCCCAAAGTGCTGGAATTACAGACATGTGCCACTGCACCCGGCCTATTTTTTTTTTTTTTTTTTTTTTTTTTTTGGAGATGGAGTCTCCTCACTTTTTTGTTTCTTGTCCAGGTTGGAGTACAGTGGCACCATCATAGGTCACTGCAGCCTTGAACTCTTGGCCTCAGGCAATCCTTATACCTTAGCCTCTCAAAGTGTTGGGATTACAGGCATGAGCCACTGAGCCTGGCCTGGACTTTTTTTTGTTTTTGTTTTTGAGATGGAGTCTTGCTCGGTTGCCCAGGATGGAGTGCTATGGTGCGATCTTGGCTCACTGCAACTTCCACCTCCCAGGTTCAAGTGATTCTCCTGCCTCGGCCTCCTGAGTAGCTGGGATTACAGGCGTGCACCACCATGCCTAGCTAATTTTGGTATTTTTAGTAGAGATGGGGTTTCATCATGTTGGGCAGGCTTGTCTCCAACTCCTGACCTCGTGATCCACCCGCCTCGGCCTCCCAAAGTGCTGGGATTATAAGCATAGCCAATGTGCCCGGCCTGGACTTGTTTTTAAAAGATCGCTGTGGCTCCTGTGATTAGGCTGGCTGGTAGGAGACAGGTGGCAGTGGCATTAATGGCGAAGAGAAAATAGTGGCAGCCATGGAGATGGAGAGAAGTAGACAAATTTGGGTTATATTATACATTCCAAGGGTAGAATCGACAAGACTAGATGATGGATTGATGGGTGGGAGATGTAGAGACTGGGAGAGAAGCAAGATTCTGATGGATGGAAAAACTAAGAACTTCTATTTTGGGTGTGGTAAGTGTAAGTCTATTAGACACGCAAATAGAGATGTCACTTGGCAGATAAACATCTGGATTTCAGGGCAAGGTCCAAGCTAGATAAAGAAACCTGGACATGGTCAGCATGAAGATGGTGTTTAAAACCATGGAACTTCTCTTGGGCACCCCTATAAGACCCCTTTGAGGCACCTGTTTCCCCTCACAATGGATGCAGTGCATCTTCCATTCTGAATTCCAGAAGCAACAACCTCCTGCTCCCAGAAGCTAAACTCTCCAGACTTAGTCTTCTGAATTCCCACTGGGATTTCACCTCCCTGGATTCAATTCCCAACTCCACAAGGACCCTCTACCAATCCACGTCACAATATATGGTGGAACTCCTCACAGTTTCAAATCTTGTCTTCTATGTTTGAAAGCGTTTTCCTCTGGGCATTTTGAAACCTGGCTTTCCCCTAATGATGCTAGTCCTCTCTGTGGTGAAGGTTGCTCTTTCTTCAACCTCCATCACTAGAGGAATGAAGGTAGAAGAGAGGGGTTATTATTTTCTCTTCCCCCGACCATTGGCAACCTCCTCCTCTCCCAAAGCATGTGTCTTTTGCATTAGCCATGCTCTTCCTGTCTTCACAGCACAATCTTATCCATCAAAATCTTTATTATGCTCTTAACAACTTGTATAACTAGCTTAGTCTTTCTCCACATCTTATCCCTACCACCATCCTTGTTTGTTTGCTTTTTGAGACAAGGTGTTGCTCTGTCACCCAGGCTGGAGTTCAGTGGCGTGATCTTGGCTCACTGCAGCCTCAACCTCCTGGGCTCAAGTGATCCTCCCATGTCAGCCTCCTGAGTAGCTAGGACTACAGGCGCATGCATGCCACCATGCCCGGCCTGGCTTTTTTTTTTTTTTTTGCAGAGACAGGGTTTTGCTATGTTGCCTAGGCTGGTCTTTAACTCCTTAGCTCAAGCGATTCGCCTCCCTTGGCCTCCCAAAGTGCTGGGATTACAGGTGTGACCCACCACACCCGGCCTCCTACCATCATCTTTAGTGACTTCAAAAGTCACAAAGATCGGCTGGGCACAGTGGCTCACACTTGTAATTCCAGCACTTTGGGAGGCCGAGGCAAGCAGATCACGAGGTCAGAAGATCGAGACCATCCTGACTAACAAGGTGAAACCCTGTCTCTACTAAAAATACAAAAACAAAATTAGCTGGGCATGGTGGCAGGCGCCTGTAGTCCCAGCTACTTGGGAGGCTGAGGTGAGAGAATGGCGTGAACCTGGGAGGCGGAGCTTGCAGTAAGCCAAGATCGCACCACTGCACTGGGTGACAGAACGAGACTCCATCTCAGAGGAAAAAAATAAAAATAAAAAAAGAAGCCACACAGATCAGATGAGTCTTACAATCTGGCCTCTCAATTCTCCAAGTTTCTCAAATCTACTGGTTTTACAGTCTCTTCCCTCCTCCATTTTAGCCACCCAGGAGTAAGGTTTTACCTTAAACCCCGGCATCACTTGGAAGAATTATGCCTTCAAGATCTTGATCTTGCCCTTTTTCAGGCCAGCCGGGAAGATGGCGGACATTCAGACTGAGCGTGCCTACCAAAAGCAGCCGACCATCTTTCAAAACAAAAAGAGGGTCCTGCTGGGAGAAACTGGCAAGGAGAAGCTCCCGCGGTACTATAAGAACATCGGTCTGGGCTTCAAGACACCCAAAGAGGCTATTGAGGGCACTTACATTGACAAGAAATGCCCCTTCACTGGTAATGTCTCCATTTGAGGGCGGATCCTCTCTGGTGTGGTGACCAAGATGAAGATGCAGAGGACCATTGTCATCCGCTGAGGCTACCTCCACTACATCTGCAAGTACAACCGCTTCGAGAAGCGCCACAAGAACATGTCTGTTCACCTGTCCCCCTGCTTCAGGGACGTCCAGATTGGTGACATCGTCACAGTGGGCGAATGTCGGCCCCTGAGCAAGACAGTGCGCTTCAACGTGCTCAAGGTCACCAAGGCTGCCGGCACCAAGAAGCAGTTCCAGAAGTTCTGAGGCTGGACATGGGCCTGCTCCCCACAATGAAATAAAGTTATTTTCTCATCCCCCCCCCCAAAAAAAGATCTTGATCTCTGAATTACCCTTCTCATCACAACCACTCACTTTTCACATCTCCCAGTCTCTCCCTCCCCTTGTATCAGTTCTTTATTCTTACCAAGACTTCCGGCTGCTTCTGCTTTCCTGGTTTTGCTTGTTGATTTAACATGTACTGCATGGTCAACAATTTCAACTCCACTTTGTCTGCATTTTAGAATCTCTTACTGCTAGGCACCGAAGCTCATGCCTGTAATCCCAGCACTTTGGGAGGCCAAGGCAGGTGGATCACCTGAGGCCAGGAGTTCGAGACCAGCCTGGCCAATGTGGTGAAACTCCATCTCTACTAAAAATACAAAAATTAGCTGGGTGTGGTGGTGGGCAACTGTAATCCCAGCTACTCAGGAGGCTGAGGGAGGAGAATCGCTTGAACCTGGGAGGTGGAGGTTGCAGTGAACCAAGGTTGAGCCACTGCACTCCAGCCTGGGCAACAAGAGTGAAACTCCATCTCAAAAATTGACTTGGGCAAACTAAGTGGTCTCATTCTTGGGGCGTCTTAGGCTGCCAAGCACTGCAGTAGACAGCTGAGTCACTATGAGGCCTATAACTAATCCTGGCCAGCTAATCCGAGAGTCATCAGTGTTCCTGGACACAACTTTTACTCATTCTTTGTTGACTCCCCATTATACTCCTGTGCGTGATGTTCTAAATCTCCGTGCCTCTGATGCCCTTCACTCTCATCTATTAACATTTCATTGAGCTTAAGACCATCCAGTGTGGATCTCACTTCCCTCTTTTCCCTTCATTTTGTTATTTATATTTAATCTTTCCTTACATATTGACTCACAGTACTTTTTCTTGTTTCCAAGGCTGATCCTTTTATCTGTACTCTATTCCACTTCCTCTATCTTTACTACATTCTCTCCCTACTTTTTACTTAGGTTTTCACTCTCTCTCTCGTTTGTTTGTTTTTGGGATAGTCTTGCTCTGTTGCCCAAGCTGGAATGCAGTGGCATGATCTTGGCTCACTGCAACCTCTACCTCCTGGGTTCAAGTGATTCTCCTGCCTCAGCCTCCTGACTAGCTGGAGTTATAGGCGTGTGCCACCACGCGCAGCTAATTTTTGTATTTTTAGTAGAGACAGCATTTCACCATGTTGGCTAGGTTGGTCTTGAACTCCTGATATCTATGGTCCGCCCACCTCGGCCTCCCAAAGTGCTGGGATTACAAATGTGAGCCACTACACCTGGACTTTTTTTTTTTTTTTTTTTGAGACTGAGTCTTACTCTGTCACGCAGTCTGGAGTGCAGTGGTGTGATCTCAGCTCACTGCAACCTCTGCCTCCTGGGTTCAAGTGATTCTCCCACCTCAGCGAATAGCTGGGATCGCAGGCCCACCACGCCTGGCTAATTTTTGTATCTTTTGTAGAGATGGGGTTTTGCCATGTTGGCCAGGCTAGTCTTGAACCCTTGGCCTCAAGTGATCCGCCCACCTTGGCCTCCCACAGTGCTGGGATTACAGGTGTGAGTCACTGCGCCTGGCCTATCTTTGTCTCTTTAAGCATCTTCATTTTACATTCAATTTTATTTCTTGAAAATAAACAACAAAAAAGATCCTTCCTTGAAATCTTTCTCCCTCAAATGTCCAGTCCATCATCTCACCTTCCCTTTTCGTGTGATGTCTCAAAAGACTAGCCCCTTAACGAACCACTTTTTCAGGAACTGGTAAAATTTCCCTCATCTGTGGGTAGAACTAAGAGATGATTCTCAGTTATTCTGTGTTCACCATTCTGACTCTGTGCCCACCGCCTCCTTTCCTCACCTCCCACTCATTCCTCAACCTATGTAAAGTGATTTCTGCCCCTCTATTAAATGGAAACGGTTTTCTCAAAATTTGTAATCGTCTAGTTCCTGAACCCAACAATCTTTTCAACCCTCATTTACTAGACCTCTTTGAAGCCTCAGACATGGCTGCCCTGTCTCTGCTTGGCATCCCCCGCCCCCACGCCCTACTTTTCTGACTGCTCCCAACCTCTCCTTTATTGGTTCTCTTCCTTTGATCATGCTCAGGGCTCTTCTGGTCACTCTGCCCCTTCCCTTGAAGACCCTGTTCACTCAAAGGCTCAGCCTCTACTGGGAAGGGAATGATGCCCAAATCTATTCCTCCAGACCCAACTTCTCTTGGGCTCCAGACCTGCTTTCTGGAAATCTCCACCGGAGAGTCATGCTGGTACCTCAAATCTTCTTTAAGCACTTTATTACCCTAAG
>NC_045438.1:136300488-136306719 GCF_002776525.5 Piliocolobus tephrosceles | reverse complement strand
GGTGCTTAAATTTTTTTTTTTTTTTTTTTTGAGACGGAGTCTCACTCTGTCGCCTGGGCTAGAGTGCAGTGGCCAGATCTCAGCTCACTGCAAGCTCCGCCTCCCGGGTTCATGCCATTCTCCTGCCTCAGCCTCCCGAGTAGCTGGGACTATAGGCGCCCGCCACCTCGCCCGGCTAGTTTTTTGTATTTTTTAGTAGAGACGGGGTTTCACCGTGTTAGCCAGGATGGTCTCGATCTCCTGATCCGCCTGTCTCGGCCTCCCAAAGTGCTGGGATTACAGGCTTGAGCCACCGCGTCCAGCCAAAATTTTTTTTTTTGGATAGAGTCTTGCTCTGTCACCCCGACTGGAGAACAGAGGTGTGATCTCAGTTCACTGCAACCTCGCTTCACGGGTTCAAGAGATTCTTGTGCCTCAGCCACTTGAGTAGCTGGGATTACAGGCACCCACCACCAGGCCCAGCTAATTTTTATATTTTTAGTAGAGACAGGGTTTCACCATGTTGGCCAGGCTGGTCTTGAACTCCTGGCCTTAAGTGATCCTCCCAAAGTGCTCCCACCTTTGCCTCCCAAAGTGCTGGGATTACAGGAGCGAGGTGCCTGACCACCACCACCCACCTTTTGGACAAACGTTGAGAGGATCTGTGGTGTTAGGAAAGGGGCTGCTTAACACACAGTAGGTATTCATTCATAAGATGATGACCGTTTTCTTGTCTGTACTCCTGCAGCACTCTCCTGTTCTCCCTCTTTTTCATCACCTGGACCACTGCCCATAGGATGAAGTCCAATCTCTGACCTTGACTTTCTGTGGTCCTTTCTTCATCACACGTTCCCTCACACCTGTGCTTCTTTTACCTCAGGACGCTCCTTTCCTGGAACATACTGCATTTTCTGACTTGTCAGGCTCTGCTCAAGACATGTTATTTGCCTATGGAAACTTTCCATCCACCTCCACCTAGCGAACCTGTTCATTAGAGCAAGTTCAATGCTGTCTCCTCAGAGGCTGCCTGGAGGCTTTCAGATGGACTTCATCTCCCCGCTTTCTGTAAACATCTTAAAGTTTACTCATCATGCCTTGAATCAGTTAATTAGGTATGGGTCTGCCTCCCCACTAGATTGTAAGCTTGAAGCAGGGTTTAAATTGATCTTTGGGCTACATAATGCTCAGCTGACCTACACGGAACAGCGTCCCTCCCAGTTCCTTTTCCTAACTTAACCCAAACCTGCCCCAACCTGAGTCCTCAAACTGACCCTCTCCAATCCCATTCTTCTTTTCTAGGCCTGTTCCTCCAATTGAATCCCAGTGCATCCTCCACTGAGACTCAACTCCTGGTGCCAGCTCTAGAGAGCAGAGATACACTTCCACCTACCCACTGCTTCATGGCAGGCACTGAGTCACCCCTTGGGAATCCCTGGCCCCCCCTCCCTGCCCCCACCATGCTGGACAGGATGCCTGATGCCTGCCCCAAGGGGTCAGAGGAAGCCGGGGCCTCTAGGGCTCAGTATTTTTATCAGCCTAGGAAACAAGAGACACAGAAGCGGAAACCATGTGGTCAGAGAAAGTGAACAGCCCTTATCTCAGGGGAACCCCCACCAAGGCTGGGGGCCAGACACCAGGTAGGGACGTTGAAAAGACTGATCTGGTGGGCCCAGGTTTCAGGGCTTATTTTGCTTTGGTTTTATGTAACTCATGCAGAAGGGGAAATGATGTGTTTAAAAACCAGTAAGGGTGGAGGAGCAAATTTGGTCACCAGTTTTCTGCAATTTACCTCTCAATCCCCAGCTTAGGGATCATAACCCCAACTCCCCCCAAGGCCAAACCTGGGCTCTTTGCATGCCACTTCCGAAAAGCTCCAGCCTGTGAGAGGAACCGGACGCCAGGGTCACACACAGCTTGAAGTCTCTTCTCTGAATCACAGCAGCTTCCTCTCACAGGATCTTTCTCACCAGCCCTTCCCCCTCCTGCACCCTGAACATCTGCCTGGTCCTTCAGAGGCCTTGGGTCTCTTCCGAACTTCAGGCTGTCTGTCTTTTTCAAGGATCTCATGCTCACCCATGTCCCCATGTTCCCAGAGGTTTGCCCTCCCTGTCCTCTACTGACTTCCACTTCCACTCCTGGGATTCTCCTGTAGAGACCTGGGCTCATGAACCTGAAAACTAAGTTTCTGATTGATCAGATGCTCTGGTGTAACTATGCAGACAGTGCACTCACCAGCACATGCCTGCACTCTCCTTGCAGCCCTGTCCTTTCTTTTTGCCGAGTTCCCAGTTGTGTCCTGGGCGATGGTAGTGGGGTCTGGTCTACCATTTCCTATCTTAGTTTCCACGAAGCGCCCCCCTCTCGTCCGTGAGAATCCCAGACTCTCCCTCTACCCCTCAGGACTTCAATTACTGATTCTTGGAAAAGGAAATGTTTATAGGGAAGGCCATGCCTGGGCTGCCCAGAGATGAACTCAGGCTTAGGATGGGGCAGAAGCTGAATGGCAGAGATGAAGATTGGGGTCCTGGAGGAAGAGAGATACAACTGACAAGCTAGAGGGCAGAGACGGATGGAGCCAGCGGCATGGCTGGCCTTGGGCGTGGAGCTCCAGTTGCCCAAGAACAGACAACCCAGGTTACATAATTTTGCTCTTTCCACCTCCTTCCTCTGTGCCTAATTTTAGCAACTGAAATTCCACTCCCCCACAGGGCTCTTCCTCCAGCCATTCTGCTTGTATTCCCCATCCTCCCCCAGCCTCCTCATGGCCCCCCAGCCCCGGCTGCCCCCAACTCGTTCATTCAGTGACTCAGCAAAGGGAAAGCCCTGTGTTGGGGGAAGGGGGTGTTAAGTGGGGAGGAGGATGTGGTTCAGCTTGGGGAGCCAGGGAGGGGAGGGAAACTGGTTTTGTTCCCCTTTTTGCCTCTGTTCACATCTACTTCTCCAGCCACAGACTGCAGGGTGGACAAGACTCCAGTGTAGGGAGCGGAGTGAGACTGCATGGCAAACTGGGCCTTCTTAGGGCTGAACTGTGGGGGCATGCAGAGGCTTCTTGCCTCCAGCTGAGAGCCCGCGTTAGCGTGTGCGTGTGTGTTGCAGGTGTGTGGGAGCTGTGGGTTTCAGCAGGCGGGGCGGGAAAGGAGATGTCATGGGTGATGAAAACCACAGCAATGGAAAAAGACAGAGGAGAGACACTGGGAGTGAGATGTGGAACCAGGTCTTATTAGGAAACGGCAGAGTCAAAGAGCAGTGGTGGCGGCCCGCACTCCCCACCCCAACATGTTACAAGTTTCGCTCCCACCCATATCCTCTGCTGAGCAGCACCTGGCTCTTCCTTGTGGTCCCCATCCTTTCCCTTACCCTTCCTTCTGCCTCATCCTGAGGCTGCAGCCCCGAAGTTTCTTGCTTCTTCCCTAGGGTCACTTGAGGGCCTCTGCATGGCGATTCAGGGCCTGAGAAAGGGCTGTCACTGCTCCCATCACACGGCCCAGCTCCCAGGTCTCAATCTGGCTTCGGAATCGCTGCAGGAAGCGGTCAGGGTGCCAGCGGACCTGCTGGACCCTCAAGTACCTCCTCAGAGCCCCCTGTTCCTCCAAAGGGGGGCCCCTGGCCACCAGGGCTGCAGCCATGGCCTCTGGGTCCCCTCCCCCAGGGCAGGGCCAGGGCACATCACCAAATCGCCAGAGGCTGCCCCTCCCCGCTCCTCTGGGGTGCTCTGCCCTGGGCCCAGCCCTGGCTGGCTTGGGTTCTCGGTCCCCTAGAGCCTCCTGTGCCCTCCTGGCTTGGCTCTCACGCAGTTCTTCCTCCTTGGCCCGGGCTCGCTCTCTGAAGAGCCGCTGCTCCTCCTCCTGCTGTCGCCAGCTCTGACTGGAGCCCTCAGCCTGTGGGGGTCGACAGGATCCCTCTGCTTCTCGCTGCTGCTGCCGGCACTTCTGGGCATGTTCCCGGGCCAGGCGATCTGACCAGGCTGAGAAGGACTCAGGTTCCTGGGTCTCATGGGAGGCATCACCTGTTTGGGAGGGTGGGATGGGGGTAGCTGGAGAGACGCTGTGGGAAGGTGATGGACCCCAAGAGGCAGGGAAACACAGAGGAGGAGGCAGAGGAGCCTAGTGTGATGCACTCATGCAGATGGAAAGCGGCCAGCAGGGAAGGGCAGCTGTGGGTAGCAGTGGACTTCTCACCTTCAAACCTCCCCATGACTTCCTGCCACTCGTCCTCCAGCTCACCCTGGAGCTTCTGCCTCCATTCCCGCTCCTTGGAGGCATCATCTTCTTCCTCCTCTTCAGCAGAATCCCAGGGGGGTCCCCAGCCCAAAATTTGGCCAGGGGTTTCCCCATCCTTATTCTTTATTCCCATGGCAGAGGGACAGCGGCTTAGCAGTGGGAGGAAGAAATCGGTGTAGGCTGTTGGTGGGAGAGCAGGAAGCAGAAGTTAGCTGGGACTCCCACTCCTCGGCAAAGCTGCCATCTTGAATCCTGCTGGTCACTCACTCCCTTGGTCTTAAAGCAATGGAAGGGTGGCCCACATGTATGCCTCCTGGGTATCAGGAAATAACCATCACTGATAAATAAAGACTGATAGTTTACCACATGCATGATAAGTGTGGTAGTTTAAAATATTCTTGGCTGGGCGCGGTGGCTCATGCCTGTAATCCCAGCACTTTGGGAGGCTGAGGTGGGCAGATGACGAGGTCAGGATATCATGACTATCCTGGCTAACACGGGGAATCCCATCTCTACTAAAAAATACAAAAAATTAGCCAGGTGTGGTGGTGGGCACCTGTAGTCCCAGCTACTTGGGAGGCTGAGGCAGGAGAATGGCGTGAATCTGGGAGGTGGAGCTTGCAGTGAGCCGAGATCACACCACTGCACTCCAGCCTGGAGGACAGAGCGAGACTCTGTCTCAAAAAAAAAAAAAAAATTCTCACTTGTGTCTCCACAAACTATTTCAGTGTCCCAGAAGTTCTACCATGCCAACTGACATTTTCTGACCTGCCTCCAGCCACCAAGGCAGTGCCAAAATTCTTTGACTATGCATTCCACTTTTCACTTAAAAATACTGTCACTATATAAATCCCTTATTTTCTCATCTGAAACCATATATATGAGACTGGGAAAATATCTGAACGCCCTACTCTGGGCCATTAATAATACACAAATATGTAATACTTATCTTTTATTATCACTTATCAATCAACTGAGTAAAATAAATGTTTTCAGGGGAATTTCTCTCAGTCAGCCTTACCAGGGGATGATGGGAGAGGGGTGGGGAGGTGAACCGGCAACAAGTATGAGCCACAGAATGTGGCTGCAGCAGAGCAAGTTCTTTCCAAATGACTGCTGACCTAGGGCAGGGGAAAAGGAGTGGAGTGACAGAGGGTCTCACCCACGGGCTGAGAGAAAACAGGAGAGGAACCAACGTTCCTGAACTCCCCTTTTCTTCAGTCCCAACCTTGCTGTATCTGGCCCAAGGTTAGCTGAGTGCCATGCTACTTCCTTCACTGCCAACCCAGGCACCCTGGCCAGGCCCACCTACTGTGGCCGCCAACCACCTCTTTCACTTGGGGGAAAGAAGAAGGGGAGGGAGGCAGCCTTCCTTCCTGTGGACCTACTTTCTTTCCCCGGGGTAAGAGGAAATGGACTAGCAGTCCTTAAATCTTTATTCGGTAGTGCTGGAAAGTACTGTTTACCTGGCAGAAAGCTGGAATAGGGGAAGGCAAGGCCAGGAAGGCAAGAAGACGGAACGGCCCAGCTGTGGCTGGTCAAGGCCCACCATCCCTACCCAAATCACATCAGGGTGAGGGGAGAGTGGGGGCACTTCTCCCTAGTGCTGCTGTGACCTGTCACAGACCCTCTCAACTTATCCCACCCAGGGAGGACCTGGTCCTGTCTTTCATTCGCATGTTCCCCACCTGAGCTCCCTGCAGGTGTGAGTGTAGTGGGTGCTCAGGCTTGCATGGGAGGTTTACATTCATAGGTTTTAAGGAGTAGGGCCTCCAACTATAAAAACATAATATTAAACAGCCACTACAACTGAGGCATGTGTTTGAAAACAGCTGGCTACAAAACTGTAGAGAGGATCAGATCTGGCTGGGCATGGTGGCTCACACCTGTAATCCCAGCACTTTGGGAGGCTGAGGGGGGTGGATCACAAGGTCAGGAGTTCAAGATCAGCCTGGCCAAGATGGTGAAACCCCATCTTTACTAAATAAAAAAAAAAAAAAAAAAAAAATAATATATATATATATATATATAT
>NC_045438.1:136284354-136295488 GCF_002776525.5 Piliocolobus tephrosceles | reverse complement strand
AAAAAAAATAAAATAAAATAAAATAAAATAAAATAAAATAAATTAAATTAAATTAATAATAATAATAAAAAAAGAAACAGAGAGGATCAGATCATAACTGTCTAAAACAAGAGACCAAATCTTATGGTTGGAAAAAAAAAAAAAGGCCGGGTGTGGTGGCTCATGGGCTGTAATCCCAGCACTTTGGAGGCCGAGGCGGGTGGATTACCTGAGGTCAGGAATTCGAGACCAGCCTGGCTAACATGGTGAAACCCCGTCTCTACTAAAATTACAAAAATTAACCAGGCGTGGTAGCACGTGCCTGTAATCCCAGCTACTTGGGAGGCTGAGTCAGGAGAATCACTTGAACCTGGAAGGCAGAGGTTGCAGTGAGCTGAGATTGTGCCATTGCACTCCAACCTGGGCAACAAAGGAAGACTCCATCTCAAAAAAAAAAAAAAAAAAAAAGAAAAAAAATAGACTGGCAAAAAATATGTAAAAATTCTAGCCTATGGGTGGTGGGGCTGTAGGTGGCTTTTCCCCCAATTTTATTTGACATTTTAATGTGAAAGGGATATAATTAAGTTGAAGTTTTCTTTTTAAAGAAGGAAGAACAAATTCGATGACTATTAACAGCGTACTGTGATCCCTTCCAGTCCTGTCTTGGTGTACATAAAAGCATACCTATGACACATACGTAACCATACTACAAATATTGCTTGGCAACTTGCTTCTTTAACATCTCATTTATATTTTTTCCACAGGAATATATACAGTCTACCTCATACTTTTTGATGACTGTATAGTGTTCCACTGTGTGTACAAAACAAATCTCCTTACCCCAATATCGATAGACTTTGTTTCCAAAAATGTTCAGCCTCATGAGTATCTTTGTTGACTCGTTACAGTCTTTCTGGAGGGGTTGATTTTCATAAGTGGAATTTCTGAGTCAAAGAACATGTGCAATTTTGCCAAACTGCTCTCAATAAGTTTGTGCCAGTATACAAGAGTGCTTGTGTCTTCCTTTACCAAAATTGAGTATCATCAACCCTTTTAATTTTGCCAGTTGGATAGATTAAAAAAATATTTTATTAATGATGTTCGTTTCTTTTTCATGTCTTTTGGCTATCTGTATTTTTTTTGTGAATGAATTGCTCATATTCTTTATCTACTTTTTCTTTGGAAATTACACATATTGATATGAGGGTTTTGTACACTGTATGTGTTATACATATTGCAAACATTTTCTTCTGTCTTTAGAAAAACTTTTTCTTTTTGAGACAAGGTCTCGCCCTGTTGCCCAGGCTGCAGTGCAGTGGCATGATCTTGCTCACTGGAAACTCTGCCCCACCTGGGCTCAAGCGATCCTCCCACCTCAGCGTCCTGAGTAACTGGGACTACAGGACTACAGCCACGTACCACCATGCCTGGCTAATTTTGTATTTTTTGTAGAGACCAGGTCTCACTATGTTGTCCAGACTGGTCTTGAACTCCTGGCTCAAGTGATCTGCCTAGATCTGGCTCAAGTGATCCGCACCCAGCCTAAAATTTTCATGTAGTTAAACCTGCATCAATATATTATTTTCTGACTTTTTATTTCATTTCACTCTTAGGAAGGCTCTATTTTAAGATTATAAAACATTCTCTGCATTTTCTTCTACTACTTTAAATGTACACTTATTTTTATTTTTAGAAATTAAAAAACTCGGCTGGGCGTGGTGGCTCACGCCTGTAATCCCAGCACTTTGGGAGCCCGAGGTGGGTGGATCATGAGGTCAGGAGTTCAAGACCAGTCTGGCCAAGATGGTGAAACCCCGTCTCTACTAAAAATACAAAAATTAGCCTGACGTGGTGGCAGATGCCTGTAATCCTAGCTACTCGGGAGGCTGAGGCAGGAGAATCACTTGAACCCGGGAGGTGGAGGTTGTAACAAGCTGAGATTGTGCCACTGCACTCCAGCCTGGGTGACACAGCAAGACTGTCTTGGGGAAAAAAAAAATAGTTCACCTTTCTCCAGTATTAAAAATGCCCCCTTCAGGCCGGGCACGGTGGCTCATGCCTGTAATCCCAGCACTCCAGTCTGGGCAACAGAGTGAGACTCCATCCCCCAACCCCCACCAAAAAAAAAAAAAGAAATGCCCCCTTTATAGCTATTTACCAGATCAACCGCTCCCAATGCTCTTTAATACGCTGGAGTTTCATACTAAGAAAAATAAACATAAAAAACATTTTGGCCAGCCGCGGTCGCTCACGCCTATAATCCCAACACTTTGGGAGGCTGAGGTGGGTGGATCACAAGGTCAAGAGATCAAGACCATCCTGGCTAATACGGTGAAACCCCGTGTCTACTAAAAATACAAAAATTAGCTGGGCGTGGTGGCAGGTCCCAGCTACTTGGGAGGCTGAGGCAGGAGAATCTCTTGAACCTGGGAGGTGGAGGTTGCAGTGAGCCGAGATTGTGCTACTGCACTCCAGTCTGGGCAACAGAGTGAGACTCTTTTTCAAGCAAAACAAAACAAAAACAAACAACCTTCTGTGGGATGAGCATGGTGGCTCACGCCTATAATCCCAACATTATGGTAAGCTGAGGTGGGCAGATTGCTTGAGGTCAGGAGTTCGAGACCAGCCTGGCCAACATGTTGAAACCCCATCTTGGCCGGGTGTGGTGGCTCACGCCTGTAATCCCAGCACTTTGGGAGGCTAAGGCAGGCGGATCACGAGGTCAGGAGATTGAGACCATCCTGGCTAACACAGTGAAACCCCGTCTCTACTAAAAAATACAAAGAATTAGCTGGGCGTGGTGGCGGGCGCCTGTAGTCCCAGCTACTTGGGAGGCTGAGGCAGGAGAATGGCGTGAACCTGGGAGGTGGAGCTTGCAGTGAGCCGATATCGCGCCGCCACTGCACTCCAGCCTGGGCAACAGAGCGAGACTTTGTCTCGAGAAAAAAAAAAGAAACCCCTTCTCTACTAAAAATACAAAACTTAGGTCGGGCATGGTGGCTCACACCTGTAATTCCAGCACTTTGGGAGGCCGAGGCAGGTGGATCACCTGAGGTCAGAAGTTCGAGACCAGTCTGGCCAACATGTTGAAACCTCGTCTCTATTAAAAATACAAAAATTAGCCAGGTGTGGTGGCAGGCTCCTGTAGTCCTGGCTACTCAGGAGGCTGAGGAAGGAGAATCATTTCAACCCGGGAGGTGGAGGCTGCAGTGAGTCAAGATACTGCCACTATACTCCAGCCTGGGGGACAAAGGGAGACTCCGTCTCAAAAATAAATAAATAAAAATAAAAAAATTAATAAATAAAAATAAAAAAATTAGCTGGGCATGGTGGTGTGTGCCTGTAATCTCAGCTACTTGGGAGGCTGAGGCAGGAGAATTGCTTGAACCCAGGAAGCAGAGGTTGTAGCGAGCTGAGATCGTGCCACTGCACTCCAGCCTGGGTGACAGAGCAAGACTCCGTCTCAAAAAAAAAGGAAGCTGGAAGCCGAATGAAATGGGTCTTTCAACCAAGGAGTTAGAAGGCCATCTGGTGGCAGGGCTGGCAGGGGACCAGGAGTAAATAAGGCCAGAGAAGCCACCAGGGTTTGGGAGTGAAGGCACTGACCTTGCGTCCCCCTCTGGAAGACAATGACCTGAGAGATGTGAGATTTCAGACAAGTTCCCGAACCTTCTGGGCCCTGTTTTCCTCATCTGTAAATGGGATATCAGTCTTACCAGCTTCTTAAAATTCAATACAATAGAGGTGGACATGGTGGCTCATGCCTCTAGTCCCGGCACTTTGGGAAGCTGAGGTGGGCAGACTGCTTGAACTCAGGAGTTGGAGAACAGCCTGAATAACATAGCAAAACAGTCTCTACCAAAAATACAAAAAATTAGCTGGGCATGGTGGTGTGTGCTTGTAGTTCCAGCTACTAGAGAGGCTGAGGTGGGAGGACTGCTTGAGCCCATGAGGTAGAGGCTGCAGTGAGCCAAGATTGCACCACTGCACTCCAGCCTGGGAGACAGAATGAGACCCCGCCTCAAAACAAACAAACAAACAAACAAACAATAAAGGAAATCCCTACCACACTATCAGGGGCATTTTGGCTGAGCGCGGTGGCTCATGCCTGTAATCGCAGCACTTTGGGAGGCTGAGGCTGGCAGGTCACCTGAGGTTGGGAGTTTGAGACCAGACTGACCAACATAGAGAAATCCTATCTCTACCAAAAATACAAAATTAGCTGGGCATGATGGCACATGCCTATAATCCTAGCTACTCGGGAGGCTGAGGCAGGAGAATCTCTTGAACCCAGGAAGCAGAGGTTGTGGTGGGTCGAAATTACGCCATTGCACTCTAGCCTGGGCAACAAGAATGAAACTCCGTCTCAAAACAAAACAAAACAAAACTCCCATTTTTGTGAGGCAAATTGGGCTCACAGAGGTAAGCTGCACGTCCCTGTCGATGGCAGAGCTGGGGTCTGGATGCAGGTCTGCCTCGGGGTAATCTGCTCTTTTGCCTTCCAGGGTCCTGCCTCTTACAATATGAGCTGTCAAGTTAGATGCCTGCACTTGGTAAACCTACTCTGTTTTAAGTAAAAACAACAACAAGAAACAAATCTGAATATGTTAGCCCATCTCAGGTATGTTAAAGGACGTTTTTAAATAGGGGGGTTTTTGACCATTTGGGGGAGGTTTTGTGGGAGGGGCCTTCGGTCTATACTTGAGCTGGGGGATGTTAGGGTTGTTCATCGGATCTAGAGGTTTTCCTCTAATATTCTTACTCCAGAAGGAAATCTCTAGATGGGGAAAGAAGGTTTCACCTTTTATTCTAGTAAGCAGGGCTCTACCTATAAAGAGCTGCTTCCACCACTATTTTTTTCTTTTTTTTTTTGAGACAGAGTCTTACTCTGTCACCCAGGCTGGAATGCAGTCGTGTGATCTCGGCTCACCACAACTCTGCCTCCCAGGTTCAAGTAATTCTCCTGCCTCAGCCTCCCAAGTAGCTGAGACTCCAGGTGTGCGCCACCATGCCTGGCTAATTTTTGTATTTTTAGTACAGACAGGCGTTTCACTACGTTGACCAGGCTGGTCTCGAACTCCTGACCTCGTGATCTGCTTTCCTCAACCTCCCAAAGTGCTGGGATTACAGGCATGAGCCACTGCGCCCAGCCTCCACCACTATTACAATATCACCAGTTTCCCCATCTGAATGCTTCGAGTGCCAAAAGTTTTGCAGAATTCAAATGATTTTGGGACTTGATAGGGCTGACCTAAAAGTATACTCACTGTATATTAGGTAGCCCAAGAGGGCCTGGGTAGCCCCAAGAACCAAACACAAGAGTGTTTCTGCAGGGAAATGTATGAATATTGACATCAGTAGGATAAAAATAAATCATAGGTAAGTCTTACTTTAGTTCAGATTAGTTTTCTGTCACCAAATGAATTTTGGTGGCAGCCTGATGAAAAATGTTCGGTTCTCAGTGTTTTTGAGTTTAGAATTGTGGGTAAGGGAGTATGGACCTGCTGATAATAAAAACAGGAACAAGACTAGGCATGGTGGCTCACACCTGTAATCCCAGCACTTGAGAGGCTGAGGTTGGTGGATCACCTGAGGTCAGGCGATCAAGACCAGCCTGTCCAATGTGGCGAAAACCCATCTCTACTAAAAATATAAAAATTAGCTGGACGTGGTGGCACACGCCTGTAATCCCAGCTACTTGGGAGGTTGAGGCATGAGAATCACTTCAACCCGGGAGGTAGAGACTGCAGTGAGCCAGGATCGCACCATTGCATTCTAGCCTGGGCAAGACAGAAACTCCATAAAAAACAAACAAACAGGTCGGGCGCGGTGGCTCAAGCCTGTAATCCCAGCACTTTGGGAGGCCGAGACGGGCGGATCATGAGGTCAGGAGATCGAGACCATCCTGGCTAACACGGTGAAACCTCGTCTCTACTAAAAATATAAAAAAAAAAACTAGCCGGGCGAGGTGGCGGGTGCCTGTAGTCCCAGCTACTCGGGAGGCTGAGGCAGGAGAATGGCGTAAACCCGGGAGGCGGAGCTTGCAGTGAGCTGAGATCCGGCCACTGCACTCCAGCTTGTGCGACAGAGCAAGACTCCTCTCAAAACAAACAAACAAACAAAAAAACCAGGAACAACAATCGCCAGCATCTACCAAGTGCTTATTGTGTGTGCCAGGTACTCTAATTATGTACTATGTCAGTTGATTCTCAAAACATATATAGCACAACATGGGTACTCTGAACATGGGCACAATCAAGGTACAATGCTATAATGTCTAACACAGGATAATGTAGCTGTTAAAAGCATGGACATTCTATCTAGTCCATCTGGGTTATAATCTCTGCTCTACCAGTGAATAACTGTAACTTATGCAAATGACTTATCTATGCCCTGTTTCCTTAGCTGGGAAATGGGGGATAGTATCAGTACTCACCTCCTAAGATTGTTGTGAGGATTAAATGTGTTACTTTATGAGAAATGCCTGGCACATAGCAAAGGTTGTTATTATTTTAATATTTACACATCGGCAAACTAAGCCTCAAGTAACCTGTCCAAGAATACATAGCTATGAAGTGTGGAGCTGAGATTTGGAGCTGGGGTTTGAATTCAGGCAGTCTAACTCCAGAACCTACCTTCTATGCTACTTTTTGGCTACAAGCAAACAATCCGTCAAGAAACGAAGTAGCAGCCGGGCATGGTGGCTCCCGCCTGTAATCCCAGCACTTTGGGAGGCTGAGGCGGGCGGATCACAAGGTCAGGAGATCAGGACCATCCCGGCTAACACGGTGAAACCCCGTCTCTACTAAAAATACAAAAAATTAGCCGGGTGTGGCGGCGGGCGCCTGTAGTCCCAGCTACTTGGGAGGCTGAGGCAGGAGAATGGCGTGAACCCGGGAGGCGGAGCTTGCAGTGAGCCGAGACTGTGCCCCTGCACTGCAGCCTGGGCGACAGAGCGAGACTCCGTCTCAAAAAAAAAAAAAAAAAAAAAAAAAAAAAAAAAAAAAAAAAAAGTATCTACTAATCTAAACAGATGTGAAATTTGAAGACCAGTTGCTGTTTGGGGAATGTTGGGTTCTTCAGACAATGGTAGCTCAGGAATGTAAAGGCACAAATGACAGCCACATGCCAACTTGGTTAACTCCTTCCCTAGGTCCAAATAAGTAGCTTAATTCTCAACTATTGGTTGGCTTTCATTTCAGGTCTGGTCAGTTGCTTATGACCTTGTTCCCCACTGAGCAGACTCACCATCTGGGCCTTGGCGGGCAGCAGCATGCAGTGCCGTGTCCCCATGGCGGTCCTGGTGGGCAGGGTCAGCCCCGAGCCGAAGCAGCAGGCACAGGGCAGGGGCATCGTGGCGGGCACAGGCCCGGTGCAGTGGTGGGGGCTGCCCAGCATCTACATCGAGGCCTGGGTGTCGCTGGAGGAGGGCCTGGGCCCGGACCAGCCGTCCTGCAGACAAGTAACGACGGAAGCGACGTTCTCGGCGTTGGCGGCGGGAAGTGGAGGCCATGGAACTCTTGGGCTGAGGAAGGAAAAAAGGCAGCAGTCAGGACTTCAGCCTTGGCTGGTCCTTCTCTCTCCATCTCTGACATCCCGTTGTTTCTCCCTTTGGTTCCGTTTTTTTCTAATATCTTCAGCAAGAGATGAGGCCTATCCTAACCCTGATCCTTTATCAGATGATAGATTTGAAAAAAAAAATTTTTTTGAGGGGAGTGATGGATCAGAGATTTAATTTTTTTAATGTAAAATTCGAGAAAAGGGTAAATAATTGGTTTAAGGCTCAGGAGCCCAGGTAAATTTTTAATTTTTAACAAAGAACTTTAAAAAAACCCAACAGGGCCGGATGGGGAAAATTTTTATCAGCAGAAATCTGAGTTTTAAAAAGTCACAGATAATCTCCAATAATGATCTAGAAATTGAATATCATGTACCCGGCAGACAGATGTGGAGGCTTCTTCCTCTGGAACCTGGGGGGAGGGGTTACTCATCAGACCTGCCCCCGCCCCCCCAAGTACCCCCAGAGCTGTAGGCCCAAGGCCTGTGTTTAAGAAGCTCGGAGACGGGAGGCGGGAAGGGCGGAGACACTCCAGGCTGGAGGAAATGGCGCAAGCATAGTCGCAGGTGGAGGGCGGAAGTGAACTGTGAGGGGCGTTACCGGATGTCCTTCCGCCCCGACAGGGTGGTTCTTGGCCACATCTCCCGGGGGAAACTAGGGAACTTAAGTTAAACGGTCCGTCTGAAACTAGAAGACTGGACTAGAGGCGAGGAAAAGGAGGAGAGGGGAGGGGAGGAGAGGGGAGGGAGAAAAGAGTTATTTGGAGGTTTTTTCCCGCCTCCTCTAACTTGGCAGAGAGAGGAGATGGTTCAGTGATGGACGAAAAGATGAGAAGAGAGAGAAAACGGGAGATAAAGATAGGATAAAAATCACATTAAACATGGAAAACAAAAACAAAAACCACAGTGGGCCAATTACAGGGACAGATCAAAAAAGAGAAAAAATACACACAAAAGACAACAAGACTATCGTAGGATAGGGCAAGTGAGATGCAGAAATTTGTACTTGAGAAATACGTAGAAAAAGATAGAGAGGTTAACAACGGGAGGCAGGGGAGGGGGCGGGGTGGTGGAGAGCGAGAGAAAGGGAGAGAGTTAGTTTAGAATTAAGCCCAGAATGCTCTTTTCCCAACACAGGTTGCATGATGATATCCTTACCTTTTCAACCCATTCACAACCCTTTATGCTTCCTCTGATACCACCAATCAAGTTCTCCTTCTCCCACCAATCAAGTTCTCCTTCTCCCACCCCAGTACTCCCCCGTCTCCGCCCCTGCCTCATCCCTAGACCTTTCCGACTGGGATGACTAACCTGTTATAAGCCCACAGCTTTGGGCCTGGTCTCTGCTGCTCCCAGGCGGCCCCTTTGGGTACTGCCTGAGCAAGAGTGCTAGAGAGCAGGACCAGTCATCAATAGGAGGATGAGATTGGGGGAGACACCCGGTGCAGTAGGCTGAGTGAGCAGGGGAGCACTAAGACCCAGGGGTAGTGGAGGACTGTAGCAACGAGCTGGAGGAGGAGAAGTGAGCGGTGGGGGGTGGGAGCCATCTGGTACCTTGACAGCATTCAAAACAGCATTGGCCATAACAACAGAAATGGCCAGTCAGTCCCAGGGTATCCAGCAGCTTCTGCAAGCTGAGAAGCGGGCAGCTGAGAAGGTGGCAGATGCCAGAAAGAGTGAGTCTCCTCTTTCCTCCCTTAGGAGTCTGGAAAGAAAATTGAGGGTGGGGGATGCAAACATTTTGGGAAAACCCAAGGCTGGTGGGAAGACAGCTAGGGTCTGGAGGCGGGTTAGGAGGGAAGAAATGGATGGATATTAGAATCTGGCCCCTGGTTGGCTGAGAGAAGGCTGTGTAACTTTCTGGAAGGGACTGACCCCTGCTATTACATTGTGTGTGTGTGTGGGCCCACCCCACCCACTGTCCTGTCTTCTGCCTCCAGGGAAGGCCCGGCGACTGAAGCAGGCAAAGGAGGAGGCACAGATGGAGGTGGAGCAATACCGCAGAGAGCGAGAGCAGGAATTCCAGAGCAAGCAGCAGGCGGTGAGTTGAGGCAGAGTTGGGATGAGACCCCGGTGCAAGCTGGTGGGTACATCTTGTGAGGTGTGTAAGGGTGACTCAACAAGAAAATATGGTGGCAGAGGGCTGAGGCTGAGGGGACCCTGGCAGGGACCACAACATTGGTGAAACTTTGTGATGATATGTAAGAGAGTCTGGGATTTTTGAAGGCCACATAGAACTTATGGGTGGAATGTCACAGTCTGTGTAAAGTATAACATCTATGTGGAGTATGATTAACATTTATAGTGGAGGGTAGAGTTTTATGGTCATGGACGGTGAGGTGGTGGGGATATTACGGTCTGTTTTAGGATGAAGTTGCATGTTAGGTCTAAGGGGAAAGGGTTGGTCTCTTTGGTATTGGGATATTTCTGTGGGATGGGGGTGGTTTCTGAGAGGGCCTTTCTTCTAGGCTTTGTTTCAGGATCTTTCCCCTCATATGCCTGGACCCTTGTCTCTCTGTTTCTGCTTTTCCCTTTCTCTTTTCCACCCCTCTCCCTACCCCCCAGGCCATGGGTTCCCAGGGGAACCTGTCCGCTGAGGTGGAGCAGGCTACAAGGCGCCAGGTGCAGGGCATGCAGAGCTCCCAGCAGAGAAACCGAGAGCGTGTCCTGGCCCAGCTTCTTGGCATGGTCTGCGACGTCAGGCCCCAAGTCCACCCCAACTACCGGATTTCTGCCTAGGGCCTGACTCCTTCTGCCAGTTCCCTCCCTCAAAGAAATCCTCCAGTCAAAATCACCTCCCACCATAATCCCTGTCTTCTTTCCATCCCCTAGAAATCCTGGGAGGCAGGATCCAATAATTTTCCTGTGACACTTATAAATATCCTGCTCACATCTGAATCTCCTTGTTGTTCTTTAACCCTCACTGGGACTTTGTAAACTCCCAAGGCATTCTCACCTAAACCCTCTGTGAAATCTGTAATATGGAGAAGTAGGAATGTGGAAAACATCCTGGCTTCAGCATCTGGCAGATGTGGGTCCCTCTCTTGACCCTGTCACTTGCTGGCTGTGAAACCAGGACAAGCTACTTAACTTGGTAGCCTCGATGTCCTCCTCTGTGAAACTGGGATGATAATAATGCCTACCTTGTGAGGGTTGCTTCAATGATTTGGAATCATTCTGTAAAGTCTAGCACAGTTCCTCCCATGTAGTAGCAGTGATTCAATAATTAGCAACCCTGTGGTACTATATACCACCACCTGCTCACTGGCCAAAACCTACACGCTGTTTCCTCACTTCCATCAGTGGCTCTCTAATTCCACTTGTTCATTCTGTGACCCTAGTTATTTTCTGAATAATTGGTTCTTCTCTTTTCCCAGAGACCTTCTGATCTCCAAAAAAGGAGATGACTACATTTAGCCCCTCTCTTACAATTCCAGGTAGATAACTGCATTTTGTAGGCTCTCTTTGTTTTTCTTATGCTGATCTTTCTCTTTATTGGATTTTCCTCCTTTCCTGTTTCCCCAGAGACTTATCAGATGCTCATTGTTTTCCAAGATCTAAAATGATACTGTGTTCCCTCATATGCATGCCCTTCCTT
>NC_045438.1:136265085-136284344 GCF_002776525.5 Piliocolobus tephrosceles | reverse complement strand
TCCCATTGTAACAATAAAAAAAGTATCAATAAAATAATTATTGGCAAATAAATTGGTGAGTTGAAGCAGCCTCCTTTTGCCTCATCATTTCTCATTTTCAGCCACTTTTTTTTTGAGATGGAGTTTTGCTCTTGTTGCCCAGGCTGGAATACAATGGCACGATCTCGGCTCACTGCAACCTCCGCCCCAGGGTTCAAGCAATTCTCCTGTCTCAGCCTCCCAATCAGCTGGAATTATGGGTGTGTGCCACCACACCTGGCTTTTTTTTGTATTTTTAGTAGAGATGGGGTTTCACCATGTTGGTCAGGCTGGTCTCAAACTCCTGACCTCAAGTGACCCACCTGTCTCAGCCTCCCAAAGTGCTGGGATTAGAGGTATGAGCCACTGTGCCCGGCCTTCTGTCACTCTCTTGTTTTTTGTTTACATATTCCCTAAACAGCCCAAATGGCTATCCTTTGAAACGTGTTGGGGAAACAAGAACAAGCAGTACTTTATTATTTCTCTAAAGTGAGAAACATGGTTCCTCATTTGGGAATCTGAGGACTATAGATGGCAACTATAGAGAAAAGCTGGAATGTAGGAGCAAGTGCTCTTTGCCCCTTTACTTTGCATTTTCTTCATAGCACTTACTGCTATTGGTTTTTTGAGACAAGATCCCACTGTGTTGCCCAGGCTGGAGTTCCAGCTCATTGCAGCGTTGACCTCCTGGACTCAAATGATCCTCCCACTTCAGCCTCCTGAGTAGCTGGGATTACGGGCGAGTGCCACTATGCCTGGCTAATATTAAAATTTTTTGTAGAGATTCACTGTTGCCCAGGCTGGTCTCAAACTCCTGGGCTCAAGCAATCTTTCGGCCTCGGTTTCCTCAAGGGTTAGGTTACAGGCCTGAGCCACTGGACCCCGAACACTTATCAATACTTGACATTATATTTGTCTTTATGTGTTTTCTTCCCTGTAATGTAAACACTGTGAGAACAGGGCTGTTGACTGCTGTGTCCCCAGAACCTAGGACAGCATGTGGTACAAGGGAGGCAGTTGATACTTTTGCATAAATTGAATAATACTTGGGAAAATACCTTCTATGACACTATTCTTGAATTAGTTACTTCATTTTGTCACTGAAGACAAGCTTGCTTCACCAAGAATTGGAACCAATAAGGTAACCTGTAGTGTATTTACTGACCAGATTCTTTGAGCAGGGAGGCAGAATACAATAGAGAATTAGAGATGTTTGCATCCTGGCTGTAACCTCACCAGCTGTACTGCTTGGGATATGTTGCTTTGCTTCTGTCAATAAGATGACAAGAACGGTACCTACTCCTTAGTATTAAATGATTAAGTGTGCTAACAGGGAGAGGGTCAAACGTTTGTTGTTTTATTACACAGCAGGACATCAGGTCTTGCTTTTGTAGCTCCCCATCTCAAAGACAGGGATGGCAAATGTTTCATTCAGGAAAAAAATCCAGGTTGAACAATGGGGCTGCTGGGGCGGGGCCAAGAACATTCTGCTTGAATTAACAGTATTAATGGGCCGGGTGAGGTGGCTGACGCCTGTAATCCCAGCACTCTGGGAGGCCGAGGCGGGTGGATCACCTGAGGTCATACATGGGTGAAAAACCGTCTCTACTAAAAAAACAAAAATTTGCTGGCCGTGGTAGCGGGCGCCTGTAATCCTAGCTACTTGGGAGGCTGAGGCAGGAGAATCGCTTGAACCCAGGAAGCAGAGGTTGCAGTGAGCCGAGACCACGCCATTGCACTCCAGCCTGGGCGACAGAGCGAAACTGTCTCAAAACAAAAACAAAAACAGTATTAATGGAATGTAGTATAACCCTCAAGCCCTACTATTAACACTTGGGGCCGAATCCAGACCCCGTCTTCCCGCTCGGATTCAGAACACCTTCCTGCCTCCCTGCCCCTAGGGCATCAGCTACCTCGGACAGCATCCTTCTGGGAAAATACCGCCACCAGCCCCACCACTGGGAAAGAGTCGGGCAACGCCCCTCCCCTCAGCTAGGGCCTGCCGTTTCCTAGTGCTTGCCCAGCCGCCCTCAGGTCACCTTCACTACCGGGCCAAGGACCCCGTGGGAACTCGCAGCCCTCGCCGCACCGGTTCCTCGCGCATCCATGGAGGGGTGCCTAGAGAGAAGACCTGCATGGCAAAAACCTAAACGAAGAGATGAGAGGCATGGAGAGGAGTAGGACAACAGAAGAAAGATAATAGTGGGAGGAGACGTTAGTTTCCTTTATACCTTTTGTTACTGGCGGTAGCAGGGAAGTTAGAAACGGTTTTAAAACAAATTTCAGACAGGCATTTTCCAAAGGCAAGCCTGGAGCGCACGGATCTGTACAACCGCGGAAGGCCCCGTTTCCGGTCCCTTACGCCTGCGCTCTTGCAGCCAAGAAGGCGGGAGGCTGGAGTAGAGGGAAGGCTGCAACCGGAAGTGAAGGCAGATTTCCCTCCTTCGTCGCTGTTGCTGCCGCCATACGCGCTCTGCCTGCTTAGGTAAGCTTTGGCGTTCGCTACAATCCGTTGCCATCTGCGCTTCTCCGCACCCATCCCGTCACATGAGTCCCTGATACCCTTTTCACAGGCGATCGTCTGGTCTCTGGGGCCTAGTTGGTTCGCTGTTTCCGTAGCTTGCATCCCTTTCGAGAGCAAAGAGCTCTTGGGGGAAGGAAGGGAAGCTAAGGGGGGGCCCAATCCAAGATGGTGTCCTCGGCGCCATTGTATTCGTTTTGCTCCCTTCTTCCAGTGGGGTCTTCTCATATTGGAGGCCTCAGCATCAATGAGAGGCGGCGCTAGGCGTCCCTTGGTCTTGGTATTTGCGGAGGGCGGGGCTCTTATCACCTTCCTTGTCCTTTCTTGAGCCCTTTCTCGGCCCACGGTGGGACTGGGAGGAGGAGCCGGTTTCTGGGCCCAGTTGGATTTTTCTCACCTTGACTTGCCCAAGTTAATTTGGAGTGCCTTCCAAGTGTTTACTATTGGTGTCATTGGATGTTTCTCCAAAAGGAGTCTCACCTTCGTAGCGCAACAGTGATGTGAGACCACTTGGTAAAGATCCTGTTAAAGCTTGGGCGGGGATTGCCTTTCTCTGTCAAGTATTAACTGTTATTGGAGGGTGGAGACATGGATTTTTTGTGTGTGTGTGTGTGGCCGAGCCATTTGTCTTGCACCGCCCCTCCCCCCCCATGCTAATTACACAAGGCTTTCTTAAACAACGGAAGGGAGGATACTGAGAAGTGGGAGGCTGAGAGCTATGGGAGGTGGACGGCGGCCATATGATGTTTTCTTTTCGAAAGATGAGCGCTTTGCGCAGTGATGACCCTCATCTATCACCCTTGACTGATGGCTGCTGAATTAGGCATCCGTAACGGTGGGATTATAATAGGGAAAGCGCAGTCTTCCTTTGAGGACTTGCCAGGACTCTGCTTGTCATCTCCATTTTCGACTTTACTAAGTTATTAATCATATTTTACCTTTTATTATTTATTATATTTCCTCACTGTTACTTTCAGATCAAGAATTTATAAGTTGGTCTTCCCCTTCCAACTTTTCTGGTTTCCGCTACTGTGATTGCTATTCTTGTTGGGAACCTGTGTCCTAACCACTTTCGCTGCTGCTGCTTTTTCTGTTGTTATATTTGGCTTTTCGTTTTTATGTTGTGTATCTGTTTTTCTTTCCATGTAAAAGTTTTCTAGTTTAGGGAAAGTGGGAACTGGGAATGGAAAAGAGGTGGTGAAGGCTCTGCTCGTGATTAAGTCTTGCTTTTTTTTTTTTTTTCCTCCCCTCCCCAGCTCTTCTGTTAGAAATAGTATCTTTATTTTCCTTTGCTGTTCCTCAATCCCCTACTCTTCACCCCTTGTTTTCACCTGTTTTGCGAGAACCCATCCAGATCCCCCTTCCCGTCTTTCCCTGGTCTTCCCCTGCCGGCCCAGTTATGGCAGAGAACGATGTGGACAATGAGCTCTTGGACTATGAAGATGATGAGGTGGAGACAGCAGCTGGGGGAGATGGGGCTGAGGCCCCTGCCAAGAAGGATGTCAAGGGCTCCTATGTCTCCATCCACAGCTCTGGCTTTCGTGACTTCCTGCTCAAGCCAGAGTTGCTCCGGGCCATTGTCGACTGTGGCTTTGAGCATCCGTCAGAAGGTAAATTTTCTCTTGAGCATGTAGTGCTCATTGGGCTCTTTAAGGGTACAATAAAAAGATGTGTTTGTCGTTGCTCAGGTGGTAAAGGTTTATACTTAAGACTAGATCAGGATCAGGTGCAGGGGCTCACGCCTGTAATCCCAGCGCTTTGGGAGGCCAAGGCAGGAGGGGTGGTCACTTGAGCTCGAGTGCAAGAGAAGCCTGGGCAACATAGGAGACTCCTGTCTCTGCAAAACGTTCGGAAATTAAGCAGGCGAAGGTTGAGGCTTCAGTGAGCCGTGATTGCACCACTGTACACCAGCCGGGGTGACAGTGAGGGAAAAAAAAAATCAGGAGATAAATATCAAAAACGATTTTGGATAGAGGAGGATTATACAGGCTTATTCTTTCTTTCGTGATAGCACCAAAGTGCTAATTATCTAAAAGTAGCTTCCAGGTCTGCCATTCATTCTTGTGACTGACTTTTCTTGTCTGCTTATTTTTAATTTTGTCATTTGACTTGTAATTTTAAATTTCCAGAAAGGTCCTGGTTGGACCTGTAGTCTCCCGCTGTTGGGCCAGGCCAACTATGGTCTCTGGAAACCTCTATGATTGGTTTAGAGATGACTGGCTTCTGGGTCAGGTACCAAGTCCTTCATTTTGTCCCGGGTTGTTGTTATGTGACCCGAAGTATGGCAACCTAAGTAGGAGAAATGGTCTTTAGGGGGTATTCAGATGTCATGAATTGTTACAGATTAAGAAAAATAAAGACAGAGCCAGGAGCATTGAAGGTGAGCAGTTGGTAGATGGGAGGAGGCTGTTAGTAGGACTGGGAAGGCGTAGATCTGGAGGAGGCTAAAGCTGGGATGAATTAGGAGAGTCTGATTTTGAGGTGAATATAATTGAGCAGAAGGAGGTAAAAAGGGTCTGGAAGTTGGCAAGAACCAGGTAAATACTAGACTTTGAGAATTGAGTGGTAAGAAATGGGCTTGGCATGATGAAAAAGTTTGTAGAGTTCTCTGGAGACTGAAGTCTAATTTATCTTTTCCCCCCTACTTTCAGTCCAGCATGAGTGCATCCCTCAGGCCATTCTGGGAATGGATGTCCTGTGCCAGGCCAAGTCGGGCATGGGAAAGACAGCAGTGTTTGTGTTGGCCACACTGCAACAGCTGGAGCCAGTTACTGGGCAGGTATATTTGGGGAGAGTGCTGGGGAGGGGATTTTGGTTAGGACTATGAGGGAAGGGTGTTTCTGTCCTAGCTACATGATGCTTGCGGAGCTATGAGCATGTGACCTCGGTTACCCTTGACAACCTGACAGCTGTGGGAAATGTTCTGTCCAAGCATGGGGTTTGTGATTTAGATCACAGAATTGAAGTCATTTATGATCGGCCCAGGTGTGTTTTTGTCACAGTTACTTCCCTAGAGGGGATGAAGAAGGGCTGCACTCACGGTATGTTTCGGTCTACTTCCTGCCTAAGGTGTCTGTGCTGGTGATGTGTCACACTCGGGAGTTGGCTTTTCAGATCAGCAAGGAATATGAGCGCTTCTCTAAATACATGCCCAATGTCAAGGTAAGCCGAGGTAAAGAGACCTGAGAGTGAGGGTGTGGCAAGTTGGAGGGATAAGAAACTTGTAGGCCAGTAGTCTCTTTAATTTTGGAGAAGTTGCCGGGCGCGGTGGCTCACGCCTGTAATCCCAGCACTTTGGGAGGCCGAGGTGGGCGGATCACGAGGTCAGGAGATCGAGACCATCCTGGCTAACACAGTGAAACCCTATCTCTACTAAAAATACAAAAAAATTAGCCGAGCATAGCGGCGGGCGCCTGTAGTCCCAGCTACTCGAGAGGCTGAGGCAGGAGAATGGCGTGAACCCGGGAGGCGGAGCTTAGAGCGAGCCGAGATCGCGCCACTGCACTCCAGCCTGGGGGCAGAGCGAGACTCAGTCTCAAAAAAAAAAAATTTTTTTTTTGGAGAAGTTTTAGGTTGCCATGATTTAACAGTGTTAAGATCCTATGTAACAGGAGGATTTGTAATTGGGCTATGGATGATGCTTAACCAAGACCACTCTTTTCTTACTGCTTTATACTGACTTTGAATTCTATCAGTTTGATAATTTTGGAGTGTGTGGCAGAGAAAGCCAGAAACTTTAAAACAGCTCCAGGGCTATGTGAAAATTGAGGATTCTGGCCAAGTGTGCAGTGGCTTACACCTGTAATCTCAGCACTTTGGGAGGCCAAGGCGTGGATCATTTGAGGTCAGGAGTTCGAGACCAGTGTGGCCAATGCGATGAAACCCTGTCTCTACTAAAAATGCAAAAATTAGCCGGGCGTGGTGGCACACACCTGTAGTCCCACCTACTTGGGAGGCTGAGGCAGGAGAATCGCTTGAACCCATGAAGCAGAGGTTATAGTGAGCTGAGATTGTGCCACTACACTCCAGCCTGGGTGACAGAGTGAGACTCCCATCTCAAAAAAAAAATCTGATTGAAGTTAAGCATTTTTGGCAATCATCCTTCATAGGTGACGCTGTATCTCGTTACGCCACAAATTGGGTTGACTTATGTTAGTTATTTTTATTTTTATTTATTTGTTTTGAGATGGAGTCTTGCTGCGTCCCCTGGGCTGTGAGTGTAGTGGTGCAATCTCAGCTCACTGCAACCTGCGCCTCCCAGGTTCAAGTGATTCTCCTGCTTCAACCCCCTGAGTGGCTGGGACTACGGTGTGCCATCATACCCGGCTAATTTTTTTTTTTTTTGGTAGCGACAGGGTTTCGCCATGTTGGCCAGGCTGGTCTCGAACTCTTGACCTCAAGTGATCCACCCATCTCAGCCTCCCAAAGTGCTGGGATTACAGGTGTGAGCCACTGCGCCTGGCCTCATTAGTGATTTTAGGTTTACCATAGGATTAGTATCGTGACAGTCTGATTCCATGGTCATTCTTTTCCCCCTTGAAACTAGAGTTTCTGGTGTTATTTGGCACTGCACCAAGGCCCAGATCCCTAACCAACTATTCATCTAATGGTTTTAACATGAAGTGATAATATTTCGCCCAAAGCAGTAATTTCATGGGGTTTGTATGAAGGAGTTTGAGATTCTGGGTTTATTTAGGAAAACTTAATGTTCCATGTGTTTTTTTTTTGTGGTACTTTACACTAATCTGGTAATTTCTTGCTGTCCTTATTTATTTATTTTTTATTTTTTGAGATGGAGTCTTGCCCTTCATCTAGGCTGGAGTACAGTGGCTCAATCTCGCCTCACTGCAATCTCCACTGCCTGCATTCAAGCGATTCTCCTTCCTCAGCCTCCTGGCTAAGTTTTGTAGTTTTTGTATTTTAGTAGTAATTTTGTAAATATTGTATTTTAGAAGAGATGGGGTTTCACCATGTTGGCCAGGCTGGTCTTGAACTCCTGGCTTCAAGTGATCCACCTGCCTCGACCTCCCAAACTGCTGGGATTACAGGCGTGAACCACCGGGCCTGGCTTTATTTTATTTATTTATTTATTTAGAGACGGAGTATCACTCTTGTTGCCCAGGCTGGAGTACAGTGGTGAGATCTTGGTTCACCGCAGCCTCTGCCTCCTGAGTAGCTGGAGTTATAGGCATGCACCACCGCACCTGACTCCTTTATTTTTTAAATGAAGCCTGGCCTCATAAATGAAGGAAGACGGTTAGATTAAGTCAGAAGAACTGAATTATTGTCCTGACTGCTCCGACTAGCTATGTAACTTTAGGCAGTCACCCTCAGTGTTTGGTGGGGGGACATAAAATTTCTAAATTAGGTGACCTCTAAAGTTCGTTTTAGTTTTGAAACATGCTAAACATTGGTTTAGCTCAAGCAGTGGGAACTCTGGGGGGATTAGACTCTTTCCTTCCTCTTTTTTGAGACTCTTTGCTCCTGGCTCTCGGCAGGTTGCTGTTTTTTTTGGTGGTCTGTCTATCAAGAAGGATGAAGAGGTGCTGAAGAAGAACTGCCCGCATATCGTCGTGGGGACTCCAGGCCGTATCCTAGCCCTGGCTCGAAATAAGAGCCTCAACCTCAAACACATTAAACATTTTATTTTGGATGAATGTGATAAGATGCTTGAACAGCTCGGTGAGTGGCAGTGCTGGGACTTGGCTAATGCTGGGGAGTTGTTCTTTGGAGCCAAATGATGTTTATTTGAAACAGGAGCGCCTCAGTGCAAGGACGACTCTTATCTATCACCCATGACTGATGGCTCTGGGTTCCCTGGTTGGTCTTTGTTATGCTTTTAAGCACAGTAAAGGATGTCATCTATCATCTTTTATGATTTTTGTTGTTAACCTTTGAGAATAGGAGACTTTGGTAATTTTAGGCATAAGTCATCACCACCACCACCGTTTTCATTATGGATTCCTATACTGGGAGTCATAGGGGAGATTCTAAACTAAAAGAGAAGACAGTACCCTTCTGGCATCTCCAGCACAGCATTTACAGTCAGAATTTATAGCTGAATCAGTTTCTAGACTCAGGTGTGGGATTCATGGAGAGAGAGTGGCAGTTCGTGTGGTGTGGTATTCTAGTGTGCCAAGTGGGGTTAATGGAAGTTTTTTCTGTAAGAATTGAATTTCGGTGAGTGAGTGTGGGGTTGGACATAGGCCCCATAAGTCATTACAAATGGTCTTTGGCAATTCAGTATGGTGAGATATAAAGGTGGGCTCCAGGTAGCAATGTCATATTTGCCGGACTTGATAAAAAAGTGATCCAGAGAGTCATACATGGATTCTGATATCTGGAATGTAATACATGCTTGATACTTGTAGTCTGCTGAGGGCTGGCTGGGGCTTGGACAGGAAAGGATTGGGAGAAGGGCCTGTAAAGCATGTTTCGAAGGCCTTTAGAGCCTCTGCACTGGGCTTTGTCCCCGTTTTATAGTTGGGAACTTTGGGGTTTTATCTTTATTTCTTGCTTGGTTAAAACGAACAGCTGGAATCTGATCCTAATTCTTGATTCCAAGTCCATTGCTCTTTCCATTGTGTTATTACTATTTCCAGCAATCTTCATCTCACTGGAACGTCTACCTCTAATCTTTGTTTATCATACTTGCTTATTCTCTCCTACAATTTTTTTCTTGTTCTTGTAGACATGCGTCGGGATGTCCAGGAAATTTTTCGCATGACCCCCCACGAGAAGCAGGTCATGATGTTCAGTGCTACCTTGAGCAAAGAGATCCGTCCAGTCTGCCGCAAGTTCATGCAAGATGTAAATACCCTTCTACCTTCTCTCCCTCCACTCCCCGCCCGCTGCCTCCTCCCCTTCCTCGCCCTCTTCCTCAGACTCCCTTGTCATTCAAGTGCCAAGAAGGCGGCTTGTGCCCAACTGGGAGTAATGACTCCTTGAAGAGACATACAGAAGCAGAGACAGCTAGTGTTAGGGTCTGCGCGGGTGCCAGGGAAACTCCGGAAGACTTGGTCGGGTTAATGTGAGAGCGGGTAGTGTTCGACTTTTTCAAAAATCGCAACATTTTTGAACCTCTTCTCCCTTTGGGGGAGGGCAGAATTTTTCTGCCCTACCACCCACCCATCGTCTCTTACGTGCCCCCTACAGCCACGCACTGTCAAGGTGGCGTCGAGCACACAGCTGGAGCCTTCTGCTCACCAAAACTCCTACTTTCCGGTGGCAGGAGAGCAAGAGAGGGACAGACAGATGGCAGGGCATGTCCAAAAGAAGAACATCAGCACAAATGAATCCTCCCCTTCCCCACCTCCAGGGGTGGGGGCCTTTGGCACCTCAATCCCCGATACCCTACTCCTTCCCACCCACATCTCCTTGCACCCATCTGGAACCTCGGTTGATGTGAGCCGGCAACAGAGAAGCACCGTGGCGCGGCGAGGGAATGCGGACGGCACCCAGCGGTGGATGGCGGCAGCGGAGGCCGCGGGGAAACCTGACCAGGAAGCTGAGGACCAAACCAGCCTCTTTTTCCGTTCCCGGTTTTTTTCCTGAACCCAACGCGTGCCGTGCCCCGTTTCCCCCCATATGTGTTGGGGAGGGGTGTCCTCAATGGGGTGGTAGATTTTTTTTTTCCTTAAAAATTTTTTTTGTTTTTTTTAATACTCAGAGGAGAGGGACATAGGAAAGGTAAAGTGGATGTAATCGGGTGGGTGTTAGGGTTTGGGGCTAGGTGGGGCCAATTGCATAAGCAGTGGAGTGTGTTCTCCCTGCAGTGTTCTTTCCCGTGGGATGATAACTCTTTAGCTTTATTTGGGGCTAGAATGAGATTTGAAGAAGGCCATGGAACTTCTCTTTAGAAAGCCTGCCTTGCCTGGGCCTGGTGGCTCACCTCTAATCCCAGTGCTTTGGGAGGCCAAGATGGGAGGATTGCTTGAGCCCAGGAATTTGAGACTAGCCTGGGCAGTGTAGTAAGACTTTGTCTCTACCAGAAAAACCAGGCGTGGTGGCGCATGCCTGTGGTCCCAGCTACTTGGGAGGCCGAGGCAGGAGGGTTTGCTTGAGCTCGGGACACGGAGGCGGCAGTAAGCTGTAATTGTGCCACTGTACTCCAGCCTGGGTGATAGAGTAAGACCCTGTATCAAAACAAAACCTGCCTTTTGGGATTGGGCTTCTGTTTTTTCCCATGACACACCCATCCTTTCCTATTTTGTCCTCTGGGTCTTCATATTAACTATCTTCCCCCAGAGTAGCACAAAAGTGTTAGGAAAGTTGGGCTTTGGAGTTGTGGTAATTTCTGTCTTTGTTACTTTCCTCCCCTTCAGGGGGTTTTTAAATTTTAAAGATGAATGCAGTGAGGTATAGTGGTGTGTGCCTGTAGTCCCAGCTATTCGGGAGACTGAAGCAGGAGGATCACTTGAGCCCAGGAATTTGAGGCTATAATGTGCTATGATTGTGCCAGTGAATAGCCACTGCACTCCAACCTGGGCAACATGGTGAGATCCTGTCCCTTAAAAGCATATCTGCCTGCTCTGAATTTGGTTTTTTAATACCACTTACTGATACCTTCCCTGTAAACCTGTAGATGGTTTAATTCTTAGTGAAGAGACCAGTCTCATCTAAAATTATCCTGTTGTGGTCTGACAGCAAGTTACTTATCTTGAGCAATTTTTGTTTCCCCTTAAGTGGCATTTTGACTGTCCATTGCAGTGTTTCTGATCTTAAAATTGACGTCCACTTTCCTAATGTATACGAGATTCTCTTAGTTGAAGTAGGAGAATCAAATGGAGCAGTTGTCCTGCCCCCACCCCATGTTCTTACAAGCAACTGTGATGGAGTTATTCTGACCTTGAGTCACTGCCTCCCATCATTTCCCAGATGTTTGGGCCTTGCTCTCCCTTTGAGAATCATCTCCCATATTTTTTCTTTCTTCTCCCACCTCTATTTGACGTAATGGCATCTGTGCCATTGGGTGGTTTCACTGCTCCTTTACTTCATTTGCAGTTTCTTTCCCACGATAGTTTTTAGTTGGGCAGTCTTAAAACCCATCTGATAGGAAGGAAATTAGATGTAATGTGAGAGAGACCACAGTAAAATACGGGTAGTTTTGGGAGTGGGGTGGGGTTTTCAATCTTCTCTTTCCTCCCCATCCCCCCATGGGGTGTATTGGAGATCAGCTTCCTCCACCCCCCCAGGTTTAACCCCCCCACTCTGCCCTCCTCCCGTTCCCCACCCCTTCCTCCCCCCCCAGCCAATGGAGATCTTCGTGGATGATGAGACGAAGTTGACGCTGCATGGGTTGCAGCAGTACTACGTGAAACTGAAGGACAACGAGAAGAACCGGAAGCTCTTTGACCTTCTGGATGTCCTTGAGTTCAACCAGGTCAGTTACACGTCCAGTAGGGGGATGAGCATTGGAGCACTCCAGCTGTAGCAGAAACCTGGATATTAAGTACACTTTTACTGAGGAAATCACATGTGTGATGTGGGAGAGAATTCTGAGGGTATAAACATTAGGGGCTGAGCATGAGTAAGGTGGAAGCTGCTTTTCTATTCTGTGGTTGGCATGGATATGTATGTTCTCAATAACCTCAAGGAAAATAAACTTCAAAAGTTAAGATCCTTGGCCAGGTACGGTGGCTTATGTGTGTAATCCCAGCACTTTGGGAGACTGAGGCAGGTGGATCAGTTGAGCCCAGGAGTTCGAGACCAGTCTGGGCAACATGGCGAAACTTCATCACTACCAAAGAAGAAAAAGTTAGCCAGGTGTGGCGGTGTGTGCCTGTAGCCCCAGATACTCTGGTGGCTGAGGTGGGAGGATAGCTTGGGCCCAGGAGATTGAGGCTGCATTGAACTATGATTGCATTACTGTGCTCCAGCTTGGGCAATAGAGTGAGACCTTGACTCCAAAAGTCCTTGAAAGGTTTTAGGAAGCTGTTAAAGGCTTGAAACAATTTGGGGGGCATGTTAGGGTTCTTAAATGTTTAATTCCTCTAATTGCTTATTCAAGAGAAGCATTTCTGACTAGGTGCAGGGCAGTGGCTCATGCCCATAAATTCCAGTACTTTGGGAGGCTGAGGCAGGAACATCGCTTGAGCCCAGGACTTCAAGACCAGCATGGGAAACAGAGAGATGCCCATCTCTACAAATAGTAAAAAAAAAAAAAAAAAAAAAAAAAAAGTAGCTGGGTGTGGTGGTGTGCACCTGTGGTCCCAGCTACTTGGGATGCTGAGGTGGAAGGATCTCTTGAGCCCAGGAGGTGTAGGCTGCAGTGACCCACGATTGCACCACTGCACTCCAGTCTGGGGGACAGAGTGAGACCCCATGTCAAAAAAGTGTTTCATTAATATACTTGTGAGTGGCCTATTTGCACTTCAAACTACTTTCTAGAATTAGGACAGCTCCCTTAGGATTAATGTTTTGGTGAGCAGGAATATCAGTTACCCCTCCAGATCTTAATTCTAGCTTTTATCACTTTTTCACGAGGTGATCTCATCCTTTTCTCCTACCATGTCTGGCAGTTTTGGTTTCTGAACTTTGTGCTACCTCAGAGGCCAGCCTCCCTATGGAAAAATCAGGGCTAAAATAAAGTTATATTTCCTCTTCTGCTCTAAATACATAGTGGGGGAATAAGAGAGATGAAGAGGAATTCCTGAGAACGTAATTAGTAGAAACTCCTCTCTCCCATGTAATGTCTCTCACACACTATGGACCCCTATTCCCCCAATTCGCGACCCCCCCACCTCCCCACCCCACAACAGGTGGTGATCTTTGTGAAGTCTGTGCAGCGGTGCATTGCCTTGGCCCAGCTACTGGTGGAGCAGAACTTTCCAGCCATTGCCATCCACCGTGGGATGCCCCAGGAGGAGAGGTGAGTTGAAGATGGGAAAGATATTTTGCGTCTTTGGGAGAAAAAGACAGTTGAGAGAAGGGCATCTCAACATTTTAAAAATTTCCTTTCTCACAAAGGCTTTCTCGGTATCAGCAGTTTAAAGATTTTCAACGACGAATTCTTGTGGCTACCAACCTATTTGGCCGAGGCATGGACATCGAGCGGGTGAACATTGCTTTTAATTATGACATGCCTGAGGATTCTGACACCTACCTACATCGGGTAAACCCCACAGGCTGAAGAAATCCCACTCTCCCATTCCCTTTTTTTCTATTTGTACATCTTCATCCCTGCCTCTGGGTCTCTTTCCTCTTTGATCTTCCAGTGCTACCCTCTGTCTCCTTCCAGGTGGCCAGAGCAGGCCGGTTTGGCACCAAGGGCTTGGCTATCACATTTGTGTCCGATGAGAATGATGCCAAGATCCTCAATGATGTGCAGGATCGCTTTGAGGTCAATATTAGTGAGCTGCCTGATGAGATAGACATCTCCTCCTACAGTGAGTCCTGATCTCATGAAACCCTTTAGGTCCTCCCTGTTGCTTAGTGTGTATGTCCTAAATCCCATCATTTAGATCATTGGCACCTGATGCATAATGGACACTTGACTGGTTCATGCCCCCTGGTCTTTGATGCTGTGTTGGGATGCTTTCCTGACCTTTATGTGGGGTGTCTGTCTTCTCTCATCATATTACATCCCTTCCCTCACCCCCACGTCTGTCCTCTGAACCCACACAGTACACCAGCATCTGCATGTGTGCTGTGTGTTCCTGCCTCGCTTTCCCCTTTTCATGCCTTATTCTGACCATGCTATGTTTTCTTCTTAGTTGAACAGACACGGTAGAAGACTCGCCCATTCTGGAATGTGACCGTCTGTCCCTCAGGAGAGGACACCAGGGTGGGGGTGAAGGAGACACTACTGCCCCCACCCCTGACAGCCCCCACCCCATGGCTTCCATCTTTTGCATCACCACCACTCCTGAACGCCCATTTCTGATTTGTCAGAATTTTTTTAACAAAACTAAAAATGAAACACACGTGTCTGTGGTATCTGTAAGTGCTTCGTCCCTTTATTGCGTTTGGGGTGAGGTGTTTTAGGGCATGGTCCAGGGTAAATTCCTGTAAGGCCTGGGTGCCCTGCCTGCTGTGAGATTAAAGGGGAATGGGACTAAGACTGCAGAGCCCTGGCTCCCCCACTACCTGGCAATTGCCCGCGATTTGTGGGGGTCTCTTCCACTTTCTCTGGTCTGGGAGAGGCTGGGGAGTCTCTGATCCCGCGGCTGCTGGTGGGCGGCACACGGATTTTCAGTGCCAGAGGGTGCTATGGGCACCAGGGGAAGCTTAGATGCCTCCTCCCAGGCTCTCTCGGTGCCTCCTCATCTGTTCCTTCAGCTTCTGGATCTTGAGCACCAGGGCTTGGGCCTCCCAGGCTCCCTCCTGCCCTTCCAGGAGGGCCTGGTATAGCTCCAGCTGCTGTTCCAGCAACTCTTCAGCTTGGGCCAGCTCAGCTGTGCGGTGGATCCCGGGGCCCTGGTGAGGGAATTAGGGGAGGGAGCATCAGCCAGGGCAGGGGGCTGAGGCCCTGGGAAGCTTTGTTGCAGGCTTTGGGCTGGAAGTGAGAAATTCCACCTTGCCTATCCGTTTTTGACCTGGTCCTTATTTAGGACGCCTGTATTGAGAAGCCCAGGTAGGTCCCTGTCTTGGGCATAGGCCTTTGGGGGGCAGATAGAGTTTCCTGGCCCAGGGGCCGTAACTGGCTTCCTTGAACAAGGATATGGGGTCATTGGAAGGAGGATCGGCCGCTCCTCCCCACTAAGAAATAATTAACTGTTACGTGAAGGGGAATAGGTCCTGTTCAAGGACTTTGTGGACTGTGCTGCTGTGGGTGGGGGTGGGGGAGAGCCCTGCAGTCCGGGCTGGGGGAGGGGAGGAGAGGAGCTGGTAGCTGAATTTAGGAAAAGAGCTGCAGGGGTAGGCATGGTGTGGGGTGGTGCAGGGTGGGATTGAGGGTTTTTTTTCCACACCCCAGTACAAATTCTCACACCCTCTTCCTACCTGTGGTGCCACTTACCCTGGGAGTGGATGTCATCTTCCCATTGCCTCTGGAGCTGGTCTGCTCTTCCATGCTTGCCTTGGGGTTTTGGGAGCAGCACCCACGGGAGCCCTGGGGTGCCAGGGACCAGGAGGGCAGGAGGAGGCGAAGGAAATGGCAGCGAGAGAGCCAGGGCAGAGGGGGGACCATGGCGGGTGACCTGGCAGAGAGCTGTGTGAGCTGCCCAACAGCCACCAGGAACTGGTTCCCTCCAGGCCTTGGCCTCACTTCAGTGCCTGGCCCTGCCCAGGCCCCGGCCCCCAGCCCTGCCCCTGCCTCTGTCCCGCTCTGCCCCCACCTCTCTCCCAGCCTGGCCCCAGACAGAGTCCAGGAACAACTCCTGTTCCTGATGTGAAAAATGTTCCTGCCAGTTTAGGCAGAACTTGCTTTAGAGCACTGCCCAGCCTACCACAGGTCTGTGATTTTTTTTTTTTGTAATCTAGTGTTTATTAGGTAGAGTATTACACCTTTTCCAAGCTGCATGGCGAGAACCACCAGTAGTGTGGTAGAACTTACAGCCCTTTCCAAGGCCATGGCTCTCTTGGCCTGCAGATGTCAGCCCACACATCTCCCTGTGCTTGTTGTGGACCACTGGGTGTCAGGTTTCCTTCTGACAGTGTTATGGAATGCATCAACTAGGATAAACTCAAAAACTTTGTATGTGGAATCTTTAACCAGCCCAGTGAGAATTCAGGACTCAGAGCCCCACAGTGGCATCCAGCTTGCTCTTCTGAGCTAACTAGCTGGTTAACACCATGATAGGCTTGCTGTTAAGTTGCATTCTTAGGAACTGGATTTTCGGCCACCACGGCGCTTCTATATAATGTAACCTTGCTTGGCTGTAGCCCAGTAGCGTTTTACTGGGCTGGGTGGGGCGGGGAGGGGATCCCTGTGGAGAGCAGAGAGCTGGTGGTACCGCCAGCAACGGACCCTCAGAAGAAAGCTCATGACATCAGACTGTTTCTTCATAGCTCCTGGATGTACTTGTATGCACCATCTTGGTTTACCCAGTGGCTGCTGCCAGACAGAAAGGAAAGGCTACCACAGGTCTTGCGTCTTTTTTTTTTTTTTTTTCTTTTGAGACAGTCTCACTCTGTCGCCCAGGCTGGAGTGCAGTGGCACAATCTGGGCTCGCTGCAAGCTCCGCCTCTCTGGTTCACACCATTCTCCTGCCTCAGCCTCCTGAGCAGCTGGGACTACAGGTGCCCGCCACCATGCCTGGCTAATTTTTTGTATTTTTAGTGGAGATGGGGTTTCACCGTGTTAGCCAGGATGGTCTCCATCTCCTGACCTCGTGATCCGCCCATCTTGGCCTCCCAAAGTGCTGGGATTACAGGCGTGAGTCACTGCACCCGGCATGTCTTTTTCTTTTCTTAACACTATCTTTTCTCACTTCACTCTGCAAGGTGGGAATTACATCCCTGGTTTGCACCTGAGGAAATTGGCTCAGATGGTTTCATTCAGCACTCACTGGGGAAGTGTCTGTTGGGGGCAGCTCTAGGCTGGATGTGCTCGAGGGTCCACAGCTGGTTGTTGGTAGGGCCTGGAGGGTTCATGTCCAGGTCCACCTGACTTGAAAGCTCATCCTGACCTTGCTTAAGTGCTGATTCCCCTTTGCAGATGTACCTTTTTATTGTGCTTCCCTTTATTGCTTTTTGCAGACGCTGTTTTTTATTTAGGGATTGGAGGCTTGTGGCAACCCTGTGTCAAGCACATCAAGCAGGTCTGTTGATGCTATTTTTCCAACAGCAGACAGACATCATGTCTCTGTGTCACACTGTGGAATTCTCAAAATGTTTCAAGCTTTTTCTTTATTATACTTGTTACAGTGACCTGTAACTATTGTGATTGTTTTGGGACACCATGAGCAATGCTCATATAAGACAGCAAACTTAATGGAAAAATGTGTGTATTGTGACTGCTTCGCCAACTGGCCATTCTCCCGACTCTGTTTTCTGGGCCTCCCTATTCCCTGAGGCACAATAATATTGAAAGGAATAATCCATGCGGCAAAAGGCAAACGTCATTGTCTTATTTTAAGAAGTTGTCAAAGCAGCCTTCAGCAACCATGCCCCTGATCCATGGAGGCAAGACCCTCCCCCAGCAGAAAGATCAGGATTAGCTGAAGCCTCAGATGATGGTTAGCATTTGTTTAACAATAAAATATTTTAAATTAAAGTATATGGCCAGGCACTGTGGCTCACACCTGTAATCCCAGCACTTTGGGAGGCTGAGGCGGGTGGATAACTTGAGGTCAGGAGTTCAAGATTAGCCTGGCCAACATGGTGAAACCTCATCTGTACTAAAAATACAAAAATTAGCTGGGCATGGTGATGGGCACCTGTAGTTCCAGCTACTTGGATGGCTCAGCAGGAAATGGCTTAAACCCAGGGGGCGGAGGTTGCAGTGAGCCAAGATTGTGCCACTGCACTCCAGCTTGGGTGACAGAGCGAGACTCCGTTAAGTATACACAGTTTTTTGGACACAATGCTACTGTACACTTAACAGACTACAATATAGTACAAACATAACTTTTATGCACAATAGGAAACTAAAACGTTTGTGTGACTCACTTTGTTGCCATGGTCTGGAGACAAATCTGCAGTATCTCCAAGGTATGCCTGTGATTTCCCCTTCCCTCTTCTTGCTGGCCCAGAATGACCTTGTTTCTTGCCCCTGCCTAGCCCTGCATGCTGTAAGGGTTTGCCTTCTCTGGTAGGTCTGGGCACTTTGTATCCCTTGTAACTTTGGCTCCTGGGATATGACACTGGTACAGGCCTCAAGTTCTGTTCGACGAGTGAGCCTCCCCCCCCATACCTCCTGAACTAGAACCAAAGTCCTGTGCACACACCGTGCATGTGTGAGTCTGTGTAGAGATGTCAGCTTCCTGCAGGGTGTTCTGAAGGGGTGTCCTGTTGTTACTGGAGGGCATAGCCACAGGCCCAGAAGCAGGGGTGGCTGAGAAGGGAGTGGCTGGTCCCAATTTTGATCATCTAGGAACAGGAAGGTCCTTAGAAAACCATGCCCCAGAAGGCAGGATTGCTGGAGAGTGGACAGCTATTAGCCAGCTTACTATCTGGATATCACTCTGCATTGGGAGGGAAGATGGCCTCTGCCATGGTGTAGGAGTCCAGGAACCAGGCCGGGAGGCCTTCCCAGCAGTCAGTGCTTCTCATAGTTGCAGGCCAAAGCACCTTTAGATGAGGCCAAAGACTTTACATTCCTCATTAGCTGACTTTTTCCCACTTAAGTGGGAAAAGAACCCAGAACCTTTGTAAAAGGTTTAGGGGAGAAGGGCTTTCCCTCTTGTATCTTAGTGATAAGGTTATGCATGATTTATACTTTAATTGCAATGTGCACACAGCTGAAGTCTTAATTATTAGAATATAAGAGCCCCAAACTACTGTTGTTATAGATAAGTGAAACTATGCAGTATATGGTTAAACAATCCACAACCAATTAACATTGAAAATTGGCCAGGCGTGGTTGGCTCACACCTGTAATCCCAGCACTTTGGGAGGCCAAGGCAGGTGGATCACTTAAGGTCAGGAGTTCAAGACTAGCCTGGCAAACATGGTGAAATCCCGTCTCTAGTAAAAATACAAAAAATTAGCTAAGCATGATGGTAGCCACCTGTAATCCCAGCTACTCAGGAGGCTGAGGCTGGAGAATTGCTTGAACCTGGGAGGTTGCAGTGAGCTGAGATCGTGAAATTGCACTCCAGCCCGGGTGACAGAGCAC